>NW_020897795.1:1191183-1578038 GCF_003984885.1 Neopelma chrysocephalum | reverse complement strand
CGGAGGTGAGGCGGCGGTAGCGGCCGCCGCGCTCCGGCGGGGAGGCTCCCGGCAGCGGCGGCCGAGCGCCGAGCGGGGACGGGACGCGGCCCGCCCGCCCACCCGCCTCCCAGGAGCGCCTCGGCGGAAGCGGGAGCGGCGGGGAGGATGCCGTCCGTCAGCCTGCCGCCCAAGGAGAACGCGCTCTTCAAGCGCATCCTGGTGAGTGGCGGGGCGGGAGGCCGCGGGGAGCGGGGGGAGGTCCTGGACCGTGTCCCGGGGCCGGCGGGCAGCGGGGCCCCGGCGACACCGCCCCGGGCCCGGGGGGCCCCGGACCCGGCTCCTTCCTGTCCGTGGGCCGCACCGCGTCCCACCCGGGCCGGGGGAGCCGCGATTCCCCTTCCCCACCCCCGTGCCCCGCACTCCGGGCTCCCTGAAGTCCCCTCTCGGCCTCTTCATTCATCGCCCGCCGCTGCAGCCGCCGCCCTGCCTGGGCTTGCTTTTCTTTTCTTTTTGTTTGGTGATTTATTTTTTTTTTTTTTGGCTCTCGCTTATAACTCAGATTTTGGTCGGTGGGGAAGATGGCTTTCGGGGGAGGAGGAGGAAGTGGAGAAAGGATGAAGGTTTTTTGAAGTCTTTCTGAAGTTTTAACTTAACAGCCAACTCCTGTTTGGAAAGTTTGACAGTCGATTTGTCTGGCGTGCGGGTGAAAGGAAGTTCAATGGGATTTAGGGAATAAATCCGGTTTTTTAGAATAGGTTTAAGACAGCGTCCAGTCCAAACACCATCAAAGTGTGCCCAGTTCAGTTGCATCTTATGGAACTTGTTTTAGATTTGATGCGTCGCTGCAGGAACATTGTGCTTCTAAGGACTTGGGGTGAATTGGAAATGTCAGAATTTTGATAGTGCGCAACTTCAGTAAATTTGTTTAGAAGATTCTGTTGTTTGGGTCAAGCACTACATTGTTTTCTCTCAAAAAAGTCAGTTGTGTCTAAAAATTTCACATTCTCTTTCAAAGAGTCTTATACTATTAAGTGTGTTCCCTTTCAAAGAGAGTTACACTATTATTTTGAGTCCTTCCACAGATCAGAAGTAAGATGAGTACTGTCGTCCTGTTGGACAATAACAGCACTCTTAAGGCTCTGTAAATTTGTCCTCCTTAAGTGGGAGGGATGTGTACAATCTTCTGTCACTTCTTTTTTCAAAATATTTCGTGAAAATGAAATGGGTAGCACTAGAAATTCCTGTGCACAGGCACCTCATCTTGAGACACACAGCTTCAGTTAGGGTTAAAAAGTAAACACAGTGAGCTATACAGTTTATTTCTGTTTTGAAAGATTCAGCCGTGCTTAGGAGTTGGTATGACCTTGTACTAAGTGTGTAGTTTTTGATGTGTTATGAGCTGGAGAAGTAGTAGCCTTGTTGCTCACTGATCCATCTTCCTTTGCATTGAGGATGGCTTGTGTGGTTACAGGACAGACTGAATCAAGAAGCTCGTCTGTGTTTAAATCTGAGTGCTTTTTGGCACTTATTTATTTATTTATTTATTTTCCTTGGGCTTGGGACGTGGCTGGGTATTTGTGTGGAGGAACAAGCAGAGAGTAAGAGTGTCTTTGGAAAAAGTGCTGGCTCAGCAGCTGTGAGTTAGATGAAGCTTCCTAATTTGGTTCAGATTGGAAAAGAGAAAGGTGTGCCCCAGCACAAGCAGGTTTCTTCATAGTCTCCTTCATTTTTAAATTGAAAAATCTTTAATGAAAATACAAGAGTTTGAGGTACTGGGTAGGCTAAAAGCTATTCCGTCATTCTGATATTTTCCTGTATCTTGCAGGGATGAGCCTGTGGTGTGCAGTCTGGTATTTAAGACTGCCCTGTGATGAGGTGGCTTTGTAACATGTGGTGAATAAAAAGGCTTGAAGCTGATTTTTGGTCACACTGGAATTTTGGCTAATGAACTGCTTGTCTGCCTTGTTATGGATAATGACTCTACTTTGTGAACTTTTGGTTACGTGTTTGCCTTGAATTAGTAAGGCATCTTTTAGGAAGTCCCATCTATCAGTGCAGGCCCTAGGAAAAATCACTTCCCTGCTCCTGTGCCTTCTCTCCACCTCTCTCTTCCTACAGTCTCTCCTTATTCTATGCCTCGTTTTCTGGAGACTGTAACACTTAATCCTCTGCCACCTCTTCCCGTGGTCCATGGCTGGTGGAACAGCAGCAGGAGGACCTGGATTCTAGCTGGGCACCTCTGAGCCCCCTGCCACCTCCCGAGGTGGCCTGACTGCCTGGCCCTGGCTCAGCACATTCTGCCTCCTGTCCCAGGCTGACACATGTTCTGTTGAGCACACCTGGGTGAGATCTTTTTTCGCCAGATGCTTTGGGAACCAGCCCAAGTGTTACTGAAAGGATGCATTACCCTTCAGATAGATGATTGCTAGTGCACAGGCTGTTAACCAGAAGTATAAAACCATTCATATTCTGATTGTCATGGAGGTAATAAACACAGGAGTTAAATAGGTAGCTGCCTTGTATTTTTGCAAGTGAAGCATAAAATTGAAAAAAGCAGCCTGATTCTGAGTGTGTTTTCAGTTCCTGAGGCCTCATTTCTTTGCCATTTTTAAGAAATATACCTGTAACACAAACACTTAAGGTCTGCAGCAAGGTGCTCAGCTTTCCGTGGCAAAGGGCAATAATTAGCTTTCAGAGTTTGGTTTTCTTGTTTGTTTAGTAGTAAACATCCTGCATGATCAGGACGTTTCTTATGCATATGGATTTGCTCACAAGCCAGCATTTCCACTCAACTGACAAATGCTGAGTTCAGAAGCGTGTGCACTTTGCCTTTGCATGTTCCAACACACTATAACTAGACTAACCTCTTCCAGTCACTTTACAGGTATGTGGAGGTTCTAACAGAAACATTTTTCCATTTGAAAGGCATTTTACAATGTAGACCTCCTGTAATAATATAATAATAATAATAATAATGGCCCATCTTCGCGAACGAAGATTTGGGGTAGTACAACGGGAAAGGGATCTGCAAGATTTCCTTGAATAAAAAAGCCACCCACAGGATTAGCAATCACTGTTCTACTTAAACTTGCACTTCCATTGAAAGAAAGTGTCTAGCTTACACTGTTTTTCTAGTTTTAACTGTTTGCTGTTAAGTCTACAGGTAGATCTTCCAGTTCTTCTGCTCAGAGGTTCTGAGGAATTTAGAAGAAAAGTGGATCTCAACATTTGAACATTTCAAATGATTCTTTTGAACACACATAACTTCTAGGCGATCCAGAAATTACTGGAGAAGAATTCAGGTGAAGGAAGAGGAAAGGGTAGAATAGTAAACACAGCAAAGAAATGAAGAAGCTGGCTTTTTGGTACGCAGAAGGCTGGATGCACTATGAAGTAGTGGAGTTTATTCCATTTCAACCCTCCCTTACAATCAAGTATAGAGCTAGTGGTTGTAGGAAGTAAGATAGACTGATTTTTATTTTTTTTTAATTCAGTATAACTGATGAACATTCCTGGCATTTTGCCAAATTGTTCGGCCACTGTATCTGGTCAGGTGCAATTCATCAATGGTGTTCAGTTTTATTTCACAAATCCCAAAGATAATATTCAATTAACTTTTGTTTGGATGTGGAAGTTAAATATATTGAAAATGCATTGAAGAAATATT
Organism: Neopelma chrysocephalum; assembly: GCF_003984885.1. Lineage (NCBI taxonomy): Eukaryota > Metazoa > Chordata > Aves > Passeriformes > Pipridae > Neopelma > Neopelma chrysocephalum. The sequence goes on along the minus strand of NW_020897795.1, from coordinate 1,574,389 downwards.
AAATACAAAGCTATTAGAGGTGCCATATACTGTGTGGAAGAGTTTTTTTTTTTTAGTCCCTTTAAGCAGCAGAGGATAAAGTCTTTGGAGTCATGATGTTCTGGCAGAGTAAGGTTACACAAACACCTCACCATGGCTAGTGGCTTTAGCCTCTAAATAAATATGGTTGAAGCAAGGAGAAAAAAGGTCCCAAGTATTTAAGAAGTGAAACATCTTTGTGTTTTATGTTGGAAACAAGCAGTTTAAGTGTGGAAGTAAGTGTGTTCAGGCCTTGTTTAAACAATTTTGCTGATTTATAACTCAAGTACATGCTGTAGAAGTGGCCTGCTGAGGAAGCAAGATTCCTGGCTGGTCTGAGCTGTGTATATGCATTGTATGGAGATCATAGTTTCTCTGTTCAGGGCTGGGGATTATCAATGATCCTTACAATGTATTGAGAGCTGTGCATCTTTCATCTCTCTGTTGGTCACCTTAAGTACTTGGCAGGCTTGACTGGGCTTGGCCAGAGCCTGAGTTCTCTCTCCAGTGGACATTAGAGTATCCAGTGTGTCTCCTGCAGGAAAGGGGCATTTGAATTTCACCTTTAGATGATAATTTTTACCATTGCACTGCTGTGCTTGAGGATGTTATCTCTGAGATGGTGGTCTTCCTTTCCATGCTGGCTTTGACAAGTGTCCTATTAAAAGATACAGAAACTTCCTAATGATAAAAAAGCTTGTTGAACAGTGTCTCTTCCATGTCTCTGCTGTAAATATGCCAAGTCCCTCCTGCTGGGCCATCTTCCTGTTTCTTCATTCCAGAATCTGCTCCCTGTCCCTCCACTTTAAAACTAGACAGACCAGTGCTTCTCCTTTACTAATACTTTCACCAGCACCAGTCCTTTAAAAGCTATGTTCTGTATGTAGAAGTTCAGGTGCTGAGTTTGAGATCGCTGAGGTGGCAGACTTGGAAATCTCCTCTTAAGTGATCTTGATTCAAGATTAAAGACTTCATTTCCAGAACTTCACTTTCCAGTAGCCAAATAAATTAGCTCATTTTGCTTGCAATCATTGTTGCATTTGCATGACTGTACAGTGATGAAGTATGCTCACCACTGGAATTTCGCCATGTACTGTCTCAGTTGAAATATGGAATTGCTAACAAGGCTTTTCCAATATCCTGGCTGTTGAGATGTCAATCACTTGGTTTTTCTTTGCCAAAAGAAATACCCTGCTTGGCCAATGGTAGTAGTAGTAACAACTGTGTCTTGGTTGAAACATTTTAATGGAGGTAAAGAACAGACCTGCTGCTTTAAGCAGAATCACTGATCCTGTTTTTCAGAACTATTTCTCAAACTTGCTAAAGAAATTAATTACTGTTTGAGACTTTAGGATGCCATTAAGGATTCAGTTGAGCAATACTACTGTCAATAAAGCCTGTTCACCAAATTAGGCCATTTGTTGTCATCAGAGCTGCCAGAAATCGTAGAAACTTGACTGATTCCCTGCTGTGAATTTCTGAGGAGTGGCATAATTTTACCTATTTCAGTGGTGAAAATGAAAGACTTATTAACAGAAATACGAAAAAGATTTTGGGTTCGGTATAGCGTATCTACAGCCATAACATAAGACTGACTATAATCTTACAAGTGTGAAGAAATTAGGATGTAAGATTTGAAACTAATCATAATTGAGGCAATGGAGTTAGTTCTGTTTATATGGTGCTATCCTTTATTTTGGTTAGAATTTGATCAAGTTGTGTTTATTCCTGTTTTTGAAAGGTTTTCTTAATGAGTTTTTGCTGATGGCACTTTCTGGACATCTCAGGTTTAAATCCTGTCTGCAACAGCTCTTTGTCAATGCAGCAGGAGTGGGGATAAAATAAGGAATTGCATATTTTCTGCTTTTGCTGATGGGGAATTTAGAGAAAATCAACAATTATTCATTGCCACCCTTAAAACTGAGGTCAATGAGACTTGTTAACAAGGATTTCTGTTTGCTTCTGTGATACCACACAATCAAGTTAGTGAACCTCATAATGTTGAAGAACAACCTTTCTTATCTTAATAGATACGTGTAACTATTTCACAATGGCTCAGTGCTACCAGACTCCATCTCATACCTCAGTGCTAAGGGTGAAGAGAGCTCTGGACATAATACATGAGTAGAAAATGTAACCTCACCATGTACCTTGGACTATTTTCTGAGATACATCCACGTTTCAACTCAGCTGTAACTCCAGAACAACCTGGGCTCCTTTAGTCCCTTTCATGCCATGTCTTGGAATTTGAGTTGGTATACTTAGTTGTTTCAGATGATAATTAAAAACCAAACATACTCTGTGCATACTGGATCTCTTGTGGGGTACAGTCAGTTTCTTGATGAATTCAGGTGAAGCCTGAACATTGGGGTTCCAGGGTCATGGACAGAAATCAGCTGAGCTTAGTTGATATGGCCAAAATCATGGTAATTCTCCCCAAGAAGAAGAGGTTAAAGTAAACCAAGTACTGGCCAACAGAGCTGATGTTGAATAATGGGGGTTTCAGCAAGTCTGTCTTCAGTAAGTGAAGATTTCTAGTCTTCTAGAAGAGCTGTAACTATTTGTCAGCCCCCATTTCCAGCTGGATTTGTTAAATAAAGAAATGAGACCAATTCAAAAGCATAGATTATTTTTTTTCGCTGCCTCAGTATTGGATGAAAAGGTGCACATATTTCTTACCTTCTCTTAACTAATTTCAGTTTGAACTTATTCTGTTCCTCTGGTTGAATTATACCAAGCACTGCTAGTTATGAAGGTATCAGTCACTCCAAAAAGTCAGGCATGCTGTGCAGAGGAGGATTTCTTAGTCCCTAGAACTAGGCAATTGCTGAAGCTGTCTCTTACACAGAAGAGTTTAGTCAGTCAACACCACAGAGCAATGAAAGAGGATAGTTGGTTTCAGTTTGACAGCAAAAATTATGCGAGTCTGCTCCAGAGTTTTTCATCATTAACATGTCTCTAAGGTTTGTGTGGGTTTTTCCAGTCTTTGGGTTTATATGTCTTATATTTGTCACAAAACTGAATCAGTGTGGTGGAAGCTTTTGCCTAGAGCTGCTGAGCTCTTTGATATGGTTAGTGCTCAAAAGACCCACTAATTCATGGTGAGTAGTAGCTCCTAATGCTCCCAGCTATCAGAATCTTCTTTACTACATTTAGGTTGAATTAGTGCACCTTAGTGACTTAACCTGATCTAGTCCAGCTGAAGAGAGTAACTGTGCTGGAAAACAGCCTTGAGCTGCACAGCACCTGGACTTACTGTCTTTTAAGTGCTGCATCTGAACTGTGCTGGAAGAGAGAGGTTGGATCTGAGTGGCAGATGTGCGTGTCATGCACTGTAAGTGCACACCTTAGCTCATGTGAAGGCCAAGGATGATGACATTTTCTGCTGCCAGAGGTCTTGCAGCATTGTAGTTGCCAACATTACTGTGTGATGCCACAAGTGTACATGTGCATGACTGCTACTGGGAAGAAACTGGAGAGTCCTCTAAGGAGCACACTGCTGGAGTTGAAAGAGTCTGTCATAGAATCATAGAACAGTTTTGGGATGGAAGGGACTTTAAAGGTCATCTAGTCCAGCTCCTCCTCCAAAGTCGAGGAGCCTCACAAACCCTTAGGGAAGAGAATAGCAGAGTGTCAAATCCATGAATTGTTCTGAATGAGCAGCCCATTCTCCATTGTACTTCCTCCTGGGGACTTTCAGATGCAACTTTCAGATGCAAGTAAAATATTCACCTCTGCCCATATGTGGATCAGCTGTTCTGGTGACTCTTGTATATGATGCAGAGCATCTGCAACATGTTGCTTTTTACAATGTCACTGCTGAGAGAGAGAGTACAGTGGACTAGTAATGAGAAAATTTTGCAGCTCTGCTGTCTTTTGGGGCTGAATCCAATTTTGGCACTCATTCAGTGAAGAAAATCATATTCTTTAGCTGGTCTATCACAGCATTGACTAAATTAGGATGCTTGCTTTTACTGCATTACTGTGAGCAAGAAGTGATTTCCTTTGGGGGTTTTGGTGGGTTTTTTTGGTTGATTGGGTTGGTTGTTTTTTAAGTATTAGGGCATTGGATGGTATGCATTCATTTTACTTCAGTTAATTTGCAGATATGGGAGTTTAAAAATAATGGTGTTAAGTTGGAGTTACAAGTCTGACCTGGGAAAATACAGAGTTGTAGAAGAGAATACAGTTAAGTTCTTCATACTGTTTTTTGCAAAATTTTGTCTTTTTAATAGAAATTACACACTATTGGTTTGTTCCTGTTCAGTTTCGAAAGGACATAACGATTGGGAATGTGATCCCATCCCACCCACCTGGGTCTGCCATATCCTGTTTACTTTCACCCCATTCTTGCTTACAACCACCTATGCTGGTCCAAGTAAGAATAACACCCCAGTGCTCCCACTTGTGAATTTGGAGAGCAAATGGTAGCTTCTTTTCTTTGGTACTTAATTCTTGAGAAAAAACCTCTAGTTTTGTGTGCTTCCAGGTGAGAAGACAAAAGGCAGCTTCTTCTTTATTTTGTTCTTCTGTGACTTATCATCAGCTTGCTCATTAAGCACTTCTGAGTCTACTTCTTATCTGTTTAATCAGCTGCAAAATCCAGCCTGGATGGACTCTTTTGAGACTTTTTAATTTTGTTTTACTGCTGCAAATTGATTTTAAAACTCCCTTGAATCAGCTAGATTTTACATGTTTTTTTCTCAAGCGTCCCTGCTGGAAAGGCGGTTCTTTACTTTCTGTGTTGTGATCCAGGTGATTCTTTCCATAGGTTGAGTTATATTTGGTGTCAGTGTAGATTCACTGTGAAGTTTCTAATAAGACCCCTGGTAACTCCTGGTATTGTGCTGAGTTAGAGCTGCTGTTAACTGTCGATGTTACTGAATGTACAAGGCACTTTCATCTGCAGTGTAGTTATTATAAAATGTCTTACCAATAAGACACTGGTTTAAGTTGGGATGGCTATTAAGTTATTTAGTTTAATTATTAAATGCTTGCATTACCTGAAGACTGCTTTGTGATAAAGAGGCTTTGCACCCCTGGATGTGAATATGTGCAGAATATTTCATGTGTGTGGCAGGGTCTGGTCTGCTGTGTGCTGCGTGTTTGATGCTGAGGTACATCTCTGCATGTCAAAATGATGCACCTGACTGTTATCCTTGGGTTTTAGTTGGAAACATATGTATCTGTCCATTGAAATGTCTGTTTTGAGAGTTAGAATGTGCTGACTGCTTACAGGCAGCAAATAAGTAAGAGCCTACTTGTGTACATTTCAAAAATGTAAAATTTCTCAAATGCACTTGTGACAATGTATTTGTTAATACAGTATATTAAAAAAAACAGTGTTGAATTAAGTTTGGGTGTGCTATCGTCAGCAGCTCTTAGCGCTACTATAATCAGTAGCATGGCCCTTGTTTATAACCTTGTGGGTACCTGGAGTAGTTGTTCAAGAATCCACATCAGTCTTATTCTCCAGCTGTGGGTTTGGTAGCAAGATATAGAGAGTAGATGGGGGGAAGATTCACAACTGGAAAACTGGGGCAAGGGGGGAACAAACTCCATCCAGCAGTTAGCTGTCTAGATGTAGGTAAGCTGTAAATAGGAGAGTCTTTTCCCCTTTCTTCATGGCAGCCATCAAGGAAGAAATGTGGGGGAATTCATTCACGCTTGGCACGATGAGCTGGTGTGTGTGTGCTTAAGGCATCTGCTGGCCAGAGTCTGAGTCTGCACAGATGCCTTGATACAATTTAGAGATCTGAATGCCTCCTTCCATCTCAGACTTGGGATTCTAGAGAATATTGTGTCTCTCTGTTCCTTATAATTTCACTGTCAGTCTGTCTGGTAATTGCCATGCATTCAAATCCATCAAATAAATACTTTATGTTGGGGGGAGCAGCGCAAATGCAAATTCTTTCCTACCTGCTGTGGTCTTGCATGATTTTGAAGGAGTCATACTTTGCCTGCATCATCTTATTAATTCTTTGTAGAATTGTATTAAAGAAAATGTTATTTCCTTGCTGTGAATAGGGAAAATTAGTTCAAGGGTTATAAAAAGAATCGTGGTGTGTTTGGAATAGGTTGTAATTCTGGCCACAACATGTATAGAAAAGCTTGGTAGATATCTTAAAAGATCTGTTAACTTATTAAAGGAAAAGCTTTGAAGGACAGCAAATGTGTAATAGGTTCAGTACTGAGGGAGGGTCAGATTCTGATTTCTAACACATTAGCCCTAACCTCACTCTTTAGAAGTTTAGCTTTCATGTTTTCTCATTGCATGATGTCACAAGCTGTAGCTGCAGCACTTGTCTGTTAAGCATCATAAGCAGGCTCTGACTGATGGCTTTGGCAGTTTATATGTGCAGGAATTCAGCTTAGAGGAGGCAACTGTGCTCTTTTAGACATCTCTGGAATAGAGAAATATGTTACTTCTGCAGAACAGCTGTCCCAAAGTAAGGGTTGGAGGTAGGGAATGACTGCTACAAGCTATTCATCTGTGAGGAAACAAGCTACCCAGATGAATATTTGTTTCCTGAATGCCTCTATCTTTTTATGTCCCAAGAATACTTAAGATGTCACCATTCCTGCGTCTGTAATTATTTTTTTTAATTTAAATTGCTCGTTCTTTTTTCTGCTCTTACTTAGAAACTACTGACTCCCCTTAAAGATTTTTCTCTCCTAGGCTGTGTATTACTCACACACATCTTTCCTTATGTTGTTCTTTTTGGTCTTCCTTTCACTTTTTCAGTATTTTCTGTCTCCTTTTTCTTAAAAAATTTTTATTTCATGTTTCTGTTCCTTGAAACCACAGGCTCAGTGGTGTTTGTACTAGCCATGGTTGCATATGCTGCATTCTTGGCTTCCTTCTCTCTCATTCACATCTTTATTTAAGCTTGTTAGTCCATAATCTCTTTGGATAATGAGTTAAGTATGATCATGGCTTCAAGTAGTGGAATCTCAGTGATGCTGTTGGGCCCATTGAGGAAACACTCTTCTTTTCTGAAGAGGAATGAAACATGACCTCAATTTCATTTGTTCCCTTCCTTCCATTGTCAGAATGTAACAGTGTATACACAGAATAAGGAAAGTCATAAAATGACACCATTTGAAATGTTTCCATTAACAGAATGAAATAGGCCTGAAGTATGAACTTGAAAAGTTGGAGAAGTTGTATACAGGAAATCACTCCAACTTGTCTTGATCTAGAAATACCTGAAAATGGAGACCTAGGATGCTTCACTGGGGAATATACACAACTATGGGTAGTTTTCCATTTGGTACTGCAAGAGGAGCAAGTATGTGATTGGTTCCTGGTAACTTCTTGGTCCTATCCAAGTGTTCTCTGGATTGATGGGAACCTTTCTGTTGATGTAATGGATATAAACTTGCAAATTTTTCCTTTGTGAAGCCTAAAGGAAGACTTTGTTAGAATTCTCAGTGAGCTTGCTCTGTTACAAGCTACCTTTCATCCTGAGTTCTGTATCACCCTGAGAAAATGTTATGTTCAAATATTTCCTGTCTCTAGCTTGTATACCAACTTGGGTGACCTTTCTTCAAGGTGAAAGACTGGTAGAGTTTGTTAAATGGAACCACTTAGAGATAAGATTTTATGTTCATAGCCGACATCTGAGCGGCTGTACTTAAAACCAAACTGCAAACCCCCAAAGTGCCCCTTCTGCTGCTGACAGTGCCTTAGTTACACTGGAGGCACGTTCTGCAGTTCCTGTGGCTGCACCACTTCTGTGACAGGTTTTGCTGCTTTCACAACTACCTGGGTGGGGGCAAATGGCGGCTCTACTTTTCAGGGAGGAGGCCTGGGTGTAACTTCTATGACTGATGGTTTCAATTCAAATAAAAAAAAAAAAGCTTGATCCTGTTGTGTTGTCACCTGTAAGCTCTCTGTCAGCTCTGACCCATGGCTGATTACAGTGACTCAGCCAGCTACTTGAAAGCAGGTAATGACTAAAAGGTATAACTAATACCCAGGCAAGTTTAATAATAATAAGAAAAAAAATAGCTGCCTATACAGATTTTCTCATACCTTAATGTTCCTTTGCTACGTGGTTGCACTGCAACTTCTCCTGTCCTTGGTGATTTTTCAGTTGTCTTTTGAAAGTGTTCAAAGTCAGGGTTGGATGGGGCATTGAAGAAAATGATGTAGTGAAAGATGTCCCTGCCTGTGGTGGGAAGGGTTAGAACTAGATCTTTGAAGGTCCTTTCCAATCCAACCCATTCTGTCATGCTCTCTCTGAACATCTTCCTTCTCCTCTTCCATTTCCATGATTGCCTTTCTCTGAAGGGTGGTGGCAGTGTAGGGGAATCAAGATCCTTGGTTTGTGATACATCTTGGTCTTCAGCCATATTATTTCAGCTATATGACTTCAGTACCTGGAAAATAATACATCTATTTAGTGTTTTACCAGTTTTTTACCCCTTTGAAGTTTATTGTTGGTGTTTCCATCTGTGCTTTGAAAGATAAAACTGGACACCAAACAGCACCTTTGATTATGAAAAGCAACATAAAACAGAGAAGTTGTAAATATGCCATTTTCTTTTTTAAGCATTTCCCTAACATTCATGTAAAGTTTTATTTTTAGAACTTTTTGCTGTTGGGTCTGCCCTCTGGAGTGCTTAGAGGACAAATGGTGTCCATATGTGCTTATGAACGCTCTTGGATAATTACTTTGGAGCAGTGTGAGGAAATGTGGAATCCTGAGCAACGAGTTATTTAGGAGGACTTGAAAGCTGTCAGCTGTACCAAATTTTTACACCCCTGTCAGCCATCCTGCCACCAGGACAGATCAACCAGAGTCAGTGAGGTCCTGTTATGATTGACTCTGTAATTTCTGTCAGATTTGGGTTGGTGCTCAAGCAAAGTGTGTTCCTTTACTCCTGTGCTCATAGATGTTTATTTCGTTAGAATAAAATGAAACATAAGAAATCTCTAACATTTGCTGAAGTGACTTGGTGTTTATATTTTTGGTTATATTTTTAAAGATGAACACAGGAAGTGAATTGACAGAAGTAAAATACTAAAACTGGTTGTGAAAGTTCATGCTGTGTGCCACTGTGCGTTGCAGTCACTTTGCATGACGGACATGACTCACACAAAAGCAAATCATTAGAGTTGGATTAATAAAACTGTAGAGGAATGTTTAAATTTTCCAGTATGGCAGGATAATGTTGGTATACACTAGTTTTGAAAGTTTGGGTGTATTGGAGATATATATGGTGTTCAAGTTGATGGTGTTGCTTTCAGAGGTAGTTAAGCCAAGTTGCAATGGGGGAAAATCTTTCCTGCTTGTGTGGTTGTTGGAAGTTGTCTTGTGGGGTTACTCTGCAAGTTGATTGAGTCAAAGTGACCTGAATGCTTAGAAATATATGTTACAACATAAGATTTGCTTTTATGTTAAAGGAAAGTTGAATCTCTGTAGGCACTTATGCTTCCTGTGGGGTCTCTGGAGAATTTGCTGTATGATGTGTCTTTAGTTATACATTTAAACTCATGGTGTTACTAATATATACTCTTTTTTTCTGGCAATGGAAAGACTTTTTAAACACAGGAAGCTCACTAAACAGGGTTCATTAAAATATTAGTACATTTTCTAAAATCCCTAGCTGCACTGGTGCTTAATCTCAGGGGTACAGAAATACTTTCACTCAGTTTTTTGAATAAATGTATTTTGTTCTTCTTCAACAGAGGTGTTATGAACATAAGCAGTATAGAAATGGGCTGAAGTTCTGTAAACAGATCCTTTCCAACCCAAAGTTTGCAGAACATGGAGGTAAGTTTTCAAATGGTATGTGCTCTCTTTTTTTCCCTGTACTTTACAGTAGAGTAATAATTTTAAACTTTGATAGCATGTTGCTGTTAACCTTCTGCCCGTGAAGCATTAAGAGTGTCCAGAAACCTGCATATTAAGCACTTACTGTTGGTAAGATTTGTCATTTTTAAGACTAATCTTACCAGTAGTCATAGCTTGCCATTCTTGAGCCTCCAAGTCTAAAACTCCTTATAGCATGGTGCAAGTTTCTCGATACGAGTATGTATGGCTTAGATCACTTTTCAGTGGAAATTGGTGTTCACTCACATGAAAGTGAAAGATGAAAGGAAGAGGCTGAATATTGTTCAGTATGTCTGTCATCTCTGTGATCTGCCACTTCTCTGAAGGAGTAATCTTATTCCAAAAGAAGAAAAAGGTGTTTGTCCTCTGCTGTATTTTCAGTTAGTTCTTAATGCTGAGTTGACAGTTTCTTTCCACTGTTCAGAAATGTTTTGTGGGTTTTTTGCAATTAGTTTGGCATGGCTGGATGTGTGGAAGTCTCAGGGTTATTAATAAATACTTGAGTAGTTATAACGTGCCTTTATATTAAAAAATCTCCAAATGTTTGTAGAGCAGACAGTTTTTAGTGCCTTTAAAATAAAATGTTACTTTGTTTTGGTGGAAGTAACGTATGAGGTTTGTTGTCATGTGTGATATACTTAAATGAATAATCTGACAGTATAGTTTTCCACGAGGAAAAAAGAATGGGAAATATTGGTGCTGATGACTGAATCTAAATTTGCATTTATACTATATTTAGTGTTTCTATACTAAGCTTAAAACCTATGAAAATGAATAATTGATACTTATTTCACTTTTTTTTTTTCTATTTTAGAAACCTTGGCAATGAAAGGACTAACTTTAAACTGTCTAGGGAAGAAAGAGGAAGCTTATGAACTTGTGCGCAGAGGCCTAAGGAATGACTTGAAGAGTCATGTCTGTATCCTTTTTGAAACAAGGCTTTTGCTTATGAATTGAAAAGGTTTATTTCTACAACTACTTGATTTATAGCATAGCCAGTACAACTGACCTTCACACTGGAAGTTCAGAATTTTCAGATTGGTTTCCAGTAAATAAGAATATTTTGTCTGAGCTGTCCAAAGGGCTTTGCATCTCTCCTTGCAGTCACAGTTAGCTCAAATATTACTTTGGCTTGCATTGTGTGTTATTTTGATCATTGAGCTCCAACTCTAAACTTGTGGTGGGCATTTAAGCATGTGATTTGCTCTAAAAACATTAGTAGTTGCCATTACACTGTTAAAGACTTGTCATAGAGTGCAGGAGGTGCAGGCACTTCAGTTGTCTAAAAATGTGTTCAAGTGAACCTATTAGTGTTTTCAGAGATCCTCTTACTTTATTTCCTCCCCCAGTATGTGAAAAGTAAAGCTTACAGCACATTATATGAACCTTATACATAAAACTGGCAAAGTTCTCTGATGAAAAGAATTGTAATGTTACTGTCCTTTTATAAAACAGCTCGAGAGCTTGTTGCCTACTGTTCTATCACTGTTAGATTTGTTTTCTCCCTGCTCCAATTCAGTGGAAGCCTTAACGGAGTTTTCTAGGTTGGCATGTCTATGGCCTTCTTCAGAGGTCAGACAAGAAGTATGATGAAGCTATCAAATGCTATAGAAATGCACTGAAATGGGACAAAGACAATCTTCAAATCTTGAGAGATCTTTCTCTGCTACAGATTCAAATGAGGGATCTTGAAGGTTACAGGGTAAGTATACATACCGCCTTCAATCATCATCTAGGGAACTGCAGCAAACATGTCAGATAGTTTTAACACTGGATCTAATGTATATTTTTTTTCAAAGTGTCATTAAACAATGTGCCACTTGATGCAATTTCTGTAAAGTATACAGATTTAATGGCATATTAAATTATGTGTTTCCAGCTTAGTGCAGAATTGCTTGCATTTCTTATTTTTTTTTGATGCTGTATAATCCAGCTGTAGACATTCTCCAGTCTTATTATTTTCTTGAAATAATTATAATACAAAGCAAATTTCATCATGTAATTTCATGCAGTATGCTGCATGAACCATCATACTTTGCTTCCTGGGTCCTTTGGGTCCAGATATTTCCCGCAAGCTGTAAGATTGTGGATCAGACCTCTTGAGTATTCCTCTTCTTTCTTGATTTAATTCTCAGAATGCTTAGATTACTGTCTTGTTTTCTGCTGTTTGCTTTCTAGTAAAGCTGACTGCAGTTTGTTAACTTAGACTGCAGCCCTTTTCCTGCCTGTTACTGCAGCACCCAGTTATTTGCTGCCTTGCGTCAGTTGTTTATTTGCCATGTGAGGTGTTGTTTTATGCTACCCAACATTTACAAGGTGGTAGTGCCATGGCAATGATACTCCTGTAAAGAATAGGAAACTTTCTGTTGTCTCTTCTACAAATGCTGCTCCTAATGTAGTTAGAGTATTTTTTTTCTGTCACCTTGAATTGTGAGCTGATGTGTGCCAATACCTTTACTTTCTTAAAAATTAGCAGCTGCTGTTTAGTATGTGTATTGCAGAGATGTTGATGTGGTTCTAATTGCAGCCCATGATCAATGTATGGCTCACATAGGATTAGAAAGAGCAATGACTGTAGAAGGTTTGCTTTTTTTATTACTGTGCCATCCAAGGAGAGATGGCAATGGTCACTCAAACATTATTGAATTGGAAAAAACCCCTTAGTTCCTCCATTTTTTTGTGCCTGGAAACTCGTCTGATTTTCAACTAATGTAGACTGGTATAATACAGTATTCCTTTTCTCTGGAAAAACAAGGGAGATTTTTACCTGAGAGACCTTGAATAATTTTTTGGGGGCACATTTTCATCTTTTCAGGTGTTCTTTGCACCACTAAAGTCGTGGTTGTTAAAACAAATTAGTTGGTCTCTTAATAGGTTATTTCCTTTTCAGATTAGGGTAATGTTCATGTTTATACCACAGGTATGCCAAGAGCAAATTCTGTTCTCAGAGCTGTGTGGAACCATCAGCTAGTACAGGTCCTCAGATTCCTGAGTCAGGACAATTTTTAATCACTACTTTTTTCATATTAATAATTCAGAAATGTGATTCCTCTCTTGCTGAGACAAGATAGCTAACACTTAACATAGGTGCCAAATACATTTGCAAATGTATGTTCTCTTGGCCTCTGGATAAATACATGTTTAGCAATTACAAAATTTGTATTCACAAATAACATGTGGTTATGGAATGCATTAAGAATTAAATGTTAAGGTGTTTAGAACCCAGTAATGCATGACTGATCGTATGGTTTCTGAAGAACATGAATTCACTCTCAAAACTGGGAATAACCTTGTGTTTTGGGTTGGGTTTTTTATTTTGCTTTAACTTCCACCCTCTCCTACTTTGTAATATTTTGACTGATCATCATTCTAGTCAAACTGCTGTAACTAGTTTTAGTTCTTGGTTAATCCCTACTTCTGAAAGTTTGAGCTTTTTCAGTAGATAGTAACTTTTTTCCTTTATTTTAAATTACTTGAAGATGCCTTTCAGGAGTCTGTAACAAAACAAGTAATAACTTTTTTGTCGGATTAAAACTGTGTGATATCAAGCAAATCTGATGCATTTTCCAACTGTAATTTTCTTCTTGCCAAAGGACAGGGATGTGTTTGCGTGACCTATATTGCCTAACAACACTTTTAAGGATTTAATACATACATACTTTCAAGGTGAATTTGAAACACCAGTAAATGTTCGTGCAACTCAACCTGAAGTATCCTTAATTACCTTCTGTTCATAAGCAGTAAGACAGGAAAAGCATGTGTGTCATACATTAACAAAGTTAGTCTGACTCATCTGGCTTCAACTGGACATGATGTGTTATTTTGTGTGCTGTTTTATTTTTTTATTTGGTGAAGACCATCGTAGTTTAAAGATTATTCTTTCTTTTGATTAAAAAAAATGCATGTAGAAAACTAAGTTTTAGTGACCTCCTTAAATACTAGAATACTGAAGACAGGTTACTGCTTAATGGATTCTACAGAGTATCAGAATAAAGTCAGGAAAATTAGTAGCTACTTTTTTGCAGGAAACGAGATACCAGTTGCTCCAGCTCCGACCTGCACAGCGAGCTTCATGGATTGGTTATGCCATCGCTTACCATCTGCTGGAAGACTATGAAATGGCAGCAAAAATTTTAGAGGAATTCAGGAAGACTCAGCAGGTAAGAGGAGAACATGAAATTCCTGTGTGGATTGCTGCTTAACCCAATAATAAAACACTGCTTCCTTTCATGATGGGAAAACTTTGTGCAGTTCCTTCAGTCAAATGAATCTGACCCCAAATTCTAGAATCAGAAGGCTGAACTGTCTCCTGTGTTTTGCTTTCCTGTGTAGACATCACCTGATAAAGTGGACTATGAGTACAGTGAGCTGCTGCTCTATCAAAATCAAGTCCTCCGGGAGGCAGGACTATATAAAGAAGCCTTGGAGCATCTTTGTACCTATGAAAAGCAGATTTGTGATAAACTGGCTGTCGAGGAAACTAAAGGTAATTACTTTGTGAAGATACATTTAAATACATAGCACACAGTGGGCTGTCTGTACTGTCAGCTTTCCCCATCTTTTGTAACTTCAGCTTTGATTTGGTTTTAGATTAACTTATTTAATTTTGCTGTTGTAAAGGACTGCTTGTCTTGCAGCTGTTGAGTCCCTGTCATGCTCTTCTCCCAGGTCATGATGTAAGACATCAACAGAGCATCAACAGACCGAAACTTGTAATCTAACAGGTGTTTCAGACAGACAATCCTGAACTGGTGTCCTGAAGTTCTTTTAGAGTAGTGTACCCAGACCCATTCTGTTACAGCTTTCATAGTGGTCCTGACAGGGATGCCACTTGCTGAAGGGGAAGAATCATTTTTAGCACAGTAGAAGGCTTTTAGTTGTACTCAGTCACCCTTGCAGAATATGGAGATAGTCTCGTTGTTGGGTTGCCATCTATAGGCTTCTGCTGTTCTATTATTATAAACTTAGTGTGTAATACTATAGCAGATCAATATAATAGTGTATCTTATATTGCACAGCTGGAATTGCAGAGTGATAGTTCATTCTCACAGCTCTGTTAACAGCTGCACTTTCTTAAAGCATGTTTTCTTCCTTTACTGCTTGTACAGTCTTTCTGTGAAACTTCTGTTTGGATGATTGCTTGAAGCAAAGAGAAGAAATCTTTTTA
Source organism: Neopelma chrysocephalum (assembly GCF_003984885.1). Taxonomy (NCBI): domain Eukaryota; kingdom Metazoa; phylum Chordata; class Aves; order Passeriformes; family Pipridae; genus Neopelma; species Neopelma chrysocephalum. The sequence continues at coordinate 1,559,362 of NW_020897795.1, read as the reverse complement.
CTCTCTGATATTATTCATATAGATGTTGTAGCTAGTTCCCTATTTCTGTTAATGGTAATCTCACTGTCCTGCAAAATAACCTAGGAATTTAGTAGTGGTGGTATTGTGGGAGATGTGTGGTACTTCCTCAAGGAAAATGTTTGCAGATGACTCTCCATGGGTGCAAATGTATTATTTGATTTGCATATTAAAGGATATGGATGTAGAAATTACACTGTCACAGACCAGTTTTGAAACATAGTAGCAGGACTTTTGGGGGTGGGAGTGTGTTTTTATGACTTACCTGAAAGATCTTTTGGCATACTTTGTGTTCTTAAGTGTTTAAAGGTCCGAGACTGGTAGTGAAATAGGATTTTCAAGTAGGACTTCATTAAAAAAAAAAAACCAAACCCACACCAAAAACCAAACCAAAACATACAACCTCCAAGCAAGTTACCAGAAAAAAAAAGCACGGAAATACTCTTTGCAGCCTGTGTGTTTTCAACAGGGTCAACAGATTAATTTTTTGGGGCACAGCTCCCGTTGTATTCTTTGGTCTGGCTTAGCTGCTGCATATGCTACTGCTAATAAATAAGTGCTGTGTACAGATTTTAAATGCATGTGTAAAAGCCATTGTGAATGAAGTACAACTGACAAACACTGAACATTGTATTGACATTTGCCACTGTTAGATAGAAAAAAATTACCTTGCACCTCGAAGAAAGAAATAAGGTTTATTTTCCCAGTTCATTCTCAGTGGGTGAACTACTGATGTTTTCCTGGGCATTAGATTCTGTGTGTATTCCTTGAGTTATCCAAACTATAAGCAGCATCTCGTGGCAAAACTGCACGTCAGTTGTGTGATGCAGGGAAGAAGAGAGGCAATGCTGAGTTGTGTTTTCCTCTTGAAACCAGATGAGGAAATCTTACCTTAATGTAGAATGACACTGTTCACCTGTGGCGTGTGATCTGTTTCGTGCCTAACATCTGCCAGTAGCAAAACTTCGTAAAATATGTTTTTTCCATTTGTTTTTTCATAAAATATATAAAATACTAAATGGGAAATTGACTCTTGCAATTCCAGCATTAGCAAAGACACTTTATACAGCTGTTAGACCTAGAGTTTATTTTTAACAGTTTTATCTTATGTTGAAGTATCATTAAAAGGAAACTTGTTTGCGGAATCTTGAAAATCCATTCATCAAATCAATGGCTTGATTAAAAACACTAAAGTTAGTTTTATGAAATACCAGACTGAAGAACCATTCTTTTATTTGCAACTCTGCAATTTCAGTTTGGTTTTCAAGATGCTAAATAGTGTACTGCTTTTAGTTGCCTTCTGTGGTAAAAACTGCACTTAAAATAACCAGTCACTTTAGTAAGTGAGAAAAAAACCCATGTGCATCTTGCTTTTAACAGTAAATTTTCAAGTAAATTTCAGGAGTTATGGGCCGAGTTGTAAAATCTTGTTGTCATCGCAGCTGTTGTCAAAGTAAAAGCATATCTGTCAGCTAGTTTGTAATGCCATTGTGGTCATTTTTTCAAAGAAATTAGAATCTACAGGGAGTTAAGATTATCTGGTGTCTTCCTGTAGAGTGATTAATGTTAGACTGCTTCAGTATCTTGTTACCTTAATTTAAAACTTCTTGAATTTCACACAGGAGAACTCCTGCTTCAGCTTGGCAGACTTGAAGAAGCAGTTGAAGTCTACAAAGGACTGCAAGAAAGAAATCCTGAAAACTGGGCTTACTACAAAGGCCTAGAAAAGGCACTTAAGCCAGGTAATTATTTGATATCTTGTAGTAAATAGGCTTTTTCTGCATGTTTGAAATTTATATATGTATGAAAAACTTGTATTGCTTTAAATATTAAAACTATTATTTTAAAAGTCCTCATTTAAGTTTTCCCTTTTAGTCATAGTGTGTAGATGTTGTCATAATGCTGAGGGTTTTTTTAAGAAAGACTGGAAATATTTCTGGTACTGTTGTTACCCTTGTCTTATCTAAAATCATAGAATCAAAAAAATGCAGTAGTCTCTGTGTGTGGTTGAAAGAATAGAATTATTTCCTAGAAGACTGTTTTAATTTAGAGTTTTACTTTACTGTCTGTTATCTTATGTTGTAGCTAATACAACTGAAGGGCTTTCTTCGAAGATTTTAGCACAGTGATAAGGCAGGAACTCAAAGATGAGAGATTAAGCAGTTAGTCTTGGGAAGAGGAATTAACAGATACTGAGTACCTTGGAATCATTTAGTGCATCAGTTTTAAAAACAGTAAAGAGGAAACTGATGTTCTTGAGGAAGCACAGAGCTTTTAGTTGATATATGTATTCTGATCCTATTTTTAGCCAGATACAAATCACTTTCCTTGCCCCCCTTTCCCTTCTTGCCAAAAAGGAAGGGAAAAGTAAACTGGAAAATTCTCTTGCAGCTAATATGATGGAGAGGTTAAAGATCTATGAAGAGGCCTGGACTAAATACCCAAGGGGACTAGTTCCAAGAAGATTACCATTAAACTTTTTGTCTGGTAAGTGCATTTTTGCTGAGCAGGTAGTGATCAACACTTGTGTTTCTGAGATGCTGTTTTAACAGCATAAACAGTGTGCAATTGATGAGTAATGTCTGGTAAAACAAAATCAACAGGCCTTTTTCCTCTCAAGGTGAAAAGTTTAAGGAATGTCTGGACAAGTTTCTAAGGATGAATTTCAGCAAAGGTTGCCCACCAGTCTTCAATACTTTGAGGTCATTATATAAAGACAAGGAGAAGGTGAGTGTTTTTAACCCCTTTTTACCTGTTCTACATGGTAGCTGTGGTGCATTGAAGACATAAAGGAGACTTTTCTTCAGTGTTCACTCCATCAGCACTGCTGCATGTTATGGCCTGGTATAGCTAAAAAAAAAATGATGTACGTACATACATCAAGCATACATAGTCTTGTGCCAACTTGGTAAATGTAGAAAACTCAGATTTACTTATTCTAAGCTGTGTAAGTGTTCACCAAGGGAGGCTTGGTCTTAATTTGTTGAAAATAGAGGTGAGATTGACTATACATATTGTTCCCATATGTAATGTAATTCAGGATATTGCAGAATTTTCTTACCAAAAATAACTAATTTGGGTAACACCAAGTAGCTGAGGTTGAAATAAAATACCATCTGGCCCACAGATTATTTTTTTGTGTGTCTTGTCTTGCATGTGTAGGTGGCAATCATAGAAGAGCTCGTGATAGGTTATGAAACCTCTCTAAGAAGCTGCAGGTTATTTAACCCAAATGGTGAGTGCCAAGGCTGTTGTGCTTCATGGAAGTAATGCCTGGTGTAAGCATTGTGTCCATTCAGAGGTGGGGTAACTAGTGGGGAGTGAAGAAATAGAGATGATTTTTTTTCCTTTTTTCCCCTAACACAGAACTCTACGATAGCTGTCAAATGTAAAGTCTGTATTCAAAATTTAGTCACTTGTTCTGAACTTTTTTCCCAGATCTGTGAATTTAGTCATCTCTTTGCAGTTTTGACTTCAGATATTCTATTTTAAAAACTTGAGTTTATCGCTGTTCAGGAAACGGAAATTTGAAAGCTACGTCAAATCTTTAATTACAGAACGTCAAATAAAAAAGAATATGCACTGATAGCACAACCTTCATGGAGAGGTAGTTTTTGAGCTTTTGTTGAAGACTGAGTTTTCTGTTCTTGGAGGTTCTGCACATCGATTGCCTCAACTAAGGGAATAATTGGAACGAAATGCAGCTCCCTTCTGACCCACTAACTCCCTTTCCCTTAAAACCACAGAATGACAAGGGAACAGGATATGCTCAAGTCTTGCATAGACTTAGAAGCTAATGTACTTACCTGGACCCAGTTGGTTGGAAGCACTCCCAGGTCTGGTGTGACAGCCTGATATAGTGGCAGAATTAACTTCAGTGTGTGTATTTATAGCACTCTGCTTCTGGCATGTTGTTTTAATAAACTGAACAAAAAAGCCTCTCTCTGTTCTACTCCCTCCAGATGATGGCAAAGAAGAACCTCCAACCACTTTACTCTGGGTCCAGTATTATTTGGCTCAACATTATGATAAAATTGGACAGCCGTCCCTGGCTCTAGAATATATAAATGCTGCTATAGAAAGTACTCCCACTTTGATAGAACTCTTCCTTGTGAAGGCAAAAATCTATAAGGTAAGTGTGACTTATCCTTAGTGACCAGAGGTTATTCATTTGTTATGAATGTGAGTTTTAATGAGTTTCTAGATAAGGATATTGTTTAGCTACCTGGGGGCTTTTTTTTGCTCCATATCAATTAGCCCCTGTGAAGGTTTTTAAGTAAGTAAGGGACAAATGTACAGCAAAATGTAAATTCTCAGTTTAAAAATCACACTGATAAATTTGAGTCTTTTGTCTATTCTTACCCTGGATTATTTAACTACTTAGAAACAGTTTCCCAACTACACTATGATATTGTTTCAGAATGGGATTATCCAAAGCAGTCCTTTAAGCATTTTCAGGAAAAACATCTAGTGCTAAAAGACCAATAATTCCATAATGAGGGAAGGTAATTTTACTGCTTTTTTTAAATTTAAAGATCTGTTGCTTTTGAAGAAAGCTGTTTATTAAAAAATGTCTAGAAAGTTAACCAATTTATGTTAAACAGCGAGTAGATAAAATGTGCATGTTTTATAATTACTGAATCTGACTCAAATTTCTATCTCTTTAGCATGCTGGAAATATTAAAGAAGCTGCAAGGTGGATGGATGAGGCTCAGGCTTTGGACACAGCAGACAGATTTATCAACTCCAAATGTGCAAAATACATGTTGAAAGCAAACTCCATTAAAGAAGCAGAAGAAATGTGTTCTAAGTTTACGCGGGTTTGTGGCTTTTAACTACGGCTCTTTTGGATAACGTGGGCCTAATCCCTTGTGGAATAACTTTGTGTTTTAACTTTGCACTCACTGTTACTATAATGTTTAAGTTCTGTTTCAGAGCAACTGTCTTCTTGCTTCACTTGTGGTAGTCCATAGCAGGGTTTGAATTATTCTAGGATAGGCATGATCCACAGCATTAATTGAAGAGTCTATAAAGCTTGGATTTGGTTATTTTTGCTAGGTAGGAAAAATACAGCATGCTTGTTTTAGAAAGAACTTCTCAGTAAATAATTTTTTCACAGAAAGCTTTGGGTTTAATGTTGATTCTGTAGGATACTTGAAAGATGTGGTAAAATTACCAATGTCTCTTATAAGCTTTTTTTTCTAATGGTGGTAAGTTAGAGAATTCAAACTTCTCTTGGAACATAATTTTTGTGTGACTACCAGGTGAAAGGCTTTCTGAGGTGTCTTTCTTGTGTGAACAAACTTTCATCCCTAAGGCCATGTTTAACTGTGATGGAGGGAAGCTGCATGTTATATCTTTTTTTATTTTTCCATCTGCTTACACATGACCAGTTATCTGGTAGAAGAAGTTTTGCCTTGTGCATATTGTTTAATTTCATGCATCATTTTTGTCCCTGCAGTAACCCATTTTCATAGGTTTGATGGTCACACAGGTTGGTTACTTCATTTAAATTTACTTCTCTTGACATTATTCTTTCATAACTGAAAGGCAAAGCAGCTCAGTGAAGTCTTCCCAGACTATTTGTCAAGTGATAGTTTTAGGATACAGGTAATATCATTTATATGTTGTCTGTGGGAGACAGGCAACAAGCTCTTGGGTTCTACCTTCAAAGGTAAAGCCTTTTCTGTTTGTTGTCCCATTTTTCTCCTCTCTCTTGAAGAGCAGGAGAAACCTGGAGTAAGTTGGGTTGAATGGAGAGGAGGGGGAGCAGTTTTTATAAGGGGAAATCTGGAGGGTCTTTGTGAAATGTGTGCAGGCAAACATGAAGGCAACGGAAGCTCTGTTTATATAAAACTCAGTAACTTTATGTGGGGGTTTTGATGCAAATCTGATATGAATTTAGTTGATTTGACCTCCCTCAATGCCTTAAGCAGCTCTAAGATGATGTCAGAAAAGCAAGCATACGTTACCCAAAACTGAACTTGAAAAGTATGATTTGATTATATTGCTCTGTGTAATCTTTTTATCTCTTTTTGATCTTATGTCTAATGCTCAAATACAAGCTTCTTAATTAAAAAACAATTAAAGGAGACCTAAAGTAACCATAATGCAAATGGAACTGACATTTTTTTCTCACTTCTAGCTGCCTAAATCAGGCTGTTTTGAACACTGCCTTTCTCCTTCATTGCTAAGTTCTCCGAATCTGTGCAAGTGTATATAAATACCAGATTTGAAAGACAACTGTAATCTCATTTTTTGAACCAGAAGGTGTCTTGAGTTAACAGTATTCCTTTTGCCTTGCCACTGCTCCCTACTGCTGATGGCATAAAAAATCACCTACTACTGCTGTCAGTTAGTACGCTTAGCTGAATCAGCAATTCTCTGGAAGATGCAGATGGCTGCTTAAGTTCAGAAAAAAAAAAATTCCTGCAGGATTTCCTGCAGCTGTCAGTGTCTTGCCATGTGCTAGAACTTTCCTGCCATTTTTTTTCATGCTGCAGTGTGTTACTTGTGTGCACACAGTGTTAAAAACACTGAATGAAGGTCTCACCTATCCTGAAGCTGAGGAACCGTCACAGTTAAATGGTCACTACCTGGCTCTTCATTGTTTCTTTCTGAGGAAACATTACTCTTCCAGTAAATGTAACAAAGGTTTTTATATTTTCCTTAAATTGATGAACAAAGCCAGTCCATCTTAACTGTGGCATTTCCGACTTTCAGGACTCCAGTTCTGAGATTCAGCATTTCTGTTGATAGCATCCTTATTTGTACTTTTAATTAGGACAAGATAAAAAGGAAACAGCCGTCAACAAATGGAATGAGAGATTTATTTTTTGTGCAATGCTGTTTTTGCTTTTAGGAAGGAACCTCGGCAGTAGAGAACTTGAATGAAATGCAGTGCATGTGGTTTCAGACAGAATGTGCGCAAGCTTACAAGGCGATGAACAAATTCGGAGAAGCACTTAAAAAATGCCATGAAATTGAGAGAGTACGTATCCAGTTAAACTGCCTAGGTTGGAAAACACTGGCTTAAGTTCAATGATTCTTTTCTGAGCAGTAAGAGTGTACTTCATGTAGCTCCAGGAGAGATTTCGTTTCATGTTGGTTACTGGCACGTTGATAAGTTTACATTTCCTCCTAAAAGTGCCATTGTAAACTGTGTGTTATGAAGAGATTTTTTAAAGTTATTTGAAGATCCAGAAGAGAGAGGAAAACTCTGAGAAATATTGGCAGTGTACATAAAAGAAATAGATATTTGGGTAAAAACTAAGTGTACTTTAAGTCCAAAAATAACATGACTGAGCTGACAAGCCCATTCTTAAAGTAAAGGAAAAAAATGTCATTTTAGTTACTGTTTAAGCACTGTTTTAGTGGTAGACATGAACTTTAAAAAAACTATCAAAAATATTGAGTATCTTCTCCTTAAAAAAAAAAAAAATTAAGCTACAGTTTAAAAGAAGCTATTGGAAATATAACAACTTCTTAAAGTAGAAATTGTGTTTAAAAAAGGAGGAATACTCGCATGTTAAATGCAGATCCTTAGTAAGGCAAACAACACAATTTGGATCCACAACTTCAAAAAAAAAAAAAAAGAAAGGTATGGGTTTGGGTTTTTTAAAGCACATTAGGGTCTAGAAAAAGACCAGACAGCTGAGGGTGTAAATGAAGTGCTGAAAGAGCAGAACTTAGTAGGAAGCTGTGCCTCTTTGCAAATAAAAATTTCTAAGGAATTAAGTCACTATGTTTATTTATTGGATTAATTGATTGAAGGTGTTGTAAAGTTCAAAAATGAAATAGACAAATATGTTGAATTCAGAAACCATCAACAAAGCTTTGGTGTTCTGTAAGAAAAAGCAGTGCCTCTTAAATCCTTTAGTGGTGCCAGTCATGTTTAGGGCAGTCTAGTTGTTAAAATATGTTCTGGATTTCAGAAACGCTTTTGATGTCATCCTTCACACCATAAAGGATCTAAACTGTCTCAGAAAAAGTAGGAAGTTGATCTCATGACTTTAATAGTTAATTCATGGCTTGGAAAATAGAGTAGGAATAAATAATCAATTTTTGCAAGAGAAGGGATATACCATGGAGATCATTAAGGTATCTCTCTAGAGTCTCCATTGCTTCATATGTCAATAAATGATCACAGAAAAGGACTGAATAGTGCAAGGACAAGACCTGTGCTGTCTCAATACTAAAAGTGACCCATGAAACGTAATGTTCAATGGTGTAGTCAGTGAATGAGGGGCAAGAAAAATTCTGTGCCTCTGCATAAGTAGTAAAAGGTCTTGCATTAATTATTGCTGCTCAGGAAAGAAATCCTAATACCATTATAGACAACACTGCAACAACTTCTGTGTTTGTGTGGAGCAGCAGTCAAAAAGATAAGTGGGGAATTACGTGACTATAGAAATACTTTTATTCAATCCTGTGACTGTCATACTGTTAACATCTCAGTATCACACCTCCTTAAAAACGTGCTGGTAAAATATGCATGGAGTAACTTCAAAACAGAGACTGTAATTAGCTTATCATGCTCACTCTTTTAGCCTCAGCTTTGACAAACAACAGCTGAGTTTAGATTGAAGTTGTATGAGATCATAAATATGTGTAGAAGTTCAAGAGGGCATGATTTTTCACTGCTTCTCAAACAAAAAGGGATATCAGGTGATGATGAGGAAAGCAGAGCTTGAACAAAAGGAAGTACTTTGTCATACCACGTATTATTTAAGTGTGGAATTTATTGCCATGGTATTTAGTGGAAATCAAAATTATACTTTTAATTGAAAAAGAATTAGTGAAGTTTATGTACAATGAAAGTAGGACCTTTTCCCCTTAAACTGCAAATTGTCAGAGGGTAGTTGCTGTTAAGAGGTTGTGAAATGGGTGAATTTTGTTTTTGACCTAAGGTGCCTTCTGTTCTTTTCACCATGACTTTATTTTTGGAGGATTTTGTTAACCTTTCTAACAGTTAGGTTGTATTTGTCAAACAGCAGAGTTTTACTAAACAATTCCTTTGGGGAAAGCGTATTTTAAAAGTCCGGGTTAGTACCTGATTGTTAATACTGGCTAAATGATGTTATGTTACGCTGTGTTAGCATTTTGTAGAAATCACGGACGACCAGTTTGACTTCCACACTTACTGTATGAGGAAGATCACCCTTAGGTCTTACGTGGACTTGTTAAAACTAGAAGATGTGCTTCGACAGCATCCGTTCTACTTCAAAGCAGCACGAATTGCCATAGAGATATATTTGAAACTTCATGATAATCCCTTAACAGATGAAAATAAAGAACACGAGGCTGATACAGGTATTCAACCCTCAGGATTTATTAATTGTGCAGTTTCACTAGTTAGTGGATATTTTATGAAGATCTAACATTCTTGGAGTTGTAAACTGCAGTAGCCGAAAATAAAAGTTTTACACAACTCAAAGCAGGCAAATTGTAACTTTGACTGCATGTAAAAGTAGATGTTCTGCTGAAAGTTAAACTAATAAATGTTTTTATCTTGGTTATTATAAAATGATGGGTTTGTAGTGAGAGTTGTAAAACAAATGTGCTTGTGTTATGGAGTGACTGTGAAAACATGGAATTCTCATGGTGGTTGGTCTGAAATAACAGATTGAAAAGCCAATGTTCTTGGTGGTTTCTCTTTCTGAGCATTTTAAGAATATGCAAAAATTTCACTAGGTAGCAACTTAAATTTTATCATCTTGCTTGTGATGTAAAAATTACTTTTAAATCCATTGATATTTTTTTCCCCTCATCTGTGATTTGAGAGCAACTTAAGTGGCTTGGGGTACCTCAAACGGTATGAATAGAGGCTCATCAGTCCTTCAAGAGGAATTTGTCAACTTTTAATATTTTTTATCTCAGTTCATTTGTGTGGCTTTCAGTTCAAATTAAGACAGGTGGAAGTGTAATAGAATTTATTGCAACCACTTCTAATGTGTTTTAAATTAACTCTCCATATTGTAATTGGAGGGAAGAGAGGATCTGAATATGAATCATATATGTCTGTAGGGCATCAGAAGCAAAGCTGAAATTGTCTATGCCAAAGTGGAGCTATTTCACCTTATTTTTGTTAGGCCATTTAATTACTACATTAGACATGTGTAATGCCTCAGGGAGAAATCAATGAGTATTGCTGTGCACTTTTACTCCTGGTGCTGGATTTGTGGAGTCGTGCAGTAATTACTTTGTCCCACCTTCAGCATGTGATTCTAATTCCTACTCCCTGATTCCACTAAGGAATTTGTGAGTTGTGGAGCAGAAGCACAGACTGTAAAGTAATTATTGATAGTAAATAAGCTTCTGCAGAGATAATGGTAGCGCTGCTTGTTGGTAGGTATGGTTTAAAGAAGGTGGTGGTGTCTTGACAACTGATGGAGACTGTTAATATTAGACATCAATGTTGTCTGTTTTTGCCCTTTGTGTGTGTACAGCGAATATGTCTGACAAGGAGCTAAAGAAGCTACGAAATAAGCAGAGAAGAGCGCAGAAGAAAGCCCAGCTGGAGGAGGAGAAGAAGAATGCTGAGAAGGAAAAGCAACAGAGGAATCAGAAAAAGAAGAAAGATGATGATGATGAAGAAATTGGAGGACCTAAAGAAGAACTTATCCCCGAGAAACTGGCAAAGGTGCTTACTAATGTAATAATGAAGTCATAGAAATTGCTACAGAAGTTGCAGTGAGCACAGATAAAAATAGAAAGTCATTCAGATAACTTGTTTATTTTTTTTGGTATGGCTTCTCTTCACAGGCAGCATGTTAAAAAGAATTCTTTTCTAGGGGTAGTTTGTTCAGTATACTGTCAGTATGGTGGAAATCACGGCTTTTGTGCCTAGTTCTGACAGGTGCTGATTGAAGTCGTAAACATTTGCTACAGGTGGACCTATTTTCATGTGTGTATTGCACTAACTTGTTGATTATACCCTATTTCTAGTTGGTCAGATGGGAGTCTTTCTATTCTGTATGTAAGGTGATTATCATTTGCTCTTTTATGTCCCCTAATATTTTTTTGTTTATTAAGCATAGTTAAGCCTGTGAAAGAGGAGCCATTGAAGCATTGAGTGCTTTAACAGGATTTGTTTGCATTTGTTTTGATTGGGGAAAAAAAAGGGATAAAGCAGCTGTAGTAGTACATAGTAGTACACTAGACTGAGAAGGATTTTGAGATCTGGATTAAGAGCTGTAGAGATATATAAAGGGGAGGTGACCCAGGAGGCTATTGTTTTTGCTAAAAATTATACCTGTAAGGAGCAGGAAAACACTCAAAAAACATGGGGGAAGATAAGGAAAATACAGAGACTGGAAAATTAATTTATAGCAATAGTAGGATAGTATCCAAGTTCTGATAGATACAGTATTCATTATGTTCACTTTACACATACAGTGAGTATTATTTGCACTTGAGGTGGTATTTGAAAGTTGAGACAATGAACTTCACTCTGTAGCCAGGAAGCAAGTGACTTAAACTGCACTAGTTATTTAAGAATATTGTTGGTATCCTGATGTTTAGCTCACTGGTTGCAAGAAGCTACTTGCACTGCTGGTTGCACTGCTAATTACTCTAGTTGCACTGCTGGTTAAGATTGAAATGGTCTCAGTGGTGAGTATTGAAATTGAGTTCTGGAGTAGAGGAACGTCATGGGATAGCCCGGAAAAAAACTGAGCAGTCCCCAAGATTATAGGGAGTAGTTGCAGCTGTATAATGCATTCCTTTGGCAAAACTAGTTATGTATTTAAGATATAGATGTCTGTATAATATAATTATATTCCTAAGTTAGTATCGGAATCATGACACTTCCAAATGCAGGTTCCTAGTGCCAGAGGACCATTTCTGACATAGCTGATCACTTGCAAACAGTTTTCCTGAAACAGTTGCCCCGGACTTGTTTGGGTGTGTAGCTTTGGCATTAGAGGCATAGGTTTGAAATCTGGTTTATTGTGGATTCCAGATAGTTGATGTGCACAGTGACGTATGTAAAATCAGCAGCACACAGAAATGATGCGGTTGTTTTTATGGAAGGTGCTGTAGTACATGTTTAGCAGGAAGGTGTCTGTCCTTGTCTTCAGCTCAGTTATTTGCCATCAGGTATATCACTTCAACATTACTAAGTTGTTACTGACACACAACAAATTTATCTGCTTCTTAGAGAGTGGCTTATGTTCATAAAAACAAAAATAGGAAGCACAATAGACAGTTCTTGTTTGACTAATCCTGAATGTCTAGATGGAAGAGCCTATTAAGAAACCTTGCCTAGAATTAATTTGTGTTAAGGCTGCCCGTTTAGTGGATTACACTGGGTAAGACCAGGAGACCTTGGTCAATATCTAGTTACTTCAAGCTTGCTGTTTGTATCTTGGCTGGGAATGTTGCCATGACCTAGCAGCTCTTAGGAACCTGTCTGAAGTTCACCTCAGCAGAATGTCATGGTCATTTATTAGTCATTTACCATCACCTCAGGCCTATGTGTGTAGGTTGTTGTGGGCAGCCCTACTGCCCATTTCAGAGCACGTTCAGCTCCAGCTGTGTTCACCAATGATATGTGATAGAAGGCAAAGACTTTTATCTCTGTAGGAAAATGTGATTCGTAACCATCACAAAGCAAATCTTTAGACTTTTTAGTCAATGTTTAGACACTAATATTGAGTGAAATGTGCAGAATTTGTAACAGAAGAGGTTTAAGCATCTTATGCACTGCCTTAGGAGAGTAACTCTCTGTCTCAGGAATAGCTAATTTTTGTTGCTGTTGAGTAGGTTTAAACTTTGACCTAGTTGTGTGTCACTTCCTTAAATCCATAGGTTGAAGCACCTTTGGAAGAAGCCATTAAATTTTTAACACCCCTGAAGAATTTAGTGAAGAACAAAATAGAGACGCATCTTTTTGCCTTTGAGATTTATTTTCGAAAAGGTAGGTGAGAAAACTAATGAGAGCAAGAAATTTGTGATTCATAAAGCTGTATATTAGAACTTAAACAAAAGTTATTCATTGGATGTGAGGATCCAGTCCCTCTTGAGACACAGAACTTTTCATTGGACTGACACCCCAGCCACAAGCAGTCTGTGACAAACCAAAGTGTGAACACTGGGTGATTATCCACTTAATTCGCTGGTTAAATACATGCATGTTAGAAAAAACAGCTGTTGCAGTACACTCAGCTATAATTTCTTCTGATCATTCCGATTTCAAACGCTAAATACTCCTGCAACACAATGTAGTGAGTTCCCACCACAGGTTTTTGAAATTTCCCAACACTTTTTTTTTTTCCAGAGAAGTTCCTTCTGATGCTTCAGTCTGTGAAGAGAGCCTTTGCTATTGATTCTAGTCATCCTTGGCTTCACGAGTGTATGATTCATCTCTTCAGCAGTGGTATGTGTCTGTTTGGTAGGACTTCATCTGTACGCACTTCCAGGTGATGCTGAGCCAGCATACAATCACTGATTTTTAGTTTACAGGCTGTTATCACATTTCATTCAAAATATTTAATACACATATTAGAAAGCCCTTTAAACAACTGGTTCATGCTAAAATTAAGCATGTTTGTTATGACTGCAGCTGGATTTAGGAGTTATTGCAGTATTAGTAAGTCTTTTCAGGACTGTGAGTAGTATGGTGAAGCCTGAAAGAGTGAGGGAGTGAAGAAGTGGAACTGTACAGTGAGGAACCTTGCTTTTCTGCTGGCAGCCTGTGCCAGCATGCAAGGAGAAGGCTTAGAATTCTGTCCTTTTTGGTAAAAGGTTGGACGGATTCTGCCCCTTCCCTTGCCCCAGAGGTTACCCTTTCTGATGGGGGCTGCAAACTAGATACAGAACAGGCTTGTGTGACAACAGTCTTTGAGCCTCATAGATTTTAATTAGTAAGGATGGGACTGTATGAGTGTAGAAAAGCTTTGGCTTTTTCTAAGCATCAGAAAACTGTCACAGTTAAGCTTTTTCCAACCAGATCCAGTTATTTTCCTTTTCAAATTTCATGCATCTTCCTTCGAGATCCTTTCCAATTACATTCATAATGTAAACATGAAAAATATTAAATACATAAATTATATTTTACTGTGATTACCTGTGCCCACCTCAGTTAACTTCTTTTTTCCAATTGAGCAGTATCTGAAAGTAAGGATCTGCCTGATGCTGTTAGAACAGTGTTAAACCAAGAAATGAATCGGCTTTTTGGAGCAACTAATCCAAAGAACTTCAATGAAGCTTTCCTTAAAAAGAATTATGACTCACTGCCACATAGGTTATCAGGTACTTTGCCTTTATCCTTGTTCTGCCCTACCTCTGTATTTTCTGTGGTTACCTGGCAGTGGTATCTCAGTGTCAGCCCCAGTGATGTTACAATCTTTCCCTCGGAAGCACTTTTCTGCTCTCGGTTTGAGTTCTTCTGACATGATTGCCAAGTTGTCTCTGGTTTTCTTTAATTTTGTCTTTGTGCTGCCGTAGTACAAATGTTTGGACCTCTCTGCCCTATCTGTTGTAATTTCTGATGTCTGTTGAATGTTTCAGTGCTTTGTCTACCCGAGTAGGTGTCAAGCTTTGTGCTCCAAGTGGTTCCATTCTGAACTACTGCTGGAGAGTTCAGTCCCCCTCTTAGTCCTATTAGATCTACTTTATGTTTGTATATGAGACACTTTTGGTTGTCGACTTGGTGATGAGTTTAATTTTTCCTCCTGTAGCTGCCAAAATGATGTACTATTTAGATCCTTCCAGTCAGAAAAGGGCAGTGGAGCTGGCAATGACCCTGGATGAATCCCTTATTAACAGAAATCTTCAGGTAACATATTTATAAATTGTAAACAATTTCTGGTGTATCTGTGGGAACTTTATGCAAATTTTGGAGGTAAGAGGAAGCTGACATGGTTGCTGTGCCTTATGGTAAGGAGGTTGAGTTGTGAGAGAGAGAGGTGTCAGGTTCATCTGAACTTAAACATTTAACATTCTTTTCACACTTCTAAATTAATTTAGTTTTGTGATAATATGAAAATAGCAACAGCAGAAACCATGTTATTGCCACAGGTAGTGGGAAAACTTATTAAACATAAGAGAATTCACATGGCAAGAGATGCTAAGCTCCCCTGTAAGAAAAGACAATAGTCTGTCTGAGCTTTGGCTGTCACACAGGTGACTGTTCACAAGAAAAAGATTGACTTAGGAGTGGCCCAGACTCTGGGAAGGCTTTCCATAATCAACTTTCTGCAAGCTGTGGGAATTACCTGAGGTTTATTAAAAGTTGCATATGCACATTTTTGCCTTAGTGTGTAGTTAAATGAAAAGCTTACCAAATTTTGAATCTTTGCTCCATTCTGGTGGTCATGGAATAATCTCCCTGTACCACTGCCCCACCTTCATCTGGGAAGACTGTCAGTTGTTACTTGCAATTTACAGTATTTTAGAAAGGTAATTTTTCTTTGTATTTTCCTGTATTTCTTATAAAAATTAATAAACGTGGTCTTTTTTCTTCGTTTGACCATATACTTGCCTGGCAAAACAGAGAAGGAATAAAATGTCCTTTGAGGGTTTTTTTTAAGTTTTTTCTAAACTATTTCTGTATCCCAGACAAACTGTTTCCTTTGTATCATGTAAGAGTGTCCAGCACATTTCATTAGAGAGATTCTTTGGCAGGCTGTGCAAACTTATTTCTTTATTGTCCTCTTTGTCTCTGCACTTGAGAATTTTTTAGATGTATTGCAAGTAAAATTGGTAAACTTTACTATAAAACTGTTCTTCTGTGAGCAAAAATCGATATTTTCCAAAAAACATCTCTTTGGAAATAGACTGGGTTCAATAGAACTTCAATTTTTTGTGAAGGATTTTAAGTTCATAGTGGAATTTTTGGACCAGACAGAGAGGGGAAAAAGAGACAATAAAAGGCAAATTGCTGAGATTTATAAACTAGTTTAGGATGTTAAAGATTCAGATCCTTTCTCTACCCTAGCTGATGTGGTATGAGACACAAACTTGTGTCTTTTATATCCTAAGTACATATTTAGCAGTTTTCATAAACTTATCTTGTTTGGGTGTTGTTTTTTGGGATAGCATTTTTTTCTTTACTGTTTGAGTGGTCTCAAAGAGCCTAAGCCAGATTATCAAGAGATTTAGAAAACAAAAATTAGTTTGGCGTTAACAGCCTTCTTTTTGCTGTTTTTTGCCTGGGAGTAGGATTCTGGGAATTGGACTGGGGAGAGATTCAAATGTAATCAAAAATGTCTGGTCATTGTGGAGGTGTTAACTTGGTAGGACTAGAGGAAGCATTTAGCAACTCAGAGTGTATAAACATGCTGTATGCTGCATTGTGAAAAAACTGAAAGTGGTGAATTCTGGGTGCCAACATGAAGTAAGAGTTGGAGTTCTGCTGAACTTTTAGAAGGGAAATTGAAAGTGCCCTAAAAATTGAGAATCAGGAGGAGTCTGGGCATTTGCTGAAAGGCATTTTTGTGTGCAATGAGATCAAATTTATTACATTTCATTTTAGTAAAGACCAGCAAAGAGCAAATGTGTGCAAAAGGGGTTGTTAAAGAGAACTTCATAACCCCACAGGAGGAGGACAGAGCAGTTAATCTCAATACACAGAAGAAATAAAAGCTATACCAAATGTCATAGGAGTGGGAAAAGACTGACTTGCTATGCTAATGCTTGCACACACAGCACAGGCAGATGTTAAATACTGACAGGCTTTAGTGATGCTCAGTGGGTTGGTTTCTGATGTTTGCAGTGCAGGTTGGAAAAAAAACAAACCACAGGAAGTCTCCTTTTTGTCTTCTAAATCATGAATAAAAATGGATAGGAAACTGCATATATCTGAAGGATGTGGTAATATCAGACTACTTTGATTTGATTTACTAGTTACAGGCACACTTCAGCAACTCACATGACCTTAAGTGTAAAAATTTCCCTACCAGAAATGTTTTCACATCTAATTATGGTTATTCAGCTAATGCTGTTTTCACATCTTATTTATATTCCACACTTCACAGAAGTCATTACTAGGAAATTATAGTATATGTTCTGTATTCATTGTTTTATTTGCAAACACTAAAGGTACATTATGTGTTGTTGAAACAGTCAGTGTATCCCCCGACTGGTGGGGTTCTTGGTTCCCAACTAGTAGGAAAAAATTTTTTAGGAAAAAAGGGACAGGTGACAAATGAGTATTTTCATTTTCCAGTCAAGATTTCTAACTGGTTTTTGGATTTCTTTTTAAATCACATTCTCTTAAATCAGACTACCCTGTATTTCGTGCTGTGTCTAATTAAAATGGCATTTGATGTTGAATGGGGTGTGTAGCCCTCAGAGCAGGTGTGTGGCAGAAATACTACTTTAAACTTGTCTTGTGAGTTTGCTCTTATCTCATGCAGCAAAACTGCTGTTTGAAACCTGTAAAAAATACTTGGAGTTTGTTTTCTTTGTAGTATTTTATTTCTGGTTTGTGAGCCTTCAGCTGAATGTTTAAAAAAACCATAATCTTTCTTTATTTTTCTCTTTAATTAGACTTGTATGGAGGTATTAGAAGCTTTATGTGACGGTAGCCTTGGAGACTGTAAAGAAGCATCTGAAACTTACAGAGCAAATTGTCATAAGCTTTTCCCTTATGCTTTGGCTTTCATGCCCCCTGGATATGAAGAGGATATGAAGATCACAGTTAATGGAGATAGCTCTGCAGAACCTGAAGAACTGGCCAATGAAATATGAACAACTTTATTGGAAAAAAATGACGTTGGACCATATCTGGTGTATAATATTTTTGTCACGCACCTGCTGAATTGTTCTAACTTACACAAAAGAACAGAAGGAAAAAAAAAAACCAACCTGGTTGCCTTCAAATAGTTTTACTTTTTTTTTTATCCTGCTGACAAATATATATATAAAATATCTAACATATTACTGGTTATAGGTTGTTCGGTTTCTTAAAAATTAAAAGCTGCTAAAATTGAAAAAGGAAAAAAAAAACAACCCTTCTCCCTACCTACCTACCTACCCACCCATGTTTTTAAACTAATTTATATGAGACCTGAAGGGGTATGTGTCCCTCAGAGCAGGTGTGTGGCAGAAATATTAACTTTAAATTTGTCTTGTGAGATTACTGTTATCTCAGACAGCAAAACTGCTGTTTTAGCACTGGATTCTTTCACTGAGCACAAAGAGTTGGTGGGGCTTTAGCATCTGACTGATTTTGATACGGGGGATGATTGTGTCCATAGGAAGTATGCAATGCGAATCAAAATATACAGAGAAACCTGCAACATACGTGCTATGTTGGGGGTGCTTGGACATACAGGATATCAAGCAGAATTAAGAAACATAGTGTGTTCAATAAGCTTGTTGTGTCTCTGAAATTCACTGTACACGATCAGTTTGGTGTTCTTGCACCACAGTTTTTAACTGAAGGAACCAGTTAAAACGGTCTCTCTTGGGATTAAACTTGGGGGGGGGGGCAGGGTGGGGAGGGGAGAATCAATGTTGCTGTTCTTGAGATGAACTTATCAGCGTGGGTTGGCCAAACTTTTTAAAACTGTAATGCAAGAACCAAATAAAAATTATGCACTGTGATGTGGCACCAACTAATTAGAAAGATCGCATGCATTTTTCACGTAGAGTGAAAACAAAATGAGAACATACTATGGCTTGAAGTTGCAAAGAGGAAAACTCCTGACTACCATTTTGACTGATCAAGAGACTAATAGATTAAAACCTCAGCAGGCCTTGTTCATGTTATGCAGAAAAAAAAAAATAAAAAAGTGCTGCAGTTTAGATACCTCTGGAACTTTTCCACAGTGTCACAGGTTTGTAATACTTGAAGCCCTACATTTCTTAAGAATATATTTCTTGCTCAGTTGTTTCAGGCAAGCCCAAGACTTTGTAACTTTTAAGGGGCCCAAAATTTTTTTTCAATAACAGACCAGCTTCTTATTCCTGCAGTTACAGATGTAATTTCCTTTGTCAAACATAAGGTACCAAATATAATGCAATAAAACGTTTTGAAAAACAATTGTGTGAATATTTAAACCAATCTATGTTGTACTTTGAAAATGAATGGGTTTGCTAGAGTGCAGCTCAGGGTTGGCTTACTGTGCTGTCCAGTCATGCTAACAATGTCACTCCTGATGGGTGGTCATCAAGTATAAAATGCAAATGCATTATATGTAAATACTGAATGTCTGGGAAGTCCTATAACACACAATGCTTTGTTACTTGGCTTTTAAGTTCCACCAGTGTTAGGTTGAATTTTGTTTTCCAAGTCAAGCTTCAATCTACGAGTCTACTGTGTTAATAATATAGATAAGTGCTCAAATGTTTTCTTTTGTAGGTTCATCATATAAAACAGAGCAGAAATAAACTACAGCTTACAAAGTGAGTGCCTTCTTTGCTGCAGGAGTTGAGTTACAGAGTATCTGTCATGTGGATACACAGCCTTCCTCTTCCACATCATGGGATTCAGCGATATTGACATGTACAGTTAAGAAATCCTGGAAGACTTATTGGGATTTGTAGTTTTTTAACTGTCAGAAGAACAGATTTTTGTTGTATATTCAACTCCACTTTCTTTTCATGGTTAGACTATCCTTGTGTATGTTTGCAGTGTAGTTTCTGTCGGAAATGTAAGTTGTGTTGCTGTATTTGTATATTTAACCTGCTGGGCTTTTAGGGACTAGAATACCTACAGAGCCTTTACTTGAGTCTGGTATGGATGTCTTAATCTCAGTCATTTCTGCAGCCTGAGATACTTGGACTGCATGTCTTCTGCAATTATTGAAGATGGTTCAGTCTTGCCTACACAAGCTACAAGCTTTTGGCCTTGCCTCTGAGTATTGCTGCCGTTTCCTTGGCTTCTGATGCTTAGCTGGAGGCAGATGAGTGTTCACTCTTAACAGATTGTGAATTGCATCAAGCAAATTCTGGTTTTCCAAATACTGTTTTTTGGGTGCTGCCTATAAATGGGATTATTTCTTTTACTTTTTCACTGCCTGTTTTTGCGTTGAAGTGGAGGAACTAAAAGCAAGAAGTTACTTGTTATCTGTCATTATGCAAATGTGGAAAAGGATATTTCAGTGGGCCTTCCAGAAGCCTCCATCTGCACATCTGTTGTGATTTTCCCCAAGGATACTACTTCATAACCTTGCTTGAAGCCATCCATTAGTGCTTCAGAGATGATGCTTTTGGATTAAGGAGGTTCCTCATCCCCTTCCAGAAGACTGCAATCCCAGGAAAGGAAACTAAGCCAAGAGTTCAGCTAAAGACGAAGGTTCTTTAATTGGCAAAGGAATTGTTATTCCTTCATCATCATATCTCTCCTGTTAGATGCAAGGCTAGCTTCTGAGGAAGAGTTTTAAGAGCTGGAAATGAAGTTACAATCCAATGCAATGAGTCTTGTGAAGTGGTAGCACAGAATGTTGTGCTGCAGTGAAAGCTTTCCTTTGCGTGCTGAGATCCAAAATTGTAATTATCGATGCTTGGCTGACAACGCAGGTGAGCAGGGATTGCATTCATGGTCAGAGTGTTGGCTTACTCATGAGTCATGATTTGTTTTGATGCATGATTTTCACTGGAGAAAGATGCTTTCACCATCAGTGGAGCCACTGGTGATGACATACTGTGGATATCTCCCGGGGACGGGGTGGGGTGGAATTCAAACCACAGATTTTCCCTAGATGAGAGACTGTAGATGGTGCAAATGTATGTTGCATGAAGCAATGCCAGAGTCAGAAGTGGGCCTAAATTGTAAGTAGCTGAGAGTGGTCATTTGCCCCATGATGGTGCGTGAGGTACTCGTTTCCTCCCTGTGGAGACCAGAGCATACAGGCATGCATGTGAACAAACAGGTAAAGTTGTCTCAAAGTTATCTATTCAGCAACTCATTTCTTTGCATCTTAAATGCCTTAAAAGCTTCTATATTCTTCTGCATTTGTGAGGGTTTCTTTCAGTAGAGGTATTGGTACTTCCATGGTCATAGGGGAGGGAGGAGTCATGTCCTGATGTCTGCTGTGTCAGGAAGGAAGTTTGCCACTCAGTTTTTCCCCTGGCATGGGGAAAAAATTCCATGTTTCCCAGGGGGTTCTCTAGGGCTTGATGAGGTGTGTATAATTACCCTGTTAAATCTTCCTTTAACATGGGTTTGCCGGGTCTGGAGGAGCTGCAGCTGTAACAGTAGATCCTGGAAGCTGGTGCAGCACCTTCCTTCAGCCAGATTGAATTGTCAGTGTCTTCCTAGAAGAAAACATGGGTGAGGTTAGGGTGAGATCAGGCCTGAGAAGCCAGAGGCACAAATACAATTTCAGCATCACGTGAGCAAGTTCAAATAAGAACACTGAAGATTTTTGTTTAACGTGATGCCTTTGAGGGTTGGAGCAGTGGTGCCATCGTTCCTGCAGTGCTCACTTTGTGTCGCCACAGTTGTGCTTTGAACATGTGCCACTCATGCCAACAAAACCACTGGATATCATAATCCAACTCAATACACCTAAATTAAAATCTTATTTTTCCCTTTTTCTGATTGCTTTGACTGTTAGTTTCTAAGTGTTCTGTACAGGGTAACTAGCTGGCTTTGAAATCTTTTTCCCTAAGGAATTTTGCTTTAAAAATGCTGTTTGGACCTACGTGGTAATTTATAATAGCTTGAACTATGTGGAAGTAAGAGTTATGCTTGTGTGATAACACACTGCTTTAGGATTCTGTGCAGGAAAACAGTGCAAATGTAGTATAATTAGACAGTCTATTAGTAATTGAATTGAGAAGTCTTTAAACTCTTTAATGAAAGCTGAAGTTCCAGATGGAGGAAAATGGTTGCTGAGCTTGGGGAAAGACTCTTGCTTCCAGGAGCATTCCAGTAGTGAACTGCTCTGCAATATGGTGAGGAGTGAAGGGTGTATTCTTTTACAAAACCTGTGGTCATGCTGTCATGACTTTATTTCCTGGACATTAAAGCTGCAGTCTGCAAACACCAGTTTTAATGGCTTTGTCAGGCAGAGACTCTTCTTCCCAGGAGCATACACATAGCCAGCAGTGAGAATGGCAAGGAGCAACTGATAGAGCAGCTCAGCAAAAGGAGACTGAAGTGAATTGTAACGAGGTGGCATAATAGAAATCCCATTTTAGATTAAATATAAAATAGCTTTTTAACTACTAGAAAGATGACTGAAGCTGTAAATACTATAAATGCTGTCTTCCCATGCCAAGGAAGCTGTAAATGTGTATTACTTTTAGAGTGGTACAAGCAAAGAGTAGTATGTTCACAAAGATTCTAGCTTTGTATGTTAGTCTTCACGTAAATCGTGGCAGAAAATGTGGAGGACAAAGATTGTCCAGTTTACGAGGGACCATATCAAAGGGTTTGTAAGAATATTGCGAGAGAAATATTACTGAAAAATCCAAAGCATCTTAGAATAGCTTCCCTAAGATGTTTGTTTTAATTGAAAGTGTTACACCTGTTAATTGTTCTTAATGAGACACAAAAAAGTACTTTTACAAAATATTTCTGCCTGGCACTGCCCATTCAATATCTACCTCTACTAGTCCTAGTCTAGTTCAGCTACTGCATAATTTTAGCCATTTAGCATATAACACATGAAAAAGTGTCATTTACCTGGTCGGTGAATGTATGATGATGGATAACATTTAGTTTTAAATGTAATGCAATAAACCACAAACTTAGTGAAAGTCCTGTTGTTGGTTCAGTGCAGCAGCATATTTATTGCTTCATTGCTGATCCGTTAAAATAATAAAAAAAAAATCTTAATTATAAACTCCACCAAGCCACTTGCTATTGTACTGGGATTTGCTTTCCCTTCCAGCCTTCCTAACTGGTTAACAATGTTGTACTGTGTTTTTACGCTCTTCTCTGGTGGTAGCAAATATCAAAATTGGCAGGAAGTCAATCAAAGAATAAAAATACTGAGTTCTGTTTGTAAATGAGTACTAGTGTTTCCTTGTAGGGTCCAGCATCCTCCTTAGATGCCCACTAGCTCTGTAATAAACGATCCCTTGGCTCATTCCTTTAATTCCCCATTGTCTCCTTCCATGCTGAGGGGTTGTTAATTGGGACGTGGGTCTCGCAAAAGGAAGAAAGGTCAGTAGGGAAAGGAGGTGATTTTTTTTGAAGTCAGGCTGCAGAAGAACCACCTTGGCAGGAAGCTGTCTGTCCTAGCCTAGAAACTAATTGTAGGTACAAAGAAGAAGATCCTTCGCTCTTTTCAGGCTTCAGAGAGCCTGGGGGTTTGAAAAAGGTGTTCAGAAGCAAGCCAACTGAAGAAGCATTTGCTGTTTTCCTCAGATATGGGTTTGGGGGATGAAATAATAAAATGTAGCCTTCTCTTTCCCACCCATAAGTCCTCCTGATCCTGAAGTTTTCCTGACCCAGTGTCCCTGAATCTCTTGTGAGTGTAATCAATTAGCAGGCAAAATAATACGGTGATGCTGAGAAACTGGGGGAAAAGTAGCCAGCAAACTGCTGACACAGCAGTATAGGAACCTATAGTGTGTTGTGGACTGAACAGTTAACATTACTTGAAAAAAATGTTTGTTAACAACTGCATGTAGTGAATAACAGCTCTGGTTAACACTGTCTGCAGTGAGCACAAGGACTCCAGCACTTGCAGGGTCTGCATTTGGTTGTGGATGCCTGCAGGGAAGGTGGGTGTGATACTGAAGTGATTACAGCAATATCCTCATACTCACCCCTTTGGATGGGAAAGGAGCTCGTTGCAGTTAAGGTTCCTTTGGACACCTTGTACCCTTCTGAAAAACAGCATCCCCTAAAAAATAGCATCCCTTCCTTATCCATGTCCTCAATAACTTACTGTTCTTCTGTGGGAGGGAAGGGACGTTCCTGCTGGGAAACCACCTGCCTTGAACTTTTAATACTTTGAAACCGCACCCTTCCATTTCTGGGAACAGCACCTCGTGGTTGTCTACAAGAGGACTTGAAGCACAGAAGATTTATGAGGAGCCAGGGTAGCCTGGCAGTTCATGCATTATTTTATCTGCATAAATCTCTCAGTTCTGACCTTTCATCAGTACCCTTCCACTCCATCAGGATCTTCCTACCTTGTCATTCATTATGCTTTTGGAAACTGTCCTGAAGGTCCCATATGCAGTAGCAGAAAGACAACATCTTTCTGCAGTCCCTCTGTCTCTGAAAATGCTGCAGGGTTGCATGCTAAGTGCCTTCCTCCACCTATGAAACCTCCACAGGTCCTACTGGAGGTGAGTAAAAACTGCTCTAAAAACAAAAACCAATTGATTAACCCATTGTTGAACAGTTGGAAAAGCAAAGTCAGAGTTCTGGACTCTGTAATCTTTTTTATTTTTTGAAGGAATACGTACAAAAGTAATGTTCACATTTTGGATTGCATGACTTCTGCAGTGCCTAAGCTGTTGTGAAGCAGGGAAGGAGGAATCACCCTCAGTCTCTGCCTCACCTGTGCTACAGATGAAGCCATTGCAGTACTCCAAAAGTGGACTCTGCTCTTAACTTTATTCCCATCTTGCCTTCATGCAGTGAACCCAAGGGATGTGTAAATGCTATTTATTTAGGGGAAAATAATTGATGAGCAATGATGTGGCTGTTGAGTGGATCATGCAAGACTGGCTTTCCATGGTAAGTGCAAGTTGTGGGGTTTTGAGGACTTGTTCAGTGTCTGACACTTTCTCCTGAACTCAAAACCATGAACCACGGCTCCAGCCTTTGAGAGCACTACAGGGATGTCTCTCAGCCCCTGAGAGCAGGAACAGCTGTGTTCCACTGCATATATATTGTATGATTTTATTGCAAAAATATGAAACTTTAAACCATACACTCATAATATATTAAGCTGCTTTTATTAGTTAGCTGCTATTTTTTCTTGCAGTTATGTTTATCATCTGCAAGTATTTTTATAAAGTTTTAGGAAAATGTTGCCTTCTGACTGTCTACATCATGCATTTCAAACACTTTTTTTCTCCATAGGAATCACCAAATGTTCATAACTTTTCATCTCACTTCACTTGCAGTATCAATAAATGTTTTAATGAAATATAACTGTTTGAGCTAGAAAAAAACCAATCTTTGTTTCGTTGCAGAGTGAACTTGTCTGTGCTTTTGAATTCCTATTTTGTCCTCTGATGAGCATCTTTTCACCATGTTCTTTACATTTTGTATTGCAGGACCCTGATGGTGGAGGATGATTACCCCCTTCAATTAGACTTTTATATTTTTTTGGCAAAACTGGCTGAGATCTCGTTATACAGCCATATATTATGTACAGCAGCAGCAGGGGCTGTCCTGAAAGGCACCTTACCCACCTGAATCCTCTCCATGCGACAGTTCCCTATGGCCTCCTTCCTGAATTCACCCGTGCTGCAAACTACAATACAGAAAGCAAAGGGGGATAGAGAAGACACAATTTTTAGCTCCTCTCACTCCTAGGCAAACAACCCCCCTTTTTTATGTAGTCTGGTCCGGGTGACCCCTGAGCACTTTCAAACTGGGAAAACCCACTGGGTGTCCTTCTGGCACCAGGGAATCATGGGGAGATGGGGGGAGTGCAAGTCTTGTCCAGCTCTCCCATTGCCACTGTCTTTTCTCAGAGTTTTATTCTATGTTCTCCACTGCAGTCAAAACCATGGAGAGGGGATCGGGAATTCCACACAGACCAGAGAAGAGTTTAGGTGACAGGGACCACTGGGCAGCTGATCTCTTATCCCCACAACTCCCTCTGCTGCTGAAGTTGCTGGATTTCTGCCTCCCTTGACAGAGGGGAGAAAAAATAACCACACAAGGCAGTGCATGCCAGTAAGGGAAAATCTCCACCAGCAGAGACCACAAAAGGATGTGACACTGGTTTTCAGACAAAAGCATGAATGAACAGCTTGGGAGCATACCAAATCTTCTGGCTTGATTGCTATCCTGCCTTTTATAAATTATAGACAGGTACACAAATTCACGTATGCTACGTGAACAATGTATGGTGACCTAAATTTACTTAAATGGAGGATAAGCCTTGTGTGGCAGCTGGGTTGAAACTGAGGGAGCAAACTGATCTCAGTGCCAGGCTGATGTACCAGCTGTTGCCAAGTGTTAAGCCACTGGGATAAATACAAGCAGTATTTATATTTATTTATTCCCTATACTCTGCATACAATAAAAACCCCTTGTATTTGGTTGCTGGCTGGGGTTAATCCACGACAGTGGTTTTTTTTATTCAATGTTTTAATTGAAATGGCAGTAGGACTATGCCCTTGATGACAAGTAAGAGCCTGGGAAAAGAAGGAAAGCTTATTCTTGCAGAAGCAAGTAACAAAACCACACCCTGAGATCATACTATTTGAAGAAAAACCTGTTGCCAGAAAACAAAACGCACAGTATATCCTCACCTTAAGCAGTCTGAGTCAAGGTCCCAACATACAGGCAAATCGCTGGGAGATCACAACTGGATTTGTTTGCTGCCTGGAATGATTGACTGGGGGCCTTGATGCAGACAGGTAAATATAGAAGCTCTGTGACATTTGGTGAACCTTCCTGCAGTGCTGCCTTGGGACATGCAGACAGCCCTTAAGCACAGCGTGTACGACTGCGGGGAGAGAGGAAGCAGGGACATGGCTTTTAGTTTAAGACTCACTTGGCAGATCAAAATGCTTCAGAGCAGCTTTGCTGCGTGCTAGTGCTCTCTGCAGCCCCGCTGGCAAGGTGCTCCCTGTTTTTTCTGACCTCCCCCCTTGGATAAGCCGGCCCAACAAGGCAGAGGGCACACCCAGCACCAGGTCAAGGATGTGCAGGAGGCGTTGCTACCGGTTTGGGATGTGTGGAGAGCCTGGGTTTCTGTGACAAGCTCTTGATGCAGAAGTCACTCAGTTGTCCCCTCAGCTACCCAAACAGGCCAAGGGCTTGTTGTTCCAGTCACTGCCATCCCAGGGCTGCACAACCTTACATTTCTGTACAGATCCAGAGGGCCAAGCAGCATTTCAAGCGCTGGATGCAATCCCACAGCCAGTCCCATTCTTATGAGTAGGGATGTCAAGTGGGTGCTCCTACAGAAATACCACTCGTGAAGCTGAGGTTGCTGCCTTTAACATTAAGGGTCCAGAGTTCCTCTGCCCATGTTTGGCAGAGCAGGGGGTTCTCACGCAGAGGATTTGCATTTGTGTCAGACAAATACAATGATGACATGTCTGCTGGATGAGGCCTATTATCATCCAGACAACCTAAAACACACACTGATCTCCACATTAAAGCCCCAGTCTCCCATCAGGCACTCAAAATCCAAGCACAAGCTAGAAATGGGAAAGCTTTTACTTCTTTTTCTTTTTTTAAGGTTTTTCAGTTTATAGTTTTGACGAGAACAAGGGCTTGGAAGTGAATGAGAAAGTCGCACTCTGGTAACTGGCAGTAAAAGCAGCTGTGTCAAAGCTTCATTTCAGTGCAAAGATAGATGAGACATTTGACCTTATGATTTCAACAGGGTATGTTAATACTTGCTTTTTCAGTCTGACATACAGGGTCCTTGAATCCTATCTCCTGAAAAGCTGTCCTTTGTTCCTCCAACATTTCTGCCATCTGTATTTTATCATGAAGAAATGTGTTAGTGGGAGGTCAAACTCTTCTTAGACTTGCAAAGTCAAGTCTTGCAATAGTAGAACTTTTCCTTGCAAGACCATAGGACTTTTTCCTGCAAAAATGGAGGATGTGGGACCTCACACCAAAGGACAAAGCCCCCACAAGAAATCAGAGGTACAGTATCTCCTCAGAAACTTTAAAAGCATTTTTAAACTACCTGCCATTAAATCAGTAGGATACACCTGGAAACTTTTTGATCTCTTCAGAAAATAACAAGCAACATGAGACAACCTTAGACTCACTCTTTTTTCCCTAGTTTGTTCCTTAACTTAAAACCTAGTAGACACAATTTTTAGACATTGAACAGTCTGCATTTTCATGGGACTAACATGTTAAAATATGCCTTCAAGGGAAGACAGAAATAACTATTCTTAAAATGCTACGCAAGTCCAGAGACATGCAACTATTTTCAGAATCCCTTTTCTTAGAAAATCTACATCTGCTAAATAAAAATAACTGTGAACTTGGGCTCTTGTGCATTCATTCCCTGAGCACATCTGAAGAGCACATTAAAAGTACTTGTCCTTGCAAAAGTAGAAAACCAAAACCTTTTTTCAAATGCTTCTATAGCAAGAAACATTTTTAATTCATTCTGTTACTATAAATAAATTCAATTATATTTGCTGGTCTTCAAATACATCAGAAAGGAAAAGGAGCACCCAGAAATAGTCTGTGCTGGATGAAACATAAGGATCTAATCAACGTCGTTATCCTTACAAATATAACAGAAGTGATGACATTTCGAGCACCACACTGAAATAGCTCACATAAAAGTGACTTAAGCCAAGACCCTCCTGAGATCTCCTGAGATCAGCCCATCAAAGGATTAAATTGGAAAGCAAGTGCAGAAAAGAGGAAATGAGTGCTGTCCTCCCGATGGGAAGTCACCTTCCTCCAAAACTCCTGTTTTGGAGGGACAGCTTTCCTGGAAGAAGGAGGAGTGGGGAGGGTGGGTGGAGTCACCTTATGTCAAATCTTACTGATTTGTTAAGGCTGATGCCAAAGTCTCATGACTGGAGTAATGAGGAATTTCAAAAAGGACAGTCAAAACTCCCACGTGTACCTTTACTATCTCAAGCTAAGGCAAGCTGCTGCAAGAGGAGTGGGCAAATACTAAAAAACCCTGAGTGAATGAGGAGCTTCATTAACTGCACTCAGGATTTTATTTTGACCTCTGAAAGAACTGCAAATTCTTTTAAGTAAAGAGCACTTTACTCTTTCAGTAAAGTGAACTTTTCTCTCTATACCCAGGTATTGTCCACATCTGGGACAAAAGTTAAACTCTCAGAAGGTTATTTATTGCATGTCCATTGTTTCAGGGCCCAGCTGTGTTCCAGTGCATCCCTGTGAAGGAGGTTCTGCCTGTCCACAGCCAACAAAACAGGAAGTATGGTGGCTGTTGGCAGTATTGTGAGGCAAATTCACTGGCAAAATGTTGGGAGCGTCAGTTTATAATTAGCAGAGTACAATAATCTAATGACTAGGAATGCCCTCAGCCACTAGATGGTGTGTCTTGGCTGTTGAAATAAAAGAAGTTAAAAGCTGTTGAAGAGCTCAGATCTAATTATAATTCATTTTGGCCTTCTTGGCATAACCCAGACCAAAATCAGTTAAACGAGCTGTTGGCAGACCCTGCTGAACAGCTGTTTAAACTCACCTTTTAGCACACTAGTCAGAGCCTAAATCAGGGCACCCCCCCACTAGAATTAGCATTTCTCTACTTCTTTGATCATGAGGCTATAGAGATATGTTTGCTTGTGCTCCTTCCCCTCAACCAAACACATTTTACATTCTGGCTGCAAAAAGGAGCAATTCTGTACAAGGGACAGTAGCAACTCAATGGTGGCATAACCTTCTCACCTCCCTTTAATCTCACTTTCACAACAGAACAAAACTATTCCTCTTCTTTGAAAGAATGAATTATTTGACAGCATAAATGGAGGCATCTTGTCTCAGAAGAGGACTAGAGGCTGGAGGAACATCTCTACAATCTTAGAGATTGGTCCAAGGGAGGGGGAAAGGGTGTGACAAAAACTAAGATGGGCGCTGTAACTGAAGTTGCTCTGAACTCAGGATATTTTAACTTTTTTATTATTATTATTTAATCTAGCCTATTGTTTTTATATTAGTAATAACAGGCTGCTCAAAGCACTATCCTTCAATCACGTGATAGTTGCTCTATAGGATCCCAGGATCATTTATTATTTGTGCAGGCAGAAGCCCCAAGTGGTCAGAGGCGTGTGTAACTGTGTAAAGAGGAGGACTCCCAGTGGCTATTATTATGTGTCTGATCCAAACCTTAGGAATCCTGGCTCAGCTATCAGTTTGCAGGCCAGAGAATCACCAAGGAGTAACAGTTCTCTCAACTACTGCAATCTGCATTTGCTTTGCAGTGTAGGAGTTTTAAACTCTCTAAAATAATGTTGCTGGTGGACATTGCTTAAACTTGATGTCTACATCTCACCTGTCTCCTAGGCTGATGCCCTTGCTGAGTTAACAGACTGCTAAAGCAATGCCATACTTCCCTTCTTATTGAGAGATGCATCAGCCACTTTTGATCCAAGTGTCCCCTCTGTCAGGGATGAACTTGCTCACTTACTGTAAATGGCAGGAGCAGAGGGGTCAGCCTGAAGCACAGCACAGGCAGAGGGGCTGGCAAAGATCTGCTTCCCAGAGCATTGCCAGCAGGTCGTGGCAGGTGATCCTACCCCTCTACTCAGCCCTGGTGAGGCCTCACCTGGAATCCTGTGTCCAGGTCTGGGCTCCTCAGTATAAGAGAGACATGGAGCTCCTGGAGGGGGTCCAGCAGAGGACAAGAAAGGTGATTAAGAGACTGGAGCATCTCTCTTACAGGGAAAGGCAGAGGGAACCAGGCCTGTTCAGCCTCAAGAGGAGACAACTGAGAGGGGACCTCATCAATGTCTATAAGTATCTGAAGGGAGGGTGTCAAGAGAATGGTTCCAGGCTCTTCTCAGTGGTGCCAAGCAATAGGACAAGAGGCAACGGGCAGAAACTGATGCACAGGAAGTTCCGTCTGAATATGAGGAAGAACTTCTTTCCTGTGTGAGTGACCACACACTGGAACAGATTGTCCAGAGAGGTTGTGGAGTCTCTCTGACTGGAGGTAGTCAAGAACCATCTGGATGCAATTCTGTGCAATGTGCTCTAGGGTGACCTTGCTTGAGTGTTATGATCCTGCCCCTGAAGGTGGGGTAGCTGAGGTTCTTGTTAATAGATCCCTTGGGGCGGGTTGGAGGGAAACGACACTGAATGACCGGTGTGTTTATATATACATATATATTTACGTAGGTTTTATTTTAGAACAGTTTGGCTGCAATGAAAAGGAGGTATGTAGCCATATGGGTTATTATCTATAGAAATGCAACAATATAAAAGTATAAAGATATCACTTAAAAAAATATATAATGAAAAGAAAGAAAGAGAGGATGAGAGTAGATAGTGGAGACTTGACTGTTGGAATTTTGATGTCCATTGGTTGAAGTGATGGTCACAGTCTTGATCCACTGGGGGTGGGGGAAGCCCCTGAAACACAAAGCTCAGTGGGTTAATGCACACTCAGGTTCAAGTGGGAACATCCAGGTATCTCCGCTGGGTGAGGGGGGGAGGTAGGGAGGGTGTTTACACCCTCTGATGTAACACCTTCCTGTGGTGGAAGGCCCCAGAAATTAATCTGGGGCCACTTTGGAGGTCTTTGATGATTTATGAGCCCTTCTAAGACATGACTGCTTTTTTGCACACCAGTGTAGTTGACCCAGTTGTGCCTTATCAGAAGGGATGAACACCTTGAGGCCTCCCTGTGAATGTCCCAACACCTCCCCTGGGGTGGGAGGGAGTTTTACACCTGAGCCAGCTGTGTAAGGGAGGACATTGGCATGAAGAAAAGCATTATCCCACCTTGCAGGATCTGTTTTTTATTGGCCTTTTCCCTTATCTGGCTCAAAATCCAGCTTGTGGCTGAACAAAGGTGGGTTTGTTCTGGTCACCCTCCGGCGTTGATTTGCTACAAGTCACATAGTAATGTGACAATAATTAGTATTCTATCTCCTATTGGTTAATGATTCTCTCTTTTCTCATACTAATTAGTCCTCATGCTCAGTCTTTCTCTTCTCTTGGGTGGGTGAGTTTCTTGGGTTGGGGGTCCCTGAGTCAGTGGTTCCCATCTCCCCCTGAAGGAATTACCTTTTACCCAGTCGGAGCTGATTCCAGCACAGTTGCTGACTTGGTTTCCTCCTTATCTCGGGAGTTCTGCTGAATGTCCTTGTGGCCCGTAAATGCTGCATTCTTTATGTCCACTGTCAGTGGCCTATCCTGCATCCCAAGCTTTGTTAACCTCCCCCTGGGTTGATGTCACCTCGACCCTTAGTGTTTGATTTGTCTGTCAGTGCCCCAGGAGAGCTGACCCTTGTGCCCAACCACTCTGTCAGTGTCCCGTTATGGGGACTCTTCACTGAACAGTCCCACTGGATGAGGGGGCGATTTGACTGCCCTTTTCAGGGAGCTGAGCCTAAGGGAGACCCCTCAGTGGGTCTTCCCACTTTATTCCAGTGTGTTCCCACTGCAGGCAACTGCCAGTGCATGGGAAGGACTGACACTGACAGTTTACAGAATAATACCCTTTATTGATACAAACTGCGACAGGTTAAAGTTTGAAGATCACCAGTGATAGTATCTGACTGCAAAAACGTATTTAAAGCTCTAATCAGACAAGCTCTAATCCCAGTAAAAGTATCCAGCATGCATAGAGTATGGTTCTTACCCATTAGGTGTCCCTATAGAGCAAGAAGATGGGTTCAGCCCGTCAATTCATTCCAGCAGTTTTGTGGAGTCTTCCCTAACTTTTCCTTCAATCTCAGCTTAGTTTTATACTATTTCTTTATGTCTAGATGGAGGTTGAGTGACTTTAGTTATAAATACCTTTGTTACTGACTGGTGTAAAATTCTCCTGCTTTCAAGATACAGTCAAAAAAAATGGAGGGCACACCCCCGGTTGGGGGTAGTTGTACCTTGGAGGCAGGTAACTTTGGGAGGGAGGTGTGTGTTAATGTTACAGTTAGGCTTTAATGAACCAAGTTCATCCGAGGAGAGAGATTTCGCCACAGTTGTTGGCTCAGCAGCAGGGCATCTTCTCCCATCTCCCTTGGGTGACAGGTGCTATCGAGTTCCTCCCCCCGCAGGGATTTCCACTGCTCCACCCTCCGTTCCATCCACCTTTAGCGGGTGCTTATTGTTGTATGGAGAGTCATCGTGGAGCGTGTCGACTGTGTTCCGTCCTGGGACCAGCACCCTCATTTTACCCTGTAATTTCCGTACCGTTATAAGTTCTGATGGGATGTGAATACAACTTCTTTAATACAACTTTCCTCTAATTTTCACCCCCAGCCAGCTTCCCACCGCTGAGGTCACTGGAGGTCACGTCCAGCCCTAAACCTTAACCAATTCCACCAAGAAGTAATTTGTTTTTCCAACACACGGGCATCACTTAAAGCTTGCTCGTTAGCCGCTCTCTGTTCCACGGACTAAATCCCCCTTCTCCTTGAACAGGCTTGGAAAAAGCGCACGAAGACCAAACGCCTGGGAACATCCTTTCTGAAGAAAAACTTTTCACACACTGCACGTTTTGCAACAACGCGCAGGACGCCCGGCCGGGTGCAGGGGGTCTCACCGCATTCCCGGAGGTTCCTTCCCAGCCCCAATTCCCAGTTCCCAGTTCCCCATTCCCGATTCCCGATTCCCGGTGCCTGGCGCCCCCTGGCGGCGGCGACGCCGCGCACAGGCCCCGCCCGCCGCGCTCTCGCGAGACCGTCGCGCGCGCTGCCGTGGCGTGACGCGGCGCGCGCTGAGGGCGGGAGGCCGCCGCTTCCCGGGCGCGTGCCCGTCCCGTCCCAGTCCCGTTCCCGACCCGTCCCGTTCCCTCCCGGGGCCCGCGATGGCGTCGGCGTCGGGAGACGTGGAGTCCTCGCTGGAGCTGAGCCTGACGGGCTCCGGGGCGCTGCCCGGCGCGCTGCCCCCCGCCCGCTCGCGCATCTTCAAGATCATCGTGATCGGCGACTCCAACGTGGGCAAGACCTGCCTCACGTTCCGCTTCTGCGCCGGCCGCTTCCCGCAGCGCACCGAGGCCACCATCGGCGTGGACTTCCGCGAGCGGGCCGTCACCATCGACGGCGAGCGCATCAAGGTACCGCGGGGCCCTCCCCGAGCCGGGCCCGGGCACGGCCCGCCCCGACAGCCCGCACCGGGCACGGCGCCCGGCACCGCGGGGCAGGCGGCGGGAGCGGGAGGCGCGGAGGATGCGGGTGCCCGGCTCGCCCCTAGAGCCCCCGGCAGCCGCCAAGGCTGGGCGCCCGTGGGTGATAAAAGGGATGTTGAGGTGCTGGAGCGTGTCCAGAGAAGGGCAGCGAGGCTGGTGAAAGGTCTGGAGCACAGATCCTGTGAGGAGCGGCTGAGGGAGCTGGGGATGGTCAGCCTGGAGAACAGGAGGCTCAGGGAGGACATTATCGCTCTCTACAGCTACCTGAAGGGAGATTGTAGCCAGGTGGAGGTTGGCCTCTTCTCCTAGGTAAGCAGCAATAGGACAAGAGGGCAGAGTCTTAAGCTGTGCCGGGGAGGTTTAGGTTGGACATTAGGAAGAAGTTCTTCACGGAAAGGGTGATTGGGCATTGGAATGGGCTGCACAGGGAGTCACCGTCTCTGGAGGTGTTTAGGGAGAGACTGGATATGGCACTCAGTGCCGTGGTCTAGTAGACAAGGTGGTGTTGGGTCAAAGGTTGGACTTGATAATCCCAGAGGTCTTTTCCAACCTTACAGATTCTGTGATTCTCTGAGCTCTGGACATCCCAGACACCGTGCCCCTTGCAGGAGTCTCCAGACCTCCTGTCACACCCCAGCTGCTTGGTGTGGTTGGGTCTTAAATGTAGCCGCTGTGTAGGTTTCTGTGATGACAAACAATTCCTACCATAGGCCAAACCTTTGTGCATCTTTTGTCAGGTGTTAATCAGTAATTTCACTTTAAAACGGGCCTTTAGGTAGATCTCTTACCTCTGTTTTAGTCTGGTATCATCAATTTGTTGCATCACAGAAATTTTGCATTTGTCTTTAGGCAAGGGTCGCAGTTACTCTAACCTTCAAGTTCAAGTTACGTACTTGAACCTTCAAGCTGCGTAGATGCCACTGTTATGATAATTTTGCTTTAAAAATGTTAGGAAATTGAATGTTGTTCAGGATCGAGCAATATGGTCCAACTTTTCATTTTTAGGATTCTGTTTGCTGTATTGGTTTGGGCAAATGTGGTGCAGAACTGGACAGCGACGGGCTGGATACTTGGCTTACATTTGACTGTGCTTTTACTCTGATTATAGGTTTAGCTGAAGATTAGTCTTGCAGAACTAAATTTAGTGGAATATTGGATGGGAGGAAAAAAATGCTCTTTTGTCTTCTTTGTGCTGGAAAGCAAATTATAAAAGCATATGAAACACACCTAGTCTGCCTGGTAGATAGAGAAATGCTGGTGGTGATCCTGACAGTCGTTTGCAGGTCAGTCTTCCAGCAGCTTACAAATGCAGTTTGTTTACCAGCAGTAACAGGGTTTTAAACAGAATCCCCTGCACAAGTCTGCTTCTGTATAAGGGTTTGTTTCCATGACCAAAGTTCAGTTGTGTAGAAGAAGGAAGTAACAGTAGTCCTGGTGTTTATAATTACAGCTTACAGTCATGTAGCTGAAAGCTATAGTTTTTCCTTGCTTACTTACTGACTGAATAAATTGTGGAGGGCGTACAAGAGTAGAAAAGCCAGTTTGCTTTCCTACTCTTGTGCGGTTCTTTACCTCATATCCTTTTTTAACTAAAAAATAAAGATGAATAGGAGTCTTTGTTTTCCTTTAGAAAACCACTGACTAGAACTTTTTTGACAGCTGAAATTCTGTACTCCCTTGTCCGTTGCTGTCCGTGACAGAGGAGAGAAACTCCCGAGGGATATTGTCTTGTCTTGTCAGCACCATCTTATTGACTGGCGTTGTCATCGCCTCTGCCTGGCCTTTGTTGGAGAGAAGTGAAAAAGAACATGGCCTAATTCCCAGCTCTGAGGTGCTTCACACAGGTTATCGTGCCGTTTTGTTGCATATGTTGTGGTAGGTTGTTTTTCTGCATTCTTGAGAGAATTACCTGCAGAATACACCACATCTCG
This sequence comes from Neopelma chrysocephalum, assembly GCF_003984885.1. Taxonomy (NCBI): domain Eukaryota; kingdom Metazoa; phylum Chordata; class Aves; order Passeriformes; family Pipridae; genus Neopelma; species Neopelma chrysocephalum. The sequence goes on along the minus strand of NW_020897795.1, from coordinate 1,523,556 downwards.
TTGAGGGAGGCGGAGACCTGAGGGAGGCTCTTCTGAGATATGTTCTTTTGTGGAAGTTCTGTTTGAGCTTTAAAGGAATAAACTCTGTCATCATGGCCAGGTCTCTAGCTCTTAGTGGGATGCTGAGTGTTGTCAAGTTTGAACCAATTTTTGGTTTTCTGGCACCTCCTCTCACTCATCTTCACCTTTCTCACATGTGGCAGCGAGCTCCAGCAGTGCCTGTTGAACCAGGAGAGAGAAGCTTCAATGAACTGAGTTACTGTGGTCCGTGCTGTGCCCCGAAGGGAATTTTTCCTCTTGCACTGAAAGAGGTTATAAAGTAATGTCTTCTTTTCTCCCTTTGCCCTTCCCCCATCCAGCTGGATGGTCTTCCTTGTGCTGCTACAGCACTGAGCATTTCCCTCACAGCTGGAGAAATGCTGTGTCATTGGCAGGAACACAAGCACAGTTCTTCTTGTCCGGGGGTCTCCCATACAGCAATTGTATAGCATTCCAGGACATAGGTACACGTGTATTCCTTCATAGCTTTTACAGCAGGGTAACAGCTTCATATGAAACACTGACACCTAAATGTGATAAGTAAATTAAAGCTTTCAACAAACGAATTTTTTGCATTCTGAATTTTCCCCTCCCTCAATTGATCTAAGCGTTGAAAACTGATGAAAACAATGATGTCACTCTTCACTGACCTACATTAAAAGAGCAAAGGATGCAAATGAAATTCAGGGAAGAAAGTCTGAACATCGTGTTCTGTACCTTTGAGCTATTCCAAGTTTTTTTTGCCCAAATCTTTTAAAAGGAGACATAGTTTACCATTTTATCTTTATCAAAGGCCAGTTATGTTTCTAGCAGTGTGTTACAAACCATGCATGCTAAGTGAGTCCTTGTTTAGAAAACAGCCTTTCTGGATCCACAAGAAGGAGTCAGAAGGTGGGAGGTGGTAGCTGAGTCAATATATTTAATAGATATTACGCCATTTGTCTCCCCTAAAGTGATTCTGTACATGGTTTTATTAACTGAGTTATGCTGTTAAACCAGATCTCTAAAATACACATTTTAAAAGGCTGTTATAAAAAAATGTGTTCCCTTGAAGATGGATGGTCTTGGACTAATAATGAAACAGTAGTCTTAATGTTACTTCATCAGTGCACATCTCTTATTGTGAATGTTTTCAGTCTTGTTTTTTCAGTGGAGAAAATACTTGGGGGGAGGGGCAGAAATGGAACTTGAGGAATAGTGTCCTCAAGTTCACCTGGAAAGAGGAGAAAAGAAACTTCTGAAGTGTGAAGTTTTCAGTATTGGGAAAGGATTTTCCTCTCAGTGCAAACTACTCCTTGCCAAGAATATTAACATTTTTAATTTGCGCCCTTCAAGCTTGAAAGCTGCATGTAAATAAAATTTAGGAGAAACTGTAGTTTCAGCTTAACTTGGAAGATATGTAAAACTTTAATTTAATTTCCCCTTCTTTACCCAAGGCTGGCAATACACTTGGGGAACTTGCTTGACTGAAGCATGACTGATTTCTGCTCTGTGAATGAGCTGGGGAGAGAATTGTAAGCTCACAGCTGCCTGTGGAAATGAGCTCCCTCTTTAAATTAATTTGATACAGCATTTTCCAAGATTTATCTGTAGTCATTCTTTAACAGTATGTTGTCTGAACATAAGATTGCTTCAATCTGTGCTTCTTTCTTCTCTCATTAATTTGTCACATTCATGAACATTTTCTGTACAAGTGCAGAGAACTAGAAGTATCTCTCACCTGGGTATGTTACTGAATCTTACCCAAACTTAGGAGCCTGTGTTTAATCTGATTGTCTGGACTCCCTTAACAGACCGTGGAGATGGAGCCAATTGTGTGTAGAGGGTAATAGCATTGGCAAAAAATGGGGTTTTACTCTAAAATGAGACAGATTGCTACTGATTATCATTTTCTATGATCACAGGCAGGGCAACTTGGCTTGCTTTTCTTGATAATCCTAAGGACCCTTTTAGAAGCTGCACATGGGCCTTTTAAAGTCTGCGGATCAGAAGCTGCAGAGAACTGGACTAGGCTGCAGAAGCCAAGCTGTTCCGATGTTTTCATGTAAATCCTCAGTTCCCCTGATGCAGCCGGTAACTGCCTTTTCCAACTGCTCTGGTCTGAGTTTTTCTCGAGGATGGGTGGCTGGGGCTGAACATAACATTGCAGGAAAAGTCACACCATCTGAAACATCACTTACTGTTTTTCCTTCAGTCTGTCACACGTGTGATTCATAACGTCCTGTGATTGACTCGTGTATCTGGATCGTCATCTGTTTTAATAATTTCCAACCTGATGAACCCTGTGCTTAAAGGAAAAGTCTTCATTGTTATCAAGACTTTGCATCTGCTTCTGTTGGGTTTCACCCTATTTTTACTGTTTCAAAACAATTTTATGTGATACTGTAATCCTTCTCTCTCAGCGATGCATCTTAAATTCTTGCTGTCAGCAGATTTTCTTGGCACTTGGACTTCCTTTTTTTTAATGTAAAAAGACACTGGTAAAAGTGGTAAACAAGGCAACTTTCAGGACACTTGCAATTTCTAAATAAGAAGTTTTACTGAAACATTTGGATCAAAGGAATGCAGAACCGTGGTAATGGGAGAACAATTTCAACAATAACATAGCAGCTGTAACTTTCATGAGGACAGATTGAATTTTAAATTTACCTTCATTGTCTACAGAACATTTAATATTCCTTGAGTTCTGAGTCTCAAGAAGAACTCAGCTTTCATTCCCAGGGAGGAAACATTTTCTGCTCAAAAGCTTGAATACTAATCAATCTGCCCCAGCCATCAGGGATCAGCTGTGCATGACAGACAGGAAGCCAGGACTCAGCTTTTTCCCAAGAAATAGGAATTGCCTTTCAGATGTGTGTGGTAGAGCCACACACTAGTATTGGAAACAATAGTCACATGTTAAGCTAACATGCAAAGGTTTATGCATTATTTTTTTTGTTATTTTTTTCCTTTTATGCATATTTTGATACTACAAACCACAGCATGGTCCCAGTTTAGGCATTAAATAAGCTGAAGTTAGATGTTCTTCACGGGAGGGTTTGATTCCAGTGGATACACTGCAGGGAAAGATTTCTTTGTCCTGTTTTTGGTGGTGGTGATGGTGTTATCAAGCATGACTTGATTTCTTCCTACTTTTATGTAATACCACAATAGACGACGAACAAAACTTTGGGGAAGATGACATTATTTTTGGCAATAACAAAAATCATGTCAGCTGAGGGTTGTACTGTGAAGTAACGTGTATTTTGTGTCACTTTCAAATGAAAGTGCTATTGCCAAGATTTCAGCATTTGTTTTTACAAAAATCTTAAAAAATACAGTCTCCAACAAACCTTCAGAAATTTGTATTTTTTTATCAAGTTGTGCCATCATTCTTCCCAACCTCACTCGTGAGCGGCTTTGAAAACCAAAGTTTCAGAAATTGTGTAAATGCAACAGTTTTCTTCAGCACAAACTTTTCAGTATGATTAATTCAGAAGAGTAGATTTCTGTGATCATGTAACTCCCCTTGCCACAGGTAAATTTTTATTGTTTTCGACATGAGTAGTAAACCACATTTTTCTCCCATTGTCTCTCCCTTTCCAGATACAGCTGTGGGATACTGCAGGCCAGGAGCGCTTCAGGAAGAGCATGGTGCAGCACTACTACAGGAATGTACACGCTGTGGTGTTCGTGTATGACATGACAAACATTGCCAGTTTCCACAGTCTGCCCTCATGGATAGAGGAGTGCAAACAACACCTTCTTGCCAACGATATCCCACGGATTCTGGTTGGAAATAAGTGTGACCTGAGAAGTGCCATTCAGGTGCCCACGGACCTGGCGCAGAAGTTTGCTGATACCCACAGCATGCCCCTGTTTGAGACCTCTGCCAAGAACCCCAATGACAATGACCATGTGGAGGCCATATTCATGACACTGGCTCACAAGCTTAAAAGTCACAAGCCATTAATGCTTAGTCAACCCCCAGACCGTGACGAGATACATATAAAGCCTGAACCAAAACCTGCCACGTCCTGCTGGTGTTAGATCACACTGTCACTGCCTGTCGCCTTGTCTTGTTTGCAAGTGCTTCAAAATTATGATCTTGGCAAAGTTCCAAGTTTTGGTAGCAATTATAGCAAATCCCTTTGGCACTTTAATGTGGTTTTCTGTTTGTTTTTGTTTTTTTTTTTTCCCCTGGTGTAGATGTGCCCATCTCATGCTCTTGCACTTTGTAATTGTACTTTCTGAATTACTGAAGTTTCAGTATAAATATATGGGAACGTAAACTTTCACGTGAAGTTTTGACAGAGCAATTCTACTTGAGCTCTTGCTGCCTGAGGTTGTTTTTCGTCGCTTGTGGTAAGGTTATAAATAGTAGGCCAGTTTACTAACATTTTTGGTTGCTACTTGCATTGGAATAATGTAGGAGAAAGAGAGTTTTTTGACAGCCAGGGAGCTTGGGTTTTGGGTCAGCAAGTGGGGAGATTTTTGGCATGTGAAGGAATATTTGGTGACTGCTAGCAAATTAGTAAGCAGGTACCTTTTTATTATAAAAACAAAAACCAGGACTGTCAAAGTTTGGGCTGTCAGTGTAAGTGCAAACTGCTGGTGTTTGGCCTGTCATTCCACTGTGAACTTTGTTTCTTCATGGCAGTGGTAAGGGAATTGACCAACTTGTCCCTACCTCTAGACTATTATTTGATACTTAAAACTTCATTAAATTTTCATATTTAGCATGTGGTACTAAACTATGCATTGCCTCTTATGGAAAGTACTGTAGCACAGGATTTGGGGTAAATTTGGGGCTCTTAACTGTCCATAACTTCTCTGACCTTACTAAAACTTCAATGAGGACGTATTTCTAAAGGTGCTGTATTTGAGTTGAGTGTCCCAGGGTAAGTAAAAACATTTAAATAAAAAAAAGATTTAGTGAAGTTGGCAAAAGCATCTTGGTTTTTAAAGATGGGGGTTTGGAGGATTTTAGTGACAATGAGTGCTTCTCAAATATCTTGAGAAACCAACTTGATAACATATTTCAGGGAAGGGAATGCCTAGGATGGAATGTTAGGAATATGGGACCTGCTTAAAATATTTCTGAATCCAAACTAAAGTAGGTTTTGAGATATGCAGTAAATCTACCAAGTACATCATCTGTTACAGATTTTTGAGCTAAAACCTGCTTGTGTAATGTCGTGGCTGTATGTGGGGCATCCTTGGCATTGCTCGTGTGAGTTAGTAGGATTCAGATGAGGGAAATTACTGCTCTAGAACCATCTTTTTCTGTGTTCTAGTAGTTCCAGCCGCTTTTTTTTCACCTCTGTCTGAAGGTCAAGTTTCATAATAAGGTCGAGTTTCATAATAAAAACGGTGCTAAGTTGCATGTAATTGCATAAAGCAAAATGTAAGCCATAGAATGCCATCTATGACTTCATTCACATGCCGTGTCAAACAATGTCTTGTGACTTAGTTTTTGAAGGAATTGAAGTATAAATGAAGGTTTTTTGTTTTGGTTTGGTTTGGTTTGGTTTTTTTGTTTTATTATTATTATTGGCAACGTGTAGCAGGTGTTGCTGACTGGAAACTAAATGGAAGGGCCAGTTCAGAAGCTGCCACGCTAGTGATCACATTCAAAACAAATCATTGAAACAAGGTAACTGGTATTATATAAACTACAGTTGTTAAGATGTAATTCCACTGCAACTTATACCGACAAAATAAAAATGCATTGACTTTTTTCTCGATTTAGAAAGAGCATTCAGTTTGGTCTAATACAATTAAGATGTTTAAAAATAATCTAAACAAAAGGTTACACTATAAAGCTGCTTCAACTGTGACAGTATTTTTGCTTAGGAAACACTTGTAAAAGGGAGCTTTTGTATTCACTCTAAACCTTACTAGAATTTACAGTCCTTTCAGAAACAATCACCTTTTTAACACTAGTGTACTTAATGTTTTTTTTAAGAAAAGGATTGATCTTAAATTTATCTGTATACTGTTGTAAATAAATATGGTTTACAGTCCTATTGGACAGCTTGTTTTTCACTCATGTCCTTAATCCTTTTCCTCAGAAGGATTCATCTTAATTATTTGTTTACCAAGGAGGTTGACAAGTGTGGGGGGCTTTTTTGCTTGTTGGTTTGTGTTTGTTTTTTTTTTCCTTTTTTAATGAAGTAACCCCAGAATTTCAAAGTCAGTCAGTCAGGTTGGGGGTTGAGGTAAGGAAATGATGTAGCTACAGTGTTACTGTTAAATTTGCACACCTGTTAAGCTTTATTTGAGTTGTCACAACCTGTAAATAAAGGCCCTCATGTCATGAAAATTGTGTGGAAATGGTGTTCAAGTGTGTAATTTCATGTTCAGCACAAAGCATGTTTTAATGGTTTTGTCATAAAGGTAATGTGGTCAGTAATGCAGGATTCAGTATTGCTTCCTGGCTTTCAGTGGTGACGTTATGACCCCCAAAATGGATGTCAAAAATACTGAATACTTTGTATGTGTATTTTCATTTTAACCAAATTGTAAAGTTGGGTTATTTTCTATGTGTTGGGGAAGGGCAAGACACAATTCCAGAAACCTAATAAACTGTCTTTGCCAGAAACTGTTATCACTTGTTTTCAATAATTACACAAGGAATGATGATCTAATTTCTTATCGTTAAAAAAAGCTATGAGGGAGGAAAAAGAGTTTCTAGTTTCAGTATGTGTGGGTGACAGATTCATACAAGACTGCCACCACGCTTGGACTGCTGTCAGCGCTTCCTTCTGATGGCTCCGGGTGGATCTGAGGCATCTGAGGCACCCACCTGATGATTCAGAAGTATGTTTGGGATTTATTTCAGATTCCAGAAGAATAGGAAGTGATGCAACGGTTATAAAATTAGGAATTACTGACCCTTGAACATATGTCAGGAGCCTAAAGGAATATTCTCCATTACTCTTCTAGTCTCATCGTGTTCAGAAATAAAAGCTCTTAACTTCCTCGTTATCTCTTTGTTAATCTGTCTTGGTGGTTTGCTGTGTGAGTTGGGACCTTGGGAGTGACCAGAAGGAGCCTTGGTAAAAGGAAGCTGCTCAGGGAGGAAGGAGTTTGCAACTTGGGGAAGGCAAGAGGTCAAGAGACAGATTCTGGATGTGTCCTAGTACTCATGCATATACTTGCTGTGCATTAGGATTTCGTGGGGTTTCTAATGTCTCATATCTTTGTCGTGATCAAGATGCTAGGAAGCATCAAAATAGATCCATGAGGGTTTTATGTGTACTGTAATCTCCCCAGAGCAAAAAGTCATTAAAGATGAAACAGTTCCACCTTTGTCGTTGGTTTTTTTCATCTTCATAAGTCAATAGTTTTAAAAAACAGCATTCCAGATGTAGTGAAAATAGGTGAGGACCCCTAATGAAAGTCATGTTTTCGCTTTGATTTCAGCTCTAAAAAACAGTGTAATGATCTAAAAAACAAGTTAAGCTCTGACTTTTATGGAAGGGTGTACTGTGGGAGTCCATACAAGAGTTAAGGCAGAGGCAGCTCTGCTGCTCCTGGTGACCTTCACCACCCTCATCTGTGCCTCACGAGTGCTCTCCCTCCTGGAATCAGGAAAATGGGAAAGCAGAAAAAAGCACCAGTAACTGTTTTCCCTGAAATATTGCAGCTTTGCATGAAGACAAAACTGATCAGTGATTATGGCTTTGATCACCCTGCAGCCAAAAATGCCTGGTTTTGTCTTTGTCTCCCATAACATTTGATCACGTGCTGATCATACTCTTGTTACCTGGTTCATCCTGTATGACGCAGTAGAAGTGCCATCATTAAACTGTAGCCCTGCACCAGCATTCCCCCTGGGTGATCATCTGCCGACTTCCTGCTTTTATAAGTTCTCGGAAGTCCGTGTTCCTTGTGCCCTCTGTGAGTATTTTCACTTTCACCTGAACGTATAGTTCCAATGGTCTTTTATTTTCCAAAGTCCTACTTTTCAAGGTCATTGGCTGATGTTTTACCAAACAATCTGCAATTCCCAGATAAAAAGGAGAGCCCTGGGTCATTTTAAAGCAACAGTAACGTTCCTTTTAAAATGGTGGCCTGATTTTCTGTGCAAATCAACACAACACCAACATGTAATCTTAAACCTAAAGTTGTAAGTAACATTAGAAACTCATTATCCTATGGCTCACAAAAAACCCCCACTGTTTTTAGGATGAAGGATTTTTTAAAATTCATTGGTTGACCGTGGGTGCCTAAAGGAGGCCTCTCATTCACCCAGCCTGAAGGGCTGTGAAGAGACACAGAGAGAGGAGGAATGGCTGCTGGATTCCAGTGATGTCCTGGAGCTCCCTGGGCTCTGCACAGCCTCCCAGCTGAAAAACCAGCGTGTCAGAGACTGATATGTATTAAAGTACTTCCTGAAGGCAGCTCCTTGTAGTTCAGGAAGCTATTTCCAGATCCCAAAGGAAGGCATGTAAGAGCTGCTAGTCACTCAGGGACACTCCATGAGGTGCTCAGTCCTGTTCCACGTGGGTATTATTGATGTGTTGTTTTCTGCCTTTGCTGAATCACCACTGTGATTCAGGAATGATAGAATCCCTAGCTAATCATTTGAAATTATAGGAAAGCAAATTTCCCAGCAATACCAATGACCATTAAAAAAAATCAGAACAAAAAACCCAACGAAATGTAATCCTCTCCCCAGCCTGCATTTAACAGATGTGCTGTGCTTACTAGGAAGAAATTCTTCACTGTGAGGGCAGTGAGGCACTGGCACAGGTTGCCCAGAGAAGTTGTGGATGCCCCGTCCCTGGAATTGTTCAAGGCCAGGCTGGATGGGGCTCTGAGCAACCTGGTCTAGTGAAAAGTGTTCCTGCCCACAGTGGAGGCATTGGAACTAGACAATTTTTAAGGTCCCTTCCAACCCAAATCAGTCTATGATTTATGACTCCCCCTCTCTCCCTCCTTGTTGTTGTTTTGGGATAGTAGAGCTTGCAACTCACTTTACCCTCAGGTGTATGAGAGTTGGCATTGCCAGTATCAAATGTTCAAAAGGAAGCAGACTATTCTCTCTTCCCCAAAATTAAGATTGGCTTTGAAATAAATGCGCCATACTAAAAAAAAAAAAAGTAAGGTGAGGGGGCACATGCTTTGGATTCCTGTCTGCTCTCATCTTATTTTGAAACCTGCAGGGTGCACTTGGATCTTACAGTCTGCATTTCCATTAAGAGGTGGAGTTTGAAAACAGACTTTGCTCACACATTTGAAAATAACAACAGCGAGCCCACAAAAATCTTCAGGTAGTTACTTCCTCCCAGAGAGTCAAGGAAAAGCAATTATATTTGACAACACCAAAGAGCTCAAGGGCCCTCTCCTTTTATCTGCCCATCATAATCCATCTTTCTGTACAGTCAGCCCATGTCAGGTGCTCGTTTAAAACAAGTAACTCTCTTTATAGCACAGCAAAGAGCTTGCAGGGCAAGCTGACAGCAGCAACCCTGCCTCTGTGTTTGAGAGCAAGAGCAGTACATCATAGAATCAGATCTTCATTTCAGAAAATAATGGTGCATGTTTTTTCTTTCTACTAATATTAATATTTTTCAATAGGAAGATTACAGAGTGCCAAATTTAATAGAAGGAAGAGCACTGTCTTTCTAACAGTTTATAAGCACCTTTTGAAATAAATTTTCTGCTTCAGATGTCATCAGCCCCCTGAAAAGCAGTGGAGTGTTGCACAGATGTAGCTGTGAGAATGGAAAATCCTAGTGGTAAAATCACAATAATGTGGACCTTGTGTGATTGTAGCCTCTATTTTTCATACACACATGTGCATGCACAAACATACACAGAGTTGTATTTAAATAAACAGGAAGAAGCAACAAGTGTGAATGTGAGCATATGAAGAGTCATAAGACCCTGATCTTAGCTCAGTACTTCCTTTTTTATTATTATTTTTGTACTGTTTGCACTACCCCTTTGGAAAGGTCACAGCCAGAAAAGACTCCGGCATAAGGCAATATGCTAAACTCCCTCTTAATGAAAATCTTTGGTTATTTGCTTTTAAAAACAACATTCTGGGCATCTAAATCTCAGGTCATAAAGCAGAGGCTGCATTTGTAAAAATATTTCTCCCTTCCCGTGGCCAGTGGCCTATCTGAGTCTTGGCTTAGTGCTGCAAAGTGAAGCTGTCAGAAGAGAAGTTCAAGCAAAATGCTGTCTTTTAACACTGCAGTAAACTGGAAGTCCTGGCCATGGGATGATGGGACTGCTAGGATTTTCTGAAGGTTTAAGAAAAAAAACCCTATACATGTCCATGGAAAAGAATTTCTTTTTGCATGTGGCTAAAAGAGTGGGAGGAGGGCTCCGGGCTACAAGTGGAGTTGGTGGAGTACAGGAATGTGTGTTATATGCTGAGCCTGCACTTGCACTTTTGGGGCTGTTGCAGAAGGTAGAGGTACAGGTTCTTGTTCTTGGCTGCTGTTACGTAAAAGCCCAGTCATTCCACACCCTTCATGCCCACGAAAACACTCTGGAATGTTCAGTGGGCTTGAGGTGCTCCTTGTCCTTCATAATCCTCTGTCCCTTGGTGCTTTCTTTAGTTAAGGAAGAACACGCAACAAGAAAAAGATGAAACTGACCCTAAAATACACGCAACAGCTTTTCCATTGACTTCAAGATATTTTTAATGCACTCACAGATCAGAAGCAGTGAAGGGCTCCTGGCTTCAGCAACTAAAAATTCAGCTGCAGATTAAAAAAAAAGGCATGTGCTATCCAGAGGGGGTTTCCAGGTTCCTGTGCATCCTCATTACTACCTGGAAGTACTAACTCCCATACTGAGCTAATATCTGAGTCACTGTGATGCTGCTGTTAAAAGCACATGGTTGGCAGCCCTTGCCTTTGGCTTCCAAGGCTTACAGAGGTTGTGCTTTTGTCAAATTGCATCTGAAGTGAAATAATCAATTTCAATAGTTTTGGCTATCATGAAATAGGTGTATTTCATTTTTATGCATGGTGATAAGAGATGATAAATAAAGATATATAACATATATTCTCTCTATATATATAAAATGGTGACCAGAAAACATGTATATTCACATGCATGTATTTTTGGCCATCGTAGTTGTGCATACTTTGGCATCATAATGCAGCACTTGGAAGAGTGTTTTTGTGACAGCAGTGAGGTGCCTGTGTGGTACGTGACACAGGTGGGAGTCCAGCAATAGCATCTGCTTCAAAGCTCCAGCTCTTGGGCTTTATAAGAGAAGAGCTGTTGGATGTAGCAAAAATTTAGGTCAATCAGTGTTGGGAGGCTGCCTGCATCAGACAAAATAAGAGACACAGAAGCAACTGCTGTGAGATGCCCTGAGGGCAAAGAATTTGGAAAGTGAAAACTCCAGCCATCATCCTAAATCATGGTTACTGGGTGGGGGGCAAGGGCTTTAGCAATATTTGCATGTACTGTTTCAGTATAAACACTATATACACAGCAACTAATATTGACTAAAGAAGTAAGTGGTGAGTGTATTTAGAAACAAGTAGTGGACAGAAGCCAGAAGATGAAACATGAATTATAAACCACAGTAATTTTCTTTTAAATTAAGATGACATATAAATGTCAAGCCAATTAAAGAGAATGCACATATTTCTGGTAGTGCCGAAGATGTAACTAAAAAAAAAAAAAAAGAAGAGACATTACTGCAGCAGCTCAGAAAGTGCAAGTGAAACTCTGCAGTTTAATTGTGCGTTTTGGTTAGACTGACCTGAAGAGCTGCAGGGTCTATCTTTACAGAGCAGTTCCTATCTTTACAGTGAAGCTGCTAAGGCAGGCTGGGAAATGCCCTTTATGCTGTTTGCTTTGATGAGCTTTCCCTCCTCAAGTTAGATTTAAGTCCAAGGACTTTTCCCCATACTTACACACTGTGAGTATTGAAGAATCACAGAATCATATCTCAAGTTGCAAGGGACCCATAAGGATCAATGGTTGGACTTAAGGGACCTTCCCAACCAAAACAATTCTGTGGTTCTATGATTCTAGGACTCAAGAAATCACACACACTGACTCCAAAAAATGCATGCCGTGCTTCAGTTATATTGGGTGGGGTTTCTACTGACTGAAAAAAAAAATCAGGAAAGAGAATATTCTTCCTCTCAGCTGCAGGCAAATACCACTTTCTGTTTTCAGAATGTATCTGTATTTTGATTGATTACTGCTACTCCTGTCCTTTCCTAGCTCTTTTAAGGCTCCCTTCTGTAGGCCAGTTCTTCGACCTATAGAGAAGCTTGACTTCAATTTTTAACTACTTCATGCTAGAACAGGCTGGGCTATGAAAATGCAAAGCTGTGATTTATTTTTTTTTTTATCCTCTGGCTTCTTGCTGCCTTTTGCCAGCAAAGGGGAAAGACATTTGTTCCCAGTAAAGACTGCCCTGACCCTGAGCACCAGCAGACCAGCATCACAGGGGACGAACTGCGCCAACCATATATCTATGAAAAATAAAAATATAGATATAAATAAATATAAACATATAAAATATTATCTATTAAAAAAAGCCAAACAGGCTAGTTGTCAAACAAGTACCTGAAATGGTTCCCTTATTCTCACCAGAATGAAGATTTCTCCTCTTCCCCTCCTCCCCAGCACCTCCTGCCCCTTCTGTCGGGGAAATGACTTCAGAAAATTCTTTGCCCTTAGTTGAACATTAGCTTACAGAATCAGCTTCCCTGATTAACTTTCTGATTACGCCCTGTGATTAACCCTGGCTGGGGATTTCGTGTGCCTTGTTCTGTGCATCAGGGAATAGGGCAACATTAGTCTGAGCCTACTCAAGATAAAAAAGTTTTTTGATGTAAACGCCTTGTCTTTGACTTAACACAAATAATGCTGACACAGGGTGAGCACAAAGTGCTTGGTGTCCGTAACCAGGGTCCCGAACTCATGTCAAAAGCGAGATGCTGGTGTCCTGTTCCTGGCTGATCCGGTTTGACCAGCAATTTCCAACACAGCAAGCAAGAGGTGGATGTTTGGCTTCAAGGAGTCACGTTGGCATCTATCATTCCTCTTCAAAACACCAGGTTATTTCCATTTCTGAAGTGAAGGAAGGTGAGTGTGACTGAAGTGCAGCGCTCACGTGTGCAGGCTGTTTTGGTGAAGAGGAAGCTCTGGGCTCAGGTGAAACCTGAAATTTCTATTTTTTCCCCCTGGACTTTGCTTTCACTGTTCTACAGGCATCATGCTGAGGTGCACTTGCTGTGACACCCACCCCTCGACACAGAGGGCCACCCTGTCGTGTGTGACCATTCCCTCCAGCAGCCACCTTTCCCACCCTAAAAAGGGAAATCTTGTCATGCTGGGAGGGAACGGACAAGTCAGCTTGGTTCCTGGGATATTGCCAATGAGGAAAAGTCTGGGAACAAATGACAAGGCCCTTTCCACTGGAGGTGCTATGGATGTGTGTATGCATGATAAATAAAAATGCACCTGAATTCCACCAGTGAAAGTGGGGGGTGACACAAGCCATGGAATGTCCCTGGAAATATGGGCAGGCTCAGGGAAGGCGCCGTAACCAGCATGTGGAACAGGCTACTAAATATAGCACTGGAAACTGCAATCAGGAACGTATTTTCTGCAATGCTAACCAATTAGAGGGACTGACATTAAACTGGAAATCAGTTTCCACCAATTTCCATACTGCAGCTGTCGCTTTTCTGGAAAACCAGCGCCCCTTTCCTAGAAAGAGCTGTAGAAGCTGGGTGTCTGCAAGTGACCTGAGGTGCTGGTATTGCAACAGGGATGCTGTGGTTGCACCACTGGAAGGACTCTAAAAGAAAATAAGAGCCTTCAAGGGCTTAGAGCTGCTGCTGAATCAATTACATACATTTTTATTTATAAGTAGCATAGAGCAGACTTCTCTTTTACACACTAATGTCTGCTGCTAAGGCTATTTCACAGCCAAAGGAGTACCTGCCACGCTGGCAGAGCTCTGCCTGTCACTAAATGCCACTGATCAAAGGCTTTCAAAGCTGGGCTGGGTACTCAACTTGTGCCTCAGAGCTGTGCCAGGAGGACCTGACCTGCACCAGTTGTGGTGGCAGGGGCCACCCTCAGCTCAGGAGTTACCTGGGCTGATGCAACAGCGCAGCATTCAAACCAGGACTAGTGGCGTGTGTGCTCTGCAAGCTCACAATAAAAGCTAATTTCTCTGTTCAACCAGCAGCCAAACGCTGCTGAATGATGTTTAGTATGTACCATCTCATACTGCAATGGCTAGTTATGGAATAGTACTTCTGGATGGGACCATAACTTCCACCCAGAAACAATGCAGAGGCTGAGCAGTGCATTTTAGCAACTCAAAATCCTTTTTAGACTGACAAAGCCAGGCTGCTTTTAGCTATTAGCGATCACAATAACCTCTCAGGGAGTCTTGCTTTCTTTTAGTGTACAAGAACAGCAGTTTATGTTAATCAATGAGAAAACCCCCAGCATTCCATTGCAGATGGTTTGGAGTTATGCCAGGAGCATCTGAGGATGGGGAAAGCAGTCATGCTCAGTGCTTTGATGCTTGCTGACAGGCACTGTACCAGAGAAAAAAGCACAGCATCCCTTTTGAATTACAATGTGTGAATTACTATATTAAAGTAATTCAAGCACTGATACCATCAAGTGAACATGACACCAGCTGTGTTTTGGTTGGTGTAGCAGGGGGGTTGGACAAGATGATCTCCAGAGGCCCCTTTAAACCCCAACCACTCTGTGGTTCTGTAGGAAAACACTTAGTTCTAAAGCCAGAAAGATTTTGGCTTTCTGTGACATGTAGTCAAGCTTCCAGTTGGCAGAGTAGGACCTGCAGCCCCAAGATAAGCCCAAGCACCCAGAGATGTGGATAGCTCCCCTGGCTGAAACCGGGCAGCAGAGGAAGCACTATGTGACCTGAGGAGGGCTGGGGAAGGAGGCTGGTGCTTGGGGCTGCTCTCTTGATCTGAGCATCTTTCTTTATACTCCCAGTAGTGAATAATCTTAATGGTTAAAGTCAGTAACACAGACACTTGGTTTACATACAGAGGGGTGCCAGAGTCCACTGGGACTTCCTCATTATGCAGGTTTAAGTATTTTTCTGTTCAAGATTACAATAAAAAGTGTAAAACGTCTTCATAGAGTCATCATAGAATGGTTTGGAAGTGACCTTAATGATCATCTCATTCTGACCCTCCTGCCATGGGCAGGGACACCTTCCAGTAGACCAAGTTGCTCAAAGCCCCATCCTTGAACACTTCCAGGGATGGGGCATCCACAGCTTCCCTGGGCAACCTGTGCCAGTGCCTCACCACTCTCACAGTGAAGATTTTCTTCCTAGTATCTAATCTAAAACTGACATTTTTAGTTTGGTGATAAAAAAGATTTCAGTTTCTAGGAAAAAAAAACTCAAGAACAACTCTTCTCTTGGGACCATGAAAGGTGCTTTATATGATGCAATAAGATAAATCTTATCTGAGGTCATTCCTGGAATTACATGCCTCATGGTGGGCATGACTTATCCTACTGCTCACAGCACTTTCTCAAGATGGGAACTTACTTTCCTGTTCAAATGCTGTGTTAATCTACACCATGGGATAAGTCATCTACTATTTCATGCTCAGAACGTGCAGGCAAGATAAACACTTGATATTCACCTAAAAGTGAATCATAAAGTACATATGGGAATTTTATGTACTTCAGGAGATGACAGAAGCTGACTGGAAGCTCTAGTTCCTTGCTCTAGAGCACTGAGAGGTCCCTTAGAGAAACTACAGCAGAAGACCTTGGTCTAGATCTGTAATAAATTTTAGCAGAATGGGCCCCAAAATCATAGAATCATAGAATCATAAAATCAGCCGGGTTGGAAAGGACCTCTGAGATCATCAAGTCCTTCATTTTTTTTTTTAATTTTTTTTTATTTTTTTTTTAAATCCAGATGTTGAGAGAGCTGGTTTTGTAAAGATAGTTCCACATAAGTGTTTCATTAGCAGTATGCACCTCCTCAGCATGTTGGCTAAAGGACAAATTAAACAGCAACAAGAAAGTCAAAACTTATTTGTCTTCTAAAAGACCAGTGTCTATATTCTAAATAAAACAAGGCGTCTTACCAAAAGGTAGCTGAAGATTAGAGATTTGGAAACTCCCTCCATGGGTTCCTATGACCTGTGATGTATTTTA
Source organism: Neopelma chrysocephalum (assembly GCF_003984885.1). NCBI lineage: Eukaryota > Metazoa > Chordata > Aves > Passeriformes > Pipridae > Neopelma > Neopelma chrysocephalum. The sequence goes on along the minus strand of NW_020897795.1, from coordinate 1,507,365 downwards.
TCTAGTTATTATGCACATCCAAAACACATGGAACTGCCCAGAGAGTAGGGAGCAGAACCTGGGACTTTCTCTTGCTCAGAGATCACTAGGCAATAAATTGAAGGACTTCCACAAGCTCTCCATGAACTTCTCCTGAGACACCAGAATGCCCAGTGAGCACAACTCCTTTTCCCAGAGCTTGGAATTAGCTGGAGGTTAAAAGTCCTGCTACAGGTGAAGAACTGACTGTGATTCTTCTCAAAGACCAGTGGCAATTATATTCCACACACCCTGGGGAAGTGCTCAGCCAAAGATTTATTGTACAAAACCACTGCAGCAGCAATGCTTCCTCTGGCTGCATTTCAGAAGGGACAAAGCAGCAACTTCCCACTTGTTCAGTGCTCTTCCCAGCTCTGTTTTCAAAATAAAATCTAATCCCAATGTTCCAAGAATCCTAAAATTTCTGGATTAAATTTTATTTGGAGCCTCAAAGTTTAATGCCAAACAATGCAGTGTTTAGATCCCTTAGGTCTAATCCCTTACATATCAGCCTGTGAAAAAAGTAAAAATACTCTGCAATATGCTATGGAAAACAAATTAATCTTCTGCAAGCAAAAGTTTGACTGGGCTAAGTATAACTCCCAACCTAGTCCAGAAAGGAAGATGAAACAAGTGGTCTTATTTAGTGCTCAGAACTAGTTACATTTTACTGTTTAATAACACGTCTGATTCTGGCCCAATGTATGATATGGAATGATAAACTTCACTGAAGAGACACAAAAGGAAGAAGGGCATGAGAAATATTACCCTTGGACCAGAAGAAAGGACTGACAAATGGAACTGGCTATTTCAACATGATCTACTTAATGGAGTAGAACTATAGGAAATGAAGATGAAGGCCTAAGGGTAAAAATTGAGTGATATAGGAAAATGGAGATCAAGTATGAGTTTGGTATGCATAGGATTAGGCTGCAAATATTAAGGGGTTGTCTGCTAATCCCTAATTATTCCATTATGTACGTTACCTGTTATGCATTGGTTACTGTTGCTATCACCTTTTTCATCTGAGTGATTATTTGGACTATCAAGATAACTATTAGAAACTACAGCATCAAATGCAAATTAAAACTGAAGGGCTAAATGAACAGGTGCTTCAAGTCTTTCCCTCACAATAACATCTGTGTTCCCTAACAAGAGGTTTAAGAGAATAAAGATTTTATTGTGTTCTAGCTTTGGTTTGGTTTTAAGCATTTAGAGCAATTTCTCTGATGCAAATCAAGTTTAGCAAGGCACCAATACAATTTTTCCACAGAATATATCTGTACCAATGATCTTGTAAAACAGCTCAATCTAGAAGGTATCATTCACCTTGAAAAGTAATAAGCACTTACTATACACCAAGTAAATTCTAGTCACCAGTCCATCTCAATTTTACAAATCTTTAAGTATCCACCATTTTCTAGCTAAAAAAACCCCAACAAATAAACATTCCCTCCCTCTACTTGAAAGCATATTATTCATAGTCCTGAGATTCTAAGTATTAATTTAATCTCATATTACCTTACCTGGAAAAGTATGTAATTAGAAAACCTCTAAAAGCAGGCACTCATTCCTAGTAATTTATAGGTAGATTGAAGCTAAATACTTTCGGGTTTGAAAATTAATTTTTCAAAATAAGCATTTCTTTTAAACTTTCAGTCTCCAAAGCTGAAACAGAAAAACCTGAACTGAATTCAGAGTATTTGTGACTCTGTAAGAGGAGCTACCGCAGCTCCAGTTCCTACCACACTCTAGCATTACACTTCAGCACTAAAACTAATTGTAATGACACATGTACACCTCTCAGAATCCACGTTCTGACAGAGTTACCTGAATGGCTTTGTCAAGGCTTCATATCAAAAACTTTACCTGCCCCTACTCCTACCAAGAAGAAAAGGAAAACACTCTGAAGCTCAGTGATGAAGTGGGTCCTTCATTATTCTTCTCCAGGTATCGTATCATCCAAATAATTCACTCAGTAAGAGGGAGAAATCGAGACAGCACTTGAAAAAAATTCAATTGTATTTAATATTTAAATGCCTAAGGCTAGCAGTGCTACACAAATTGCATGATGAGTTCTAGTGAAATAAAACATGATTTAAGTACAAAAGCCAGAGGAAAAAAAATGCTCACGCTTTCCAGAGGCAATGAGGTATTTTAACTATACAAAGTCTGAATGTCCAAAACCACCTGCGGATCTTCTCCTCTGCACTGTGGTCTCTGGTGAATGTTTGGCATTCAATAGTTCTCTCTTCCTGTGTGTGTTTTTCAAGAGGCCAAGGAAAAGTGCATAACCATCTTTAAAGATTAAGAGCTTGTTACATCTCTCTTGCCACGTTTGAACAAAATGTTCAACCACTTTCTCAAGTCAGTCTGATATATGGTGGAGGTTTGGATGTGTCTTCCTCTGCATCCACATCCTGGGCTGGAAACCGATCTGGGAAGTTAAAAATTCTGCCCCCAGGGCCTGTGTGGGGAGGGAAAGAGGAAACCATTAAACCTGCACAAAATCCTGAGTTCCTTTTGGCTCTGTTTTGGTTATCAGGATTTTGGCCTGGGATGTAAAGCTTTTTCAGAATGTTCCTTCCACATCCCTGGGGTACTCACTTTGTACAGCACAAACCATTTCCACAGCCTGATTTTGGTCCTCAGTAGGTTGCAACCATTCCTGTGAAAGAAACAGCACCATCAAATACCTCATCTGTGAATTTGTTCAAGATACACCGGAATTCCTTTTAAATGTCTCCTAACAAGTTTTAGCTTGAAAGTTTACAGCAACCTCACGTTACCCACTCAGTGCCTTTAGTCAAGGACAGCTGCCTTGTGGCCTGGACCCATTATTTCCTTACCAAATCAGATGATCAGATGTTTAATAACACAGCATAGAATTACTCAAGCAGAGAAGCAGCTGGTATTTACTGAGCTCACTTAGCAGAGACCTACAGTGTGTGTCCCATCACTTGAGGCAGAGTCCTTATAAATCAGCAGTAAATGTGGCATGTCATCATCCCCCCTACACTTCACACACAGTACAGGAGATATTTTTATTACTGAATTTGAAGTTCTAGTGTGTAAGTACCAGTAAGTCTTTGAAATGCTGTACCAGGAGCAATTGTTGGTTTAAGGGTGAGAGGAGCAGTTTTTGAGGAATTCATAGGAATTGGGGCTACAGTGGCAAAAATGGTTTGGAAAATAGAGACAACTTATGTTAAGTCTTACATTAGACTGTAAATAAGAGGGAGGTAGTAAAAAAAACAAATTAAGTATAAACGTCTTCTAACATCCACCTAATTTCTTAGAATTAGCCCTGGATGACTGAGGTAAAGCTGAGACTAGGTTTATAGAAGTAAAACACATCTTCTCCCCAGCTTCTCCCCCTCCCACCCACCCTCATTAGAAATAAACTTGTGCCCTGGTCTCCTCACTCACCATCCCAGTCACACTGTCGTAGCAGGCGCAGCGTGGAAGGCTCCGGCATCCCAAGTAAGCCATGGCCAGCACAAAAAAGGCACTGCAGATAGATGCAGCCAGCATGGCTATGTTAGCACCCTTGACCACCTTACTGAGTACGAACCTCTGCAAATAGAAAAGGAGATGTTAAAGCCACATTCAAAAAGTGAAACTCTCCACCAAAAATAATCTAATGACTGCAAGAATGCTGAGATTGCATCGTAGGAGATTGATTCGTAGTCAGTGTTATTAAAGGCTTTTCTTTCTGTGTTCTGAAGGACAAGCCAAGTACGACCCTCAAACAGAACAAGGAGTAAAATAAGGAAACAGCTTTAACCATGAGTAGAAACCCAAGGAATGGCTGCTCTTCTTCACACTGAAAATGAGAAATGTCTTCTTGCTGTCCTGCACCTTAGCAGCCCCACATTTTGATTTGTCCTGCAATAAACTAATGGTCAGCTTCATCCACCTGGGATGCCTTCACCCCCACAGAGAGCCATTGCTTGTGCCAGGTTTGAGGCATAAAAGGGCTAACTCATTCCTTCTCTTCAGCTTTACTGAGGAGGATACACTTGAAATAATACCCAGGTTTAACCAGTTGACCTGTAACTGCTGTAACTTTATCACCTAAAGTGCATGCTGGAAAGGATTCAAGCCTAGCAATTGCTGTCCCAAACCAGGTCAGGAATGCAGTCAGCACCTTTTCATGAGCAGCACCAGTATTTTTTCATGGCTCAATCCACACCCTTTTGCACTCAGAAGCGATAGCAGCTAACCTGGCCTAGTGTGCACACCTCCTGGAAGTCTGGTTCCGTCTATAACTTGTGCCTGGTACTGTTTGAAGATTAAGGGTGTCTAGTTCCCCGGAAATTATCATGATATCAATACTTACAGTATGGATAACATGGACTGGGGCAGAACTCAGCTCCTCCTCTTCACCATAGTTCAGTGTGAAGGAGCTATAACCTATTACGATGAGGATGGCAACACAAGAGATTATGGAAGCAACTATCAGTACATTCACCTAGACAGAGAATTTTAGGGAGAAAAAGAATTAAAGCTATCCTCTTGCAAATGTACTAACAAGCATTATAATTACTAACCTTTGACCTCCCATAACACAACAAGTACCCAATAGCAACAGTCACTAGGAAGCCAAACACAAAGCAGTAAAGGTTTCCAGGATACCGAATTTGTGAGCTACAGCTGAGTGCCAAATCTTAATCACAGGTGCTACCCCAAGACTCTGTCCTTAGAGATCTTGTATTTACATACAATACCCCCCCCTTGGAGTTTGCATGGCTGGAGAGACCTGCCTGGGAAGTGCAAGCCTTTGTTTCCTACTTTAGTGTAAACAGTCCTTAACAACATGAAGGACCACCAAAAGAAAAGCACTCAAAACCAAGTGCTTTTACAGACTTTTGCTTGTTATTAGACCCAGTGCCTGTCTGCTGCAGCAGAAAGCGAGGTAACACTGCATCCTCCTTTTGCTTATGAACACAGCAGCTCTTCTGCAGATAACTCAAAGAAATGGGCTCTTAATCCTGCAGAAGGACCAGTCAGCTCACTCCCTACTCAGTTTTCGATTGCCCCAGCATCTTGCCCCTGCCCCATACACACACAACCACCCATCCGCCCCTCCAGCTTACAAGGATTGGATTCTTCCTCTGAGAGGAGAACAAAGCCAGCACGCCTGGGACTCCCATCACCTGCAGAGTACAAAAGGAGTTGGTAACTGGGAGACCAGTATCAGATTCCTAAGATAAACTACTACAGCATAGATGAAAAGTCCTTGTTTTCAAGGCTTGGATCAGAGTAACTGTCGGGTTACTCTGGGAAGAGAATTGCTCATTTCTTCTGTTTTTCCTCTGCAGCATCTCCAGGCCATGTGTGACATGCATCTTGCCCACTTGCTTCCCCCATGGCCTTGCTACCTCTGACTGGAGCTTTATGGCTCTGGCCAAATAATGAAACTGATGGAATAAGGCTGATTTAAAGTGCTAAAAATGTGTGCTGCTTTCCCAAGTCCACACGCCTTTTGCAGAGGAAAGAAAGAAATTACTGAAAGGAGATGGGCAGCCTCTGGACTGAAGAGAGCTCTTCAGCACAATTTCCTTACAGTGTGGCTCAGCAGGGTAACATTAGGGTCCTGAATGCCAGGGAGCAGGGACCTCCACTGCCCGCTCCCTGCTGCAGCACAGAGGATTAGGGGCACTGTGCTGTGCGACACAGATCATCACCCAGATGTTCATCTACCTGATGTGAGGATGAAGTGTTCCCCTCCTCATCTTTGGTGGCTTCTCTGTGGTCACTATGCTTCTGCAACAAACCCCCTGTCACTTGTCACTATGCCCCATTTCCTACATTATCCAGTAGAAATGAATTTAATTTAGCTCCTTCAGAGGGAAGTCTGCTTGCACTCTTCTGCCTATATCATGATAAGGAAACTTTAACTGGGTTCAAAGCAGAAAACCAGGGAAGAGCTGGAAAGAAATCCTGGCTTCCCTCCCACTCCCAATATGAGTGCTAGAAGATAGCAGTGTGGGGGGGAAAAAAGCATAGAAATTATAGTACAACTTTACCATCCCAGCCCAAATTGGAGCTCTGGTTCTGCCCAGCTGAGACTCTGTTCTGAAAATGCCATCTATGAACCCGCTGACGACGCACACCGTGCTGAGGGCTATCTGGAACATCCCCAGCACCACCATATTCTTCTGGTTGAAGATGAAGTATCGATAGCGATCCATTCTGCTCCGAGTCACACATAAATCACGGAGGCTGGAGAGCGGCGCTGTGGCCTTCCAGGGGAGGAAGAACAGCTTTTCCTAGGCGGGAGAGAGAGAGAAGGAACAGGAGCATCAGCACCCGGGGGGCACCGGCTGGTGCGCAGGACCTGTACCAGGAGTACAGAGTTCATCTGTCTGAGCCAGCGGTGACAGCGACCAAAGGTGAGCGGCCCTTTGGGAAATCCCTGGGCGTGCTGCCTGGCAGGTGCCTGGGACACCGCTCCTGACGCTGCCGGAGAGGAAGGTGCGACCGTCACCTTCACGGCTGTCCTTTGCCCTGCGGGGTTTCTGCTGCCCCGAGAGGCGCGGCGGTGCCTGGGTTCTGTTCCATTTGGAAGTTAAGCTCCGCACCTTTCCAGGAAGGCGCCAGTGCAGAGCTCCAGCTCTCTCCCCTCGCTAGTTCCAGTCACCGAACGTCCCGTCCGGGGGCGGCTCCAGCTCCGTGTCCCGTGTCCTCCCGCGTCCCGTCCCGTCCCGGTCCCGCCGGCCGGGAGGCGCCGCTCCGCCCCGCGCGCTCACCTGTGGCGGGGACTCGCCGGGCAGGGACCGGGAAAACTCCGGCTCCGCTTCCGGGGGGAAAAGAGTCCCGAGTGTTATCCGGGCGAAAAGAGCCCGGCGAGGCCGGGAGAGCCTCCGCAGTGCCGGCCGACAGCTGTGCAGGGACGGGGCTGATCCTGCTCCGCCCGCCTCGCCTCGCCCTCCGCGGGGAGCGGCCGCCCCCGCCCCGGCCCCGGGCGGGACCGCGGGCTGCCCCGGGCACTCCTGAGCTGCCGGGACCGGGAACTCCACCCATCCCTTCTCTACAGCAACTTGGTTTGTTCCCCCCCCCCCTCCCCCGCTGCAGCCTTAAGTGCTGCTTCACACGGCACACACGTGCGCAATACTGTGCGTTGGGGAAGCCGGTACAGGTTGCCCAGAAAGTTTGTTGGATGTCCCATCCCTGGAAGTGTTTAAGTGTTGGATGGGGCTTTGAGTAACCTGGTCTAGTGAAAGGTGTCCCTTCCCATGACAGAGGGGTGGAACTAGATGATCTTTAAGGTCCCCTTCCAATCTAAACCATTTTGTGATTGTAAGATTCCATGAAACCCTCTCTATATGTAATGTTAATGACTTACGAGATCAGTTTGTTTGGACTGACAGGCAAAGGCTCCCCTGGCACATCAGTGCCTGCTCTCCATTGGAAAGAGCACAAGAACCTGTGCTGGTCAACGGAAAGGGACTTGGGGGTGCTGGTTGATAGAACATGAGCCAGCAGCGTGCCCAGGTGGCCAAGAAGGCCAGTGGCATCCTGGCCTGGATCAGCAATAGTGTGGCCAGCAGGACCAGGGAAGTGATCATCCCCCTGTACTCGGCACTGGCGAGGCCACACCTTGAGTACTGTGTTCAGTTTTAGGCCCCTCACTTAAGGACACTGAGGCGCTGGAGTGTGTTCGGAGAAGGGCAACAAGGCTTGTGAAGAGTCTAGAAAACGTCTTATGAGGAAGGGCTGAGGGAGCTGGGTTTGTTTAGCCTGGAGGAGATTCAGGGGGGACCTCACTGCTCTCTACAACTCCCTGAAAGGAGGCTGTAGTGAGGTGGGGTCGGTCTCTTCTACTGTGCCTGCAGTGGGAGGATTAGAGGAAATGGCCTTAAACTGAGACAGGGGAGACTCAGATTAGATATTAAAAATTTTTTTTTTCACTGTTAGGGTGGCCAGGCACTGGAAAAGGTTGCCCGGGGAGGTAGGGGAGTCACCATTCCTGGAGGTGTCTGAGACATCTGCCATTGGGTAATATTGTTTAGTGGTTTGGGGGTTACAGTGGTAGTGTTGGGTGGGATGGTTGGACTAGATGATCTTGAGGGTCTCCTCCAACCTGGATGATTCTATGATTCTATCCCACCCAAGCACCTCCAGCCAAATCCTAGCAAGCACAGCACTAAAGCCTACCTACCCCTTAAACATTTTTAAGAAATCAATTCACAGGTTAGGGATAATTTCTTTAAATAAACCCACTGCACCTCCACCGTGTACTGGGTTATTACGCCAGCGTAGGACTGGAACACAGCCAGTTTGGGTGAAGCCAGCCCATGGCACCGTCCACAATCCCAGTGTCATTTCCCACACAGCTTGCAAATACACCTCAAGCACTGATCCTTCCAGCTTGAGGACTGTGAAGGTTCAAGGGGCAACGTCAAGGCCAAACAAGTCCTTTCTGCATCTTTGACCCTACAGGGGGTCCAAACATCCCCTCTGTAGAGAGGGGAGGGCACAGCCTTTGCACATAGGCATGAGAGGCCAAGATCACAGCAAGTGTGATCAGAGAGGGCAGCAAAGCAGGCACTGAAGCACTGAGGAAGGCAGGGCAGCACTGAAAGTGCTGTCCCTTTCCTCACCACTCACCCAGCAGGATGTGTACATGGAATTAGGAGACAGAGGAGTAGCTTACCTGCCTGGAAGGCACGGCTGCTGCACATCCGACTGCCTCACAGAAAAACATACCAGTGCACATTCACGTGTCTTAAAATACAACTGTTAAAGACACTTTGGCACATACAAGGAGGATATTCTTCCAAACCACAGCACAACTGAAGCCCATGTTACATGCATTGAAAAAGAGGGAAGTGAATAAGCAGCAAAGGTGCCAGGAAAAAACCCAAAGCAGTGGTGTCAGGAGTGTTCTGCTTTTCATTCACTATTTATATAACATGGCCTAGATGTGTGCTAACTGTGTGAAATCCTGCTCCCCTCCATCAGCAACAACCATGGCCACACAGCACACAGAAGCCAGGGAGAGAGGTCAGAGGATGCCCAAAAATGCGACACGCAAATAACAAGGAGAGACAACACTTTTTTGTTGAATATTTTAATATCTGCATTGCCTTCATAGCGCAATTAAAGCAATCTTTAAAATTCACTTATTACAAATGTTTGTCAAGTCTGTTTTTCCCCAGAAACACTTTTCTTGCTTCCTTGCACATACGCCCAAACACACTATAAAAACCTCATTCATAACATCAAAGGAAGGGCAATCATCATTCATGTAAACATCTTTCTTAGAGTTATCCATTTTTAAAAGTCATGAATAAACCTACAGATGTTCGGTAAGGCTCATAGTTCGAGTACAAATGTCATAAAACACCTATCAAGTACTGTATACAAGTTAAATACTCCGGGGTTAACTGCTAACACGTGTATAAGCTTACCCCAAAGATTATTCTTTAGCACTTAGTTCTTCAGAACAGAGACACCCAGTAATTATGGGCTAAAGAGTATTAAAATAGCAGAAGGCCCAGCAGAAACTGTTAAGTAATACACAATTTTAGTCTGGATCTTAGCTCAGAGTTAAATTCATTACAGTTACAGTAGGAAAAGTTTTCTAGGAGGGAATCTGCAGAAAGGAGGGATGGGTCGTTTGTACAATATCATGAAGGGACAAGCTGAGAGGTATGTCTTGAATATGTGACTAGCCTTGCTATTGCAATTATTTATGGCAGCTGCTTGTAATGCTGCATAAATACTTTCCCAAATAGCAGAAACGACCATTTGTAATTCTAAGGATCATTTGTTGCATCTCCCCTTAAAAAAATAATTATCTACTTACTGGTATTCAATTACACGTGTGTCTTACAAAAAGACATCCTTTTAAATTTGGTTTAGATCTTACTGGAACTTTTTTTGTTTAAATATTCATTCTACCATGAAAATATTTCATACAAACATCATTTTACATACAAACGTTAAAACTTGTGAAGAGGGTCTTCCCGCACTCGTGATTTTATGGCTTGAGCATTTAATTGCTTACAATTTTTGTATATATATTTCTCCTAGGGGGAAAAAGTATAGTTACAGTAAAACTGGTAAGAGGAAAAGAGCAAGAGCTTCCATTGCCCGAAGACAGAAGAGCGCCAAGAGGAGGGTCCATTCAACAGATAGTGACCTTAGTGTTCAAAACCTTTGATCTGGGGCAAGTAAACATGCACTCATTCTTGCACCTTTTTATTTTATTTTATTTTTTTTATTTAAAAATCCCTTATAAGACTGCTTAGAAATTCGTTGTCCAAAAAATAGAGTTCTCATGTTTCCAGTACACAAAGCAAAAGGAACAAGTTCACCCCAGGGCACGGGTGAGCGCGGAGCCCACCGACGCCCACGGGCAAAGCTGCCCCCACGCCTGCTCTCCTCGCCCCGATGCTCTCAGCACACGACAGCGCAGCGCAAAGTGAGGAAGAGGCGTCTAATGCAGCACCCCAGCATGTAAGGAGACACTTCAGTAACATTGTTTTCAAAACAATTTGGTTTTTCTTAAGTGCATGGAGGTGAATTCCTCAGGCACCCACAGCTCCAGCGATTCTGCTGTGCCACAGGAAAACAAAGCCGCGGAGAGCCGGCTCTGTACGACACGTTACCTCATCGCAACGGCAGCATTTTCCTAGAAGACTATCAGATTGAGCGAAAGGACAAAAATCACAGAGGTCTCTGGGACAGAGGTGACACTGTACAGTCCCTGGTGCAACCCAAGCAGTAAGCACTGGTTTTGACTGAAGGATAAGGGCAGCCAGCTGGGAAGGAAACAGAAAAGTGGTAATTTCCACCACTTCTCAGTTTCTCTCGCCAGACAGGGTATGTTGGCTATTCTGCTCCTCCAGTGCCTGGCAGAGGGTGTGAAATCCCTGATGGAGCTCTTACTTACACACCAGCAACAGGCTACAACCCCGGGAAAGAAACTCCAGCCACTGCCAACTGCATGCAACGCTGCAAGCTCTGCATCTGGAAGGACTGCGCTGAGGAGAAGGCTGCCCAGTCAATCCCAAAACACGCAGCCCCGCAGGGCAGAGCAGCTGACCTCCAAAAGGTCCCAAAACCTGCATGGGGAGTTGCCCAGGAGTGATTAAAAGCATGGGCCATCCTAGTGGGTACCGTTGCAACTGTGGAAAAAGTCAAAAAGCTGTCACAGCTCTCACTCCAACTGCTGAAGAGCATCATCCACATATTTCCTTTGACTTTTTCAACAGTTAAGACTTGCAGGTCTTTATGAAGGGTAGGTTTTTATAATTACTACAAAAATAAAACCAAAACCAAAAAAGCCTTTTTAGATTTGTGAAGTAAAACCAGGTATTTTAATAGATCCCCAAAAGTAAAATTATAGCTTGAAACTCAACTTGAGACACCCCCTCCACGGCTTAAGCCCTTTTCCTTCTTATCCAGAGGAGTGACCCAGCAGCAGGTAGCTCTCAGCTCTAACTTCTCATGCTCTCTTGTCTCCAAGATTAATCACTTCTCCAGAAAACTGGGCTTCTGTATTCTTGGTGACAAAACACTGTGCTGCCATGGCAGGAAGATCCACTTCAGATTTATTTTTTTTTTAAGAGACCATCAGCAGCCCCTAATACAGGTTGATACAGGCTCCTTCTCATAAGGAACTCAGGTAACAACCCTCCCATCACAGAGGAGCCACGTGCAGCACTGCAGACTAAAGGCAGACATTGGGAACTGATCCCTACCTGAAAAGAGCAGCAATTCCAGGTTGTCCTATCCTAGTCACAACGAGTATTCTGAGAGCCAGCTGCTCACCCAGGCTCAGCTGACAGGCATCAGCTCTCCTTCCAGTTTCTGTGCCGACAGGACAGGTCCTTGGCCAGACTCTTGAGAAGAGGAGCTTCTTTATTTATTGCATATTCACCAACAGTCAGCTGCATCCCACAGACCCAAACGGATTTTTTTGCAAAATGACTTCTTCCTCTGCCCCAAATTAAAACCGTGGTTTGGTGTGGGTCTCATGTCTACAGATATGTCATCATACTACTTGATAAATAGTTTTGCAAAGCTGGTCTTGCCATCTAGTGAGCCCCAGAAGCTGAGCTGCAATACACTGACCAAGTTAAGGCATTATTTGGAGTTCTGTAACTAACCTGTGTTTGAACCAGTGGCTGCCAATGCACACCTCTGAAGGACACACTTTTGCTACCCAGTGGTAAAAACCATCCCAGCCAGCTCCACTCTAACAGACCAGAAAGAGAAAGAAAACAAGGAAGAATTAAAAGGCTTGGTCCTGAATCAAGCCAAAGCAGCTTCATAATCACAACTTTTATAGAAGGTTGGTCACCGAAGAAGGGAGCTATAGAAGGACCAACAGATTTTACAGAGCAGAGAGAAGGACAGCAGAGCTAACAGAGACAAGAGCCACAGCTGTGGCATGCTACCAGGCTACACCAGTGTGCAAAAGAATCTGCCTGACTGTCACCAAATTTTTGGAGAACACACAGGATACCTCAGTGCCTTTTTTTTTCCTTGAATTTCCCTATTTTAGGATACAATCTTCAAGCCTGACATGTAAAGAGCACCTATTTTCTATTTATCTCAAAAATCAGGCAATATGAAGACTGACAAATCTATCAAAACATAAGCAACTCCACAAAAAGAGGAGATAGCAGAGGAATCAGAGACTGATCAGGAATGAAGCTAAAGGAGCTCTAGAGATCAGAACATATTAAGCACAATTCTCCAGTGAGCACAGAGAGGCCAGCAGTCCAAAGCAGGTTATCAAGACTGTGGAAGGAGTTACCATCCCTTCCCAGCAGGGTTCAGTCAAATATCTTCCCTCTCCCTCTTCCCTGCACTTAAACTCAAGCCTCAATTTTGCAAACTTCATGGTCCTGGCAGAATAATCCACTAGATGCACATGACAGCTCCCTACCAGCGTGGAATGCTCTTCTGCAGTTGGCTGATGATTTAAGTAACAACCTGTGAGCAGGCAGGGAAAGATCAAGTCATGCATATTTCTTTTTGAGGATTATTTGCTGAGACTGTGGTCCTGACTGACCTTTGAGAACTCTCCCTCACCTGTGAGGTGAGTTCTGTCTCTGCACACTCAGCTCAGTCCCTGAGCTGTCACCTCTGCCAGCCTTGATGGGGTGCAGAGCTGAGTCTCCAGCACGAGGAGACAGGAGGTGCCACAGCTCGCATTCAGATCACCACTAAAAGCCTCAGAATGCCCTGAGCCTACCTGTCCCCTGCCCCAGAACAAGCATAAGCACAGAGTAGCTTCTGTGCAAGCTCAAATGGTGAGGTGCTGGAAAAGGTCTGTGATCAGTCACAGGGACTAAACAGAGCCCCAGGTTAGAGAGGTTCTTATGAGTAATTCCTAACTTTGCTCAGGTACCAAAGCAAGGATTCTCAAGACTGCAGAAACCAGCCACCTCATCTTTCCACTTGCAGGTCTCCAACACATCCTCCCTGCCCAGCTCCCCAGACAGCCAGACACCTCTGACCGTTCAAGCAACCAACCAAAATGTGTTGCAATAGAAAGGTAGGTCTGATTCCCAAATCATTTATGTTACATATATACAAACTTCTTTAAACTACAAACATTTAAAGAAAGTGTTGCAAATGCATTTGAGTTTTTCCCTAAGCTGCTAAACCCAAAAGAGAGCATCAAGAGTCCCAGAAAGGCTCCAGTATCCAGACCGAGACGATACATTATTTCTCTTTTATACAGCATTAGGCAAGACCAGTACAGTATATGAAAAATGCACAACAATTTCCCTACCCCTGAAAACCCCAGAACACAGCCCTACAGATGAATATTCACAACCCCCCACTGTTGGCTACAACAAAGCTATGGATTGACTGCTGCTTCTAAATATGAGCAGTGAGTGATGTTTTTACATTCATTGTTTGTCTTTCGAAAACAATCTTTTCATATCTTTTCTTTAAAAAAAAAAAATCTTATTTTGATACTTCATACTATATTAAGTTTTCACTGCGTCTTAAGCCAGTACTACTAAAAGATGGCTACAAGGCTATATTCTTTGTCAACTGAACACACACAAAAGATACAGCTCTCCTTTACCAAGTACTACAGCCTGCCCCCAAATACATACACCTCCTTTCTCAGAATTTATGGGAGATGCAAGCACCTCATTGCCAGAACTTTTGCCTTGAGAACTGGCTGCTTTAACAGGTGAACTACACAACCCAACTCATGGACACTAATGCAAGCAATGCCTTGCCTTCCAGAACACGAACTTCTGAAAGTCCTTCGACGAGCGAATCTGTTCTCCCCTTTCAGAAAATCTTCATGCAAAGAACAGTTTCATTTGCATGTCATAATAATAAATTAAATAAAATAAGCCAGCCGTAAAGGCTAGATAAATATTATGTTTGGACATGTTGCTATACTATTTAGAGAGCCACAAAGACCAACACACAGCACTCTCACATACACACACAAGCCTTTCCACCAGTTAGAAAGGATTTTCTCCTGCAAAAGAGGATTTGTAGAAAGAACAACGTTCAGACAAGAGGAAAGGGGAGTTAAAACCCAGCCTCCTATATGCTAATAAATAAACTGCTCTATTGCAAGATTCAGATCAAAGGTTTAAAAAGGCAAAATTATGCTACTATTAGAGAATATCAAAATATTACTGTTATCATCACAAGTGGCATATATGCAAAATGCAGTTGCACAATAATGCCTAGGCAGATAGAGAGCAACACTAAGTCTGCCGACTAAAAGTGAACAATATACCCATTTTAGTTTCTGTCTAGTCTTTTGGCATCTTTGCATATGGTGCAAAAGCAGAAGCTACCAAAGAATACCACATCTTGTATAGAATATTAAATAATTTCTCCAGATAAGACTGGTGCAACGCTAGCTAATTTTAAATCTTCTATGAGTAACACAGTCAAACCTAGTTAGTATGCAAGAAACTTATCTCTTAACACAGAATGCAAATTTATGATGCAACAGTATGAACAATCCCTGGTTGTCCAGTTTTCAGTATAAAGGTAGTGCATAGATCCAAGTTTCTGTTTCAGTTTGCTGAACGGAGAAGGCGCTCCCGTTTCACTTTTGCTGGGCAGCCTGGAAAGCTTTCAGTTCCAGCTGGTACCACTCCGGTGCTTCTGGCCCGTTCTGCCCAACGGGGTTGTGATCGTATCCGTAAGCCACTGTCAGTTCTTCATCCTTCTCCACAGCCCTGATGGTACGGATACACTTGATGGGCCCAAAACGAGGATGAACAAACCTAGGGAAAAAAAGCATCTTTGCTAGGCTCAGCTGTCAATTTACAGACTCACAGTTTCAGAAGTCCCTCACGGCATTGCATAGTCTGATATCAGAGGAGCAGACTGCTTTGAGTCAACCTTATAAAGATTTCAGAATAAAAACAAAAATATTGATATATCAAAGGAGTTTTGTGTAGCTCTACTATCTGAAGTTTTTCAACAGTCCTGCAAAATTGTTTGCTTGTATTAAAAAATAAAACAGTTAATCACTGGCACATGCCTTGAGTTTGCAGAGGTAAACATCTGCATGACAGGAAAACAGTACAGATTATGAGACACTGGAGAGCATGCAAAATGGCTCATCTCAGTACAGGTTAACCACCTAACAATGGTAACATACTTCTGTACGTCTTCTCCCAGGGTCCCACAGTAAAGGAACCTGGCTTGTTTAATGCAGGAAAACTACTTTCTACATAGATGTATCCACAGGTGTGTTTGTTTATACCTTGCTATGAGCATACGGTTACATGAAAAGTTTCCTGGTGCAGAGCAGCAAGATGCTTATTTTTTCTGAGTTTCAAAAACAACAGCGCATTTGACGGTGCTGGTCAAGCATCAGTAACTCAGCAAAGGACAGCGCAGTCCTAGCCAAGCTAGGATTTAGAGAGCTGTGATTATGCATTTTAGAATCAAGAAGCATTTCATAAATTTCCTGACAAAACTAACACAGCTGCAAACTTCAAGACACTCCATGGTGTAAGTCCCAACAGACATCAAGCATCTGCAATGCCAGCCCATTTCCAACTGAGGTGAGCAGAAACTCCTTCAGTGCCCAAACTCATTGCTCCCACCCCACCACTGCTCCTCATCCAGCTGCCAGAGACATCCTGTGAGCCCAGACAGCTGGGCTGCAGCTTCTACCTGGAAACACAGCACTCTACTCACGGGTCATAGATGCAGTTAGGAGTGAAAGAATGGTTGGCCTTATGCCCCAGCGAGGCACAGTACTTGGCAGCGTGGTTGTAGGGCTCTGGCACGTCTATGACTGTTTCATCATCCAGGGATATTGTATTTCCATTGAGGGCCCAGTCTCTGCTGTCTACCTAGTTTACAAGGCAAAAATCCAGTGTCTGTGGGGTCAACTTTGTCAGCAGTTTGAAAGCCAACATTCAAAATATATGCAACTAAGGCTTTTCATCTGTGCGTCATTTAAAAAAAACCCCACCACTTTTTTTTTTAGCCATACATAAGTGAACATGCACTTTCTTTCAATTAAACTCTATCACATTAAACCTTAAAGGTGGGAAGGTGATGGATATAAAATCCTGTGAGAAGAAAACTTCAGAAGGAGCAATGAAAATTCAGACTGACTTTTTTCTCTTCTTTACCTCCTGGTGTGTAATTCGCACTCCATTGTAAAAGGACATCACTGTACTGGCTTCTGCTGCTACTTTTGAAAACAATCCTTCTCCAGCACTGGAAATGAGAGAGACATCCACATACACCCTACAGGAGGAAGAGGGCATGGAGTTACTGACTGGCTACAGTTTTAATTTTCAAGAAGTGTTATCACAACACTAGTGGGATAAAGACTAATACTTCAATATAACAATAAAGCTAATAATAATAACAATTCAGAACCTCTAAATGAAACTCCTTCCCTTCCTCTCTTCTATACACTCTCTCTATTTTGGCAAAACTGAAATTTGGTCGGAAGTGGGGGTGACTTTGAAAATTACTTTTTGCAAAGTGCCAATCTACTATTACTCCTCAATGATAGCTTCAACTCAGGAACGCCCTCAATAACACACCAGAAATCCCAGAGGTCCCCACCAAGCTGAGGTTGCTGGAATGTACATGCACAGATGAGCAAGAGTTCTAAAGGTAAAGTGCTACATATTCAAAGACTCAATGGAAATCAATGCCAGCATTTTACTAATCACTTATTTAGACACAACAGAGTATCAGGAAAGGACTACAGTTGAGGCATATACAGAGCAAGGCCTCCTAAAGGTCTAGGTAAAAGTATAATTGTGGAATAGCCACAGAAGAGATATTCCTGAATATCTATCATGAGGCAATTCCTGAGCAATGTTTTTTGACATTACAGGGTTGTCACAAACAGTATCTCACTTTCCTCCAGGTTGATGATTTACTCTTGCTGCTTTCCTACATCTGTAGGGAGGGGAAAAAATTTTGTACAACGCATGCTACCCAGCAAGAGACCCTGAATGCAGCACCCTGTAAGCTAGTTACACATCTAGAAAGCAGGGAACAGCATATTTTTTGTCTGAACATTTTGTATATGTGGGCTATAGTGGAGTCCAGGGCTTGGCTGAACATGCCTTTGAAATGCTAAGAAATTATCCTAGTTTAATCTCTTAAAATGTATCATTGTGGTTCATCCACCAGAGTGCAATTTTATTGTGTGAATCGGAAAGAAAGTCAATCAAGTCAAACGCTGACTGATGCACAGTAACAGCTTCCATTTCACAAAACCCTTACAAACCTTTTTAAAAATTTTAGATGAGAAAAGGTTTGCAAAATTAGGCTCTAAATATATAACAGCAAAGAAATACTGGGAGAAGGAAAAAAGCCTACCTTTCTGATTCGTACGGATCAGGAAGAAGGGCATTTGTAGAAATGCAGGATGAAGTAGATTTGTCAAAACTGTATACTGGGCCTAAAAAAAACCAGACATCAACAAAGGAAATAAACTAATTGGCAGCACTGAAAGCATGCAACCCTTAACTGAATCAAGACATTCAAAAATTAAATTTTAATGTCTGACAAAAATGTTATGCTTCCAAAAAAAGGTAGTGAACGGAACTGCACCTGTAAAAAGCCTTCAGCAAGATTCTTCCCCTCAACATACTAGAGTAGCAGTATTAACACAAAAAGGTGATACATATTTTCTTTAAACTATCAACTTGTAATGGACGACTGGACAGCCTTTCAAAACTAACGCTCCTAGAGTCTCAAAATATAACTTCAAAGCAAAGCAAAATTTAAAAGGATACGTTCAATAATACATTAATTATAAAAAATCTTGGACTACTTAAAATATGAAGTGTTTTCTAGTCCAAATCTTGAAGATACTTCAGACAGAAGATAATGTTCGGTAGTCAGAGAACACACATGCTACAGTCATTTGTTTCTTGCCAATAATAAGCAATTCAGTGGTACACCTCTAATTAGATTCTCACATCCCTCTCTCAACTGCCAGAGAACTATCTGGGAGATAGGTTAAGATGAAGGGGGAAATAAGATGGGGAAAAAAAATCCGTAAAACAGAGTATTACAAAGTTTGATGAAAGGCCATTGCCCCTGGTGTCCAGAATCTGTTATGGCTTAAGGCAGCTTCCTCCAGAGTATAACTTAATCCTATTTAAAAAGCACAACTGCACCCTCTTAGAAGGTAAGTTTTAAGTTAAATTTTGACTCGCTATCACAACTGAGAGATTTAAAAAATAAACTCACATGCATTTGCTTGTCAATGAGTTTTATGTGCCTGTTTCATATCAAGTGAGACAACCTCTGCTGGCAAAATAATTAAATGCATTATCAAGGTCCCTGCTTGCTACTGATGGTCCTGTCTGCAGCTTAACCCACACACCTCCGAAACATCACACACACCTCAGAGCAACAAAACCACTCCAGAACTGTAGGTCCAAGCCACCACTGCCCCAGAGAAGGAGCACTGGGCACACAGGTCACAGACACCACTCTGCCCCCATGCACTTCATAGCCACTCTCTATGAGCAGGACTAGACAGACTGAAGTGCTGGTGACTCAGACTGTTACACAATGACTGAATCTGGTTCACTAATTGCAATCCCTGTGTCCTTCCAGCCCAGTGACACAGGTGCCAGAACATTCACAGTGCTAACACTGACTTGCACAGAGCCAGCTGTCAGGGCTACAACCAAACCATGGCCTCCCTCTCCATTTGTAGTTATTTTACTAACAAAAAGCCTGTAACTGTGCCAGCAGTAACGTGGTGAAGCAGGTTTTCCTGCTGGCACAGAGGACAATGGTGTGTGTGACAAACAGGACTGTCCCCACGAGCACATGACTGAGAGAAGGGCTGTGAAATGCAGTTTGGCAGGACCATGCAGGGGTCACTTCCTGCCTGTTCCGAGAGCAAAGGAATCCCTCCACCTGCCTCTCCACCCAACTTTATAACTTAGAGAAGGGGACTCTCACTAACAGACTTACTAGTTCATCACAGCCAGAATCTCTAGGGGGGAGCATTATAGGAACCAAGCTGTCTGTAGCAAAGAGTTGGTAGAATACAAGTTTCTGTGTTAGCTGAACTTACTGCCTGGTACGACTTCAAATTGAGGTTTCCCATCCTCGACAGCTGTCAGAGTTGCCAGTTTTGCTTCTATCATTTCTCCATCTATGAACCTTCCAGAATATGCAGTCTTTCCATCTGGATACACATAGGCTATTTTCTCTCCAGTCATCTCCCCTTCTTCATTCACTTCTCCCACAAGGCTGCCTCCATCCTGAAAGCACAGGCAAGAAAGAAAAGGCAAGGCATTCAGTTACACTGTACTGTCTTCGGTAAATGAAAAGGATCTCCCCCAACTTTTAAAAAAAGCAATCTAGGCTACAGTAAGTTCAGATGTGAAATTATGCAAATGAGAGAGAAAGCAGACACAAGAAGAAGCTGGATGAAGTAATTCCACTTAGTATAAAACTGATAATAGAAGTGAATGGGGTTTTCTGTGTTCTTTGGAACAGGCAAAACCCAAGTTCTTTCCTTCCACGTGACACAAATACTGAGTTCCAACTGGCAAAATTTTTATGTGAAGAGTCTGCAAACCAAGGCCCAAAGCCACAGAGATGTCCAAGTTTGGTTAGTAGGATACTGTGCTGGAGGAAAGAAAAAAATTAAACGCTGCCTTGCTTGCTGCTAATTCATGGTACCTCAAAAGACCTGAGCCTATTAAGGAAAAAAAAAAGTTTTGCTGGATGACAGGAGAGTGTCTCTGTCCCAGTATCCCTCCTCACAATGTCAAGTGGTGCTCAATGAGAACAACTGTTTGCTGAAAGCCATCAGCAGCAACACTTTTCCTCTCTCAGGTTTACGCATTTTAGCCCTGGGCTTTGCCATCTGTGATTTGCCTGCAACTCGGGTTATGTCTATTTACAGAACTGCAGAATGAGATGCATGGATTAGCAAAGGTCTAACCACTTCAGGTGTTTATTTCAAAAGGGACAAGGAAGCCTCTCCAAATACACCCTGGAGCAAAACCAGCAGGTGTGATGTGGCAGCAGACTGATTTAGATCAAGACCACTGCGCACAGACTCTATTTCAAAGTGACACCATTTTGTTCAACTGCAAGGATGAAAAGAGTCTCAAGCAAGCTGTGGTGGGGAACAGAGAACCTGAAGTCTTGGAAAAATTTGTGCACATAGTATCATGCACAGAACCACAAAGAAATAATTCCTTCCATGGCAAAGGCGTTTTTTTTGGAACACTTTGCATCCTTAAGTCTGGCAAGATGATAATGACAAACAACCTCTAATTACCCACATTTCCATAAAGTACAGCAACACTTTGATAGCTGGAAGATGAAACAGGAGATACACGAACTGAAGGGTCAGCTGTTTGTATTTTATATACTAGGACTGAAAATCTTTTGGCAGTGTACACCAAGCATTTGTTGATCCTAGCACATGCTTAATGGCAACAGTGAAAACCAGTAAATAAAATGAACAGCCAGTGGTAAGCATTTAGAAATGAATCTGCAACTAAAGTTTGTGCCATATGTGGCACAGAAATAGACTGGGTTTTGACCAGCAGCTTAATTACATGCAGATGTTTCCCCCTTCTCGGCACAAGGTAAAGACTGAAAGGCTCAAGTCTGGAGTGCTGTGTAAGGCTGAATAGGAATTGAAATTAAAAAAAAACCTAAAAACTAGTACAACCATTATTGCCTTAACTAGGATGGCTGTAGAAGAATAACAAAAATTTTTCCAAAAGTTTTCCAGAGGAATATCTGAGGTTTTATGAAAATTCAGAAAGATAAAATTCTGGCTTGCTTAATTAGCAAAGCACTCGTCCACACTCTACTCAGAGGCACAGTTCTCACACCCCTTATACTTGATTTGTTGGGCAAAGCCAGACTTCACAGCATACCCTGCAGAAATGGAGACAAGGTCTAATTAAATAAGAGGAGCAGGCTGCAATAACTTGCATGGTTTCCATGCTTCTCACCTGCAGCCACCACTACAAGGTGGCAAAACTATTGGTCCAGCCTTCTTAAAGAGAAAATGCATAAATTGTTATACATATTATTTTTACATTACATACAAATTATATATAAATACACTTCCAAGGGGCTGGGTTCCCTGGAAGACAAAAACAGTGGAAGCATCTTGCAGCCTTGCTGAATCTCACCTACTGGGCAAGCATTCAACACTGAAAAGCTTTAACTGTATGTTGGGTTTTCCAAAAATCAGAATGCACAGATCTTTTCTGTGTGTTGACTTTTGGATAACTGAGTCATGGTGGGTATTTGTTTCAGCTGGGGAGAAAAGAAAGGTACATATTGTGCAATAAAGAGAGCAGGTGGCCAGGCTTACCGGGTAATAAATCCAACAGACTCCATGTCGGATGTTGTCCTTATACTGCCCTTTGAATATCAGCCGCCCGTCGCTGTCGTACTCCTGGGCTGGTCCATTCAGCTCTCCATCCACATATGTGCCATGAAGGACCACTCCATCCTCATAAGTGTAGATTCCCTGGCCTTGCAGGGCGTCATCAACATAGTAGCCTTCCAGGGTGCTGGTAAAGAGAGAAAGAAAACAGCAGTGGAAAACTATTCACCTCTCTTTGAGGTGAACCCAAAGCCTCAACACACTGGAAAGCCAAGAGGAAAACCAGAAACTTGTTTTTGTGGAGCTCCAAAGGCAGAAAACAACTTACAGTGTCCTTTCATCACAGTGTGCTGCAGGGGCACAGCATCACTCATCTAAATCACAGTGCTCAGCATTCTTTTGTAGGCTGGAATAGCAACTTACAGCAGTGAATGGACACTCCTGGTCAAAGGAGAAATTATTGCTCAAGCAGGCTACTCTCACATCAGGACCTTCTACTCTCCATGTGTGGATCTTTACCGACATCTCTCTGGCAAGGTGAAATTGAGCTGCCACACACATGAACCACAACAGAGCACGAACTGCAACCCGCTACAGTTCGGTATGAGCTCCCCAGCAATACACTTAGCAGCCATTTGTACAAGAGTTTGCTAAAAGCACTGTCATTTTTCATGTATTTCTATTAAAATGGAACACAGCCTGTCAAACAGAACTAGTGCTGCACTTGTATTTGAACAAAGAAACATTTCACTTTGGTTTTGTCTTGCAAACCCTTTAGACAGGGCACAGTAACACCTTGCAGTCTGCATCACAAAGAATAGAGGCATAACCATAAAAGGGGGTCTACTCAGTTACTTCTTTCTCACGTTAGAACTAGGATAAGGGAATACAAACTGTTTAGCTTTTCCTCCAGCACACTCAGCTAACAGTCAGCTGCAGTACACATACTTTCACTGCTTAGTTTTTTTTCAGATGCAGGCACCTAAGGTATAAGCCCAAACACGTGTCTGTGAGCACATGACTCGAGATGTTTTACATGATTTTACAAAACAGATTTTCAAGAGTTGCGGAAGGAATGTTTTTCTTCCAGAATTCACTTTCTCGTTTCTAAAGCCTCATGCTCTGTTTTTACATAACTCTGGCAAGCTGGTTGAGGTTTCCATGGGAAAATATATTACAGCAAAAGCCTCAATGCAAACCAGATGCAAAACAGGAAGGGGCAGGAAAACTATTTCATTTTTCAGTCAGACGAATTTCTTGATCCAGGTTGCTCCAGAGCTGCACCACAGCACAGGGAAGGAGCAGGGTAGATGAGGGAAACACCAGGAATCAGTGCTCTTACTTGACTATAAATGATGCCACTTTCCCCTCCAGTTTATCACAGATCACCAGATTTGAATTTCATTGTAGCTGACAACACACACAGAGTCCACATGCAGAAATACCCTTTAAAAAAAGCAGCCACCCCTAGTTTAAGTAATGAAAAACACAAAAAAACCCCTTCTTGTTACCCTTAATTATATTAGTTGAAGTTAACAAGTTGCTAAATTACAACAGTGTTTCAGTATTGGAGAAATATCTTTTACTGTAAATCAAATTTCTATGTTCTCTCTTTCTATTAAGCTGCAAATAGTGTCCAAAAGATCCACCTCATCTAAGGAAATCAAAAGAAAGATACCTGAAGAAAAAAGTCCGTGTCCTTCAAACTTAGGTTCTCTAAAATTTTTATACTTTTTATAGTTTCTGAGTTAGTTCCACCCTGCTCCACATTCTGTCTTAAGCTCTCAAAGTGTGGTGTCTGCGGCCAGACATGATAATTGCAGCTAAGACCCGACCAGCACAAAGAGGAATAAATAGCTTCTGTGTCTTCCATAAACAAAATCCTGTTAATACAAACCCTGAGCTAGCCTATATTTCTCTGGTTTGCTTCTCACATGATCAAATTTCTGATAACACAAAGTTTTACTAAAGTCAAGATCTGTCAGATGTGCTGCCTTCCCACTATCCATTATGCCTAGAGGGGACCAAAGATACTCATTACCTAAAAAATAAACCTGTGGTAAGAGCTGAGGTGGGGGGGAAATACCGCAATGTCCTCCCCTGCTCCAGGTATTACGTTAACATCCATATAAACTGATCTATTCATCTCTCACTCCCTCCACATGGGAACATCGGAAACTTTTTCCCAAAAAGAATAGTTTTGTACTGTGTTCTGGCAGATAGTTTACAGGAGCTTCCAGTTAAGGGAGAAGGGCAGCTGCAGCTCAGTGCCAAGCATGGCTCTCAGGCTCGCCCTTATTGCGCCAAGTGCTCTGCAAAGTACACTCCAGAAGTGCTGGCACCAAGGAAAGCTCAAGTACACAATGCAGAACAGGGACTATGTCAGAGGTGAAACTTCTCTCTCTGAAAGAATATGTTGGGGTTTGTTGCATTTTTTAAAGGGAGAGGAAAAAACCTGGCTGATATTTCATTCCATGTTTTCATTCCTTTAAATAATCAACAGGAAGGGGGCAGCTATTCCAGTAAAGGGGAAAGTTTTCGTTGACCAAACAAGGCAGCCAGTCTTATTCCCCAACACTCAAAAAATGAGAGTGCTTACATTGCAGCCTGTCCAATATCTGACAGGACTCAGCTACTCCCCAACTGCAGCAGTCAGCCTTTACCAGCAGCCTGCCAGGGAAACAGACCCAGCAGTGCTGAAACCAGCT
Organism: Neopelma chrysocephalum; assembly: GCF_003984885.1. NCBI lineage: Eukaryota > Metazoa > Chordata > Aves > Passeriformes > Pipridae > Neopelma > Neopelma chrysocephalum. Next base: position 1,482,804 of record NW_020897795.1, on the reverse strand, counting down.
AACTTACTGCAAAGGGAGAGGTGTTTGGAGAAATTCTGGAGATTAATTTCTCTTCTTCATGAGCACTCAGCCTTGCCCGTGGCACAGTTAATGGAAACAGCATGTCCTGTTTTATGCCAGGTCATTCTTCCTGCAACACATCACGATTCCTGAACCATCCATTTCAGAGAGCAAATCAATCTTGCTAGCTGGGCATAGCTAGGTAAATTACATCTTCAGTAATTAGACATTGCTCAGTTAAGGCTGCTTTAGCTAAATTAAAATATGTAACGTCTTATAAAAATACCCCATCTTCCAAAAACACATTACAGACTATTTTTGCATATTTTCATTCTGCTACTTCCTGAAGTCATCAGTAGCCAACTGTTCCATTTTTTTAAGGGTTATGAAAATTATACAACCAAAAAAAAAAAGAGAGAGAAGAGCTGGCAACACTGAAGCAGCAGAGAAAAGGTTCAGCAGCAACCTGACTTTTCCCACAGAGCACTGCCTGTACCCTGGATTACATGGAGGAGCAGCCCTACAAACAAAACGGCAGGTCAGTTCCTCTGACTGTACAATCAGTAACTGCTCTGCTGAGATCATCCACAAGCACAGAAGTATTATGCACATGTGTCCATAGAGACGCTGTCTGCCAACTTAAAAAAAAAAAAAAGCTATTTTGGAAAAGTCAGCTGCTGGGCAGTCCTGGTTTTCAGTTACTCAGAGCAGATTTAATAAGCCCATGACCAACAACAGTGGGGATTTTTCTTCATCCAGGCTTGGAGGCCCGATCAGTTTCTGCATAACTGAATGAATATATTATCTTTCTCATGAAAAAAAAAAACCACAATCCCCAGTATGAAACAACTGCAAAGGCCAATACAGATAAGGAGCTGACTCACTGAGACAGCACAATACCTCCACTCCTGCTCAGAACTTTGCTGAGCAGGCGGAGAGTAGACCCAGCACGACTGTCAGTTTAACAGCTGCTATTCATAGTGCCACCGACAGCTGCAAAACCATGAAGAATCGTGTCATTTTATACATCTGCTGCTCCTTTGGAGGAAGTTCTGGGCAACTGCAGAGAGGAATGCTGCAGTGGGGAGGAAGACTTACAAGGTGTTCGTAAAGAAAATCTGGGAAGAAAACACATGCATCGGCACAGACTGGCCCGATTTCACTGTCAAATTCCCAGTGAAAAGAAGGGAAATTATAAGGGCTTTTCTGAAAGTAAATCAGGCCACAAGCAACTAGCAGAGGATTAACTAGAGTTGGTAACAAACCTGTCTTTAACTCAGTCCTCGAACCGCTAAACAATTTCCAAGACCAAACAGAGGATAAGCCTCTGTGTCAAGGTCCTACATCTGTGCACGAGGGCTGGCATAGGGAGCTCCCAGTCCACCTGCACTCTCAGGACAGCACTATAAGACAAATAATTCCACCTGCAGTTACGGACTTGAACTTTGATGTCCAAGCCATTGTCAGCATGGTTTCTAATAGTTCTGACCACCTCCCAGTTCTTATGGTTTCTAATTATTTCATAACTTTACAGTACTAAAAGAGTTCACACCACTGTATTCTCCCACCAGGAAACAACTACAAGCTCCACATAAGACACAAAGCCCCCAAGCCTACAGAGGAATGGCTACAGCAGCAACAAACTTTCCAGCTATAGTTTTTAACGAGAAACCTTATCTAGAAAGTCAGCAGCATACAATGAATGTAAATTAGTTTGTATCATTGCAAGCAGAAGGAAGAATATAGAAGAAAAACTGAAGAGGCAGAGTCTACCTTCCATCAAAAAAGAAGAATTTGCCACGGCCATTCTTTTCTCCATGCACAAAGTTTCCCTCAAATCTGTCTGTTGATGAATAGGTTACTGTACAAAATCCATGTGGCAGCCCGTCATCATCTAGATGCCCTGAAATAAAATCCAGAAAAAGAATAACACAACACATTAATTATTATATAAAATTTCAAACCTGTTCAGATTCTGTAGATGCTTGAAATGCAGTAGCTCCCTAGTACAAAACAGTAATTCAAATCATTGCTGTTAGAACAGTGATCACAGACTCAGTGCAAGTGAAGTTTGTACTTGTGTAACACATCATTTAAAAAAGGGTCAGGATAAAAGAACGGGGATGAGCGACAGAAGAGAGAAGAGAATAATAAGCAAAAATTGTTTCTAAAAGAAACAAGGTTTATATTATTCTAACTTATATTAATATACATCTTAAAAAATATAATAATTCTTTTTCTAAAACATGTATTTCTTTGTGAGAACAAAATAAATTTACACTTCAATACACACAGTAACAAAAGGTTCGATTTTTTCTTTTGCTAAATACATGCCTTACAATAATGTGGGTATGCCACCTTGCAGCTATATCCACAAGAATTTAAAGAAATAAAAGTATGTAATACCTATAATGCTTGCAGTATGTCAGTCAACTTGGTACTTAATATTTTAAACGCTGTTCTCCAATGCCTTCCTGATGTGTTCACTTTACATCCTGTTCCCTTTCCCAGCCATATCAGTTTTCCCCATTACAGCTGTTGCAAAGGGGCAACATACCTGGATCCTCACCAGCACAACCTGACTAAGTTAAAGCATAATAAGGCTCCTATTGCACCTCTGAGTGGCCCTACAAAGCCAGAGAAAACGGCAGAAGAGTGCTTTAAAGGATGGTTATTGCCTGGTTTACCTGTGTGAAGCTGGAAAGCAGCTCAGCAGGGCTGCTCTCGGCACAGTGATACACCTGGGAGGGTGTAACAAACTCCCACCGTGACATTTCAGCAGGTATAAATTCTGCATGAAAACTGCCAAGTAAATAAAAGCTAGCCTATATTTATGTTCTTCCATGCTTCTAAATAAAAAATGACCTCAGATTCCCCAAGTCTCCTGGTGATGCATACATACCTTATGAGAGACAGCACATGCCTCCACTTCTACAGGCTTTGGGTCAAGCTCTCCCCTGACCAAATTTGCCCTCAACTGAAAAGGTTCAACACACACATGGAAAGGCAGAAACAAACTTCAGTGTGAGTTGAAGCAATTACAGCCCAGGCAACCAGACAGAGGCACTTCAGTACTACCAGACCTCCAGCTCTGTGCCCAGAGATGGAACAGGACTGTGCAGGACAGCAGTGGGAAAAGCCAGCCACCTATGTGGCTTCAGAGGTCCATCTATGCAAGCCCTGAAGGTTCTGCAGGGACAAGGGTACCCAGAGAACACACACATGCCCATGTGTTCCTCTCACATCACCATAAGCTACTGCTTCCTTGGGATGCTCCACAGCCCCTCAGGGACATCACAGCCAGGGCATGGCAAACATCTGGTTCAGAAGTCCTCTCCTATGAGGCACATGGCCTGCCCAAGCCTTGCAATTACCAGAAGGACTGATAGCAGAATGTCACATGCATGGGATGCTTTGTCAGGATTTATTTCCAAACTTTGGTCTATTTCAAAGTAAAATTACCTTTAAAAAAGAAAGAGAGAGAGAGAGAAAGAGAGATACAGGAAGGGGAAAAAAAGAAGTGAATGTTCCTCTAAGTAACCAAGTTAGGCTGTGCATCTTCATTACCCATCTCCTGCACATGATACACTGAGTATGGAAATGCACCTAGAAAGGTGTACAGGAGAAAATACCAGTGAGATATCTGAACTCATCCAAGAGCCAGGATTCCCTCCTTCACCCTTCCCATGCATGCTCCACAAAGTTTCTCTCACACCTGCGCATCACTGAGCTCTCAATTTAAGTCTTCAGTCACAATTAGATTGAAAACAGTTAAAAGTTTAAGAAATTAATAAAACCAATCAGGCACTGCTTACAGTCCAAAGTGAGAGAAATAATAGAGTAAAAAGAGAGAGCAAAAGGCAGAAGGAAAAAAGCTCCATCACTAAAGGCTTTTAATAACTTTGAAGAAGAACCCTTTAAACAGAGGCTGCTCTTTCCAAACAAAAAAAGGGCTTTTTTAACTCCCATTCGGTCAGGATACTCCCTTCTGTAGCAGCAAAAAGTTTCAGCAGTTATATCAATTTAACTAAAAGGTCAGTGAAATTTCTATGGGAACACCTCTTTTAGAACTAAAAAACCTATATCAACATTTATAGTTTTAATTAAAAGCCTCAGTTTTATCAAAATGGGAAGGGTACACTGGTATAAGTTAACAAACCCTAAACAACACAGCACCAGTTTCCCCCTCACTACAGGGGCAAAACTTTTATAAAACACTCGGATTTAAAAATAATACTGACAATACTGATACATTATACTATTAAAAAACCCATACAAAACAACAACAAAAAAAAACCCCTTGCAACTTTGTTCTCTGTGACTATTCAGTTTTGTCAAGATTTTGCTGGAATGCAAAGCCCAGCACAAAAGCTGCCGTGCTTACACACAGAGCGCATGTCAGGACTTTAGCACAGTAGGACAGAGACTATATCACAGACTTAAATGGTCAGCTTTGATCCCATGGCCTCTGTACAGGGTCTTAATCTCAGTCACAATACAAAGAATCCAGTTATTCTAATATGCCAGAGATTTCCCCTTATTAAAAAAAAAAAAATCGCCACCCCCCACTTCAACAAAACAAGAAAGACACAGTCTCTCTTAGTCAATAGGGGGAAAAAAAATAAATTTCAAGTTTCATAACATAGATGCAACTTTTCCTGTAAGGCTGAGGCCTTAGGCCCTAATTCTGTTTCAGATTAAGTCAATGGAAAAAGTCCTCATTATTTCAATGGTAGCAGTGTGCTCCACTTCCCTTTCTCATCACTCTCCTCCATTTGGAAAAGCAAACCTAGAAGGTGTAAATGTATTTTTAAATTATTGCAAAATCTCACTTTTGTTACTTCATTAAGGGTCTCTCAAGATTTCCTCTTAAGCTCAGCCTTTTCAAGAAAAGGAATCACACTAATAGGGGTTAGTTCACAATGGGGTCACTTACCGGAACCACTGATGTACACAAATCAAAGATAAAAGCCCTTTATTGTCGGTATTACTTAACAGATGACATACAATGTGCATCATCAATAAAAGATTCTGGTAACAAAGGTGCCAGATGGATGTTTTTGGGATAACAACTGAAAACCAACCTCACCCTCGCCCCCCCAAGAAAAAAGTGCTGATTTCTGTCATATTTCTAACTTCCTTTCGGTAAATGCAAAACCACCCAGTCATCCTAACCCCCAGAGCACCCTGCTCCTGTCAGATACCCATATACAGATATTCAAATAGAGATATTCATACACACATATTCATATACACTGCTGAATAAAACATGCTTTGAAAATTCGCTTCCTTAGCTGAATGCTAAGCAAATCCAGGATACGTCAAATGTGTATTTATCTGTGATAAAGGGATCAAAACTATGACTCTTTGCCCCAGACACAATTGCCATCGGCAGATTTGAGGCGCGGGGAGGGAAATGAGGGGAAAACCACGGCTCTTAGGGCACAGGGCACACCCCACTCGTACCTCAGTCCCCCCACACCCATGTTTTACACACCAAAGCTCCGATACCACACACCTAGAGACAACAGACCCAGATCCGAGCAGCAGCTGCTCAGCTCGCATCTGTCGTCAGACTAAGCCACCGTGCAAAATGCCTTCGCTGGAGCAACATGCTCTGAGGCCTAATCCTCCTGCCACAGGGATACGAGCAGCCCATGGCGGAACAATGAGCATTACACCGGCATCTTATGGCAAGCAGCTCCATGCTCCGTGTGCGCTTAATCCCAGCATCTGAAAAACCCAGGACCGATCTTCCCGGCAGGGCCGCGGTCCCCGCGAGGAACCTTTTGTGGAGCAGGCGCCTTCACGCAGAGATGCCGTGCTTTGTTCCAGAGCCGTGCCCGGCTCCCGGGTGCCTCACGGGATGACACAGTGCGCTGGGGAGCCGCATTCCTGCGTGACAAGGAGGTTTCCAGCACTAATTCGCTCCCAGAGAGTAATTCACTCCTCTGGTCTAAAACTCTCCAAGGGTTAGTCCTCCACTCACCAGAGGCGTGTATATGCAGGTGTATATATAGGTGTGTATACACACACAGTGTGTGTATATTGGCTAGGAGGTGGCCTGTCCCGCTCCCTTACGGATGGCTCTCCCGCCCTGCTGCCCACGGATGTGGCCACGGCTACTTCTTCCAACCGCCTTTCCTTTTTTCCCTTCTCCATCTGCAGGTGCGCAACTGCAGCGCCTTGCTCCGTGCACTCTGCCCAAGGACGGGCATCCCCCGGTCCCTCCGCCACCGGTGGGGGGAAAGCGCCGGGCACCGCACGGGGCGGGGGAGCGCGGGCTGCAGGAGCGCGAGTGGGGGCACGCAGCGGCAAAAAAAACCCCGACTGTTCGTTTATTTGTGACACTAGTTATTTTTGACACTGAGAGCTGAGCGGCCACCACCGCCGTGCCCGGGGTCCGGAGCCTCCCGCCGCGCCCGGGGCGCTCAGCGGCGGGCGGTCCCCAGCGCGCCCGCCCGGAACCGCGGCCCCGGCTCCCCCCGGCCCAGACCCCGCCACGTGCGCGGCGGCGGCGGCGGCCCCGGCTCGCCCGTTGCATAAGCCCCGCTGATGTCATGCGCTGCCGCCGGCCCCGGCCGCCCCGCTCCGGCCGCCGCCGCCGCCGTCACCCCGCGCTCCTCCCCAGACTCCTCCAGCAGCGCAGGAGGCTGCCGGTGCCCTGCGGCGCCGGCCGTGCCCGGCGGGGCGCGCTCCCCACGGCCGCGGGACACGCACCTTCCACGACCTCCTCCAGCGTCTCCTCGTCGCTGTCCATGGCGGCAGCGGCGGCGGCGGGCGCGAGCGAGGCGCAGCCGCTGTGACACGCGCGGCCGCGCGCGCTACGCTCCGCCCACCCCTACTCGGGGGAGGGGCCGCGCCCGCGCCCTGACCACGCCCCCGCGGCCATGGCCACGCCCCCCGCCCCCTGAGCGACGCGGTGGGGGGAGCGCGGCGGGGGCGATACGGGGACACGTCCCCTGGGGAGACCCTGTCGCACGGCACCGAGCGGCACGGAGGGCTGGAGAACACCAGCCCAGCCCCCTCGGCCCGCTGACCGCGGTTGGCATCGCTGCGGTTCACCTCCTTGTGGGCCCTTGGCGGTGCCGTGACACTCCTTCTCCCGCCTCACGCCAAGGAGCACTGACCTGCTGCTCTTATAACAGAGTCCTACAAGCATAGAATCACAGAATATGCTGAGATGGAAGGGATCCACAAGGACCATCGAGTCCAACTCCCGGCCCTGCACAGGACCTTCCCGAAATTCACACCATGTACCTGAGAGCATCATCCAAACGCTTCTTGAGCTCTGTCAGGCTTGGTGCTGTGACCACTGCCCTGGGGAGCCTGTTCCAGTGCCCAACCATCCTTTGGGGGAAGAGCCCTTTCCTGATATCCAACCTAAACCTCTCCCGACTCAGCTTCATGCTATTGGCTCGGGTCCTGTCCCTGGTCACAATGGAGAAGAGATCAGTGCCTGCCCCTTCTCTTCCCCTCCCAATGAAGTTGTAGCTGCAGTGAGGTCTCCCCTCAGTCTCCTCTTCTCCACGCTGAACAGACCAAGTGCTCTCAGCCGCTCTTCACACGGCTTCCCCTCAAGGCCCTTTGTCATCTTTGTTGCCCTCCTTTGAATACTTTCTAATAGCTTAATATCTTTCTTATATTGTGGTGCCCAAAACTGCCACAATATTCAAGGTGAGGCCACCCCAGTGCAGAGCAGAGTGGGACAATCCCCACCCTCAACTGGCTGGCCATGCTTTACCTGATGCCCCCCAGCACACGGTTGGCCCTCCTGGCTGCCAGGGCACTGCTGACTCGTATTCAGCTTGCCATCGACCAGGACCCCCAGGGTCCCTTTCTGCAACGCTGATCTCCAGCCTCTACACACAGTCAGGGTTGCCCCATCCCGGGTGCAGAATTCCTGCACTTGCCCTTGTTAAACTTTGTGTGGTTGGTGATTGCCCAGGCCTCTAATTCATCAAGGTCTCTCTGCAGGGCCTCTCTGCTCTCGGGAGAGTCGACAGCTCCTCCCAGTTTAGTGTCGTCAGCAAAGTCACTTAGTATTCCTTCGAGTCCTGCATCCAGGTTGTTAATGAATATGTTGAAGAGAACTGGGCCTAAGATGGAACCCTGTGGAACCCCACTAGTGACCAGACTCCATCCTGAGGTTACCCCATTCCCTATAACTCTCTGTGCTTGACCTATGAGCCAGTTGCTCACCCATTGCATAACATGGTTATCCAGCTGTGTGCTGGACATTTTGTCCAGAAGGATACTCTGCGAGACAGTATCAAAAGCTTTGCTGAAGTCCAAAAAGATTATATCTACTGGCTTTCCTAGATCAGCTAGATGGGTTACCCTGTCATAGAAGGAAATCAGGTTGAACAAGCAGGACTTCCCCCTCATGACACTGAGGGGTTTAATTCACCAAATGCGTAGGATCACACTCCTGGATCTCAGTGTTGCAGGGAGGGTGACAGCCCTAAGCAGAGGGTGCAGTCTGGGAGCTCTTAGCCAGGGGCTGTGAGGACAGTGCTCTGTCACCATGTGCAGTGTACTGCAGGGACCTCAGCCTCCACCACAGCTCAGGGATCACCTTAAGGGAAAGTCAGAGTGTTTCTAGGTCTTCCAGCCGGCTGTCTTGGGAGCACAGGAGGTGTCTCCATCCTACTGGAGGTGACCCAGACAGTCGGGGCTCTATAAGGTGAGACGGATGGAATAAGGCTTCTTTGGCCCAGAGAAGGGACAGCTTCAGGGGGACCCAGCAGCAGCCCACCAGCACTGCTATGAAAACAGGCTCTTCACAGTGGTGGGAGGACAAGAGACAACAGGCATGACTGAAAACTTTACATAAGACATGACATAAGAAGAAATTTGCTCCCTGTGAGGACAGCCGAGCAGTGGAGCAGATTGTCCGGAAACGTTCTGCAGTCTCCATCCTTGGGGGCATTTAAGGACAGACCCAGTAAAGCGCCAAGCAGCCTGATCTGACCTCAGAGCTGCCCCTGCTGTGAGCAGCAGGCTGTAGTAGGGATGCCCTGGGGTCCCTTCCCACCTGAAGGTCTCAGTAAGTTTATGCCAAATCAGCCACATGCTGCCAGGCAGTGCTGCTGAAGTCAGGGACAGCATCCCACCAGGAAAACAGGACAGCTACAGCTTAGCAAAGCAAAATAATTAGATATGTCTGCAGAAAGAGAGTTTAGAAATCTTTAAATGGGAGTATAATGAGGTTAGTATTTGACCTAATTGACATGAGAACTTATAAAATATTAATCTCAAGAACTTTGGGGAGGATTGGATGGACACAGAAACCTTGAGCAGAACAGAAGGGCTTTCAACTAAAGAACAGTCAGTTTTGCTGTTTATGAGAGAAGATTTGTGGTTTAAAGCCCATATACTTAAAACAATTCTGATACCAACCCTCCAGAAAGGAAAGAGTAAGTATCGAGCACAATAGGACCCCCTATACAAAGCACGTGTTTTGTTTCACTAATTGTGAAACAAAACACATAGATAGATCAGCACATAGATAGTGTTGGAGTTATAAAAGGTGATGTGCTTAAGCTGTGAACATGCCTGGTGAGCAGAATGGAGATGAGGCTGTCGGGCTGGAGCTGGAACATGTGGTAGGTACCCTTTTCACTAAGAGATAACAGGAGTCCAGGGAATACAACAGAAAACAAGGAAAAGGGCACTGCTGTGACCTACACACAAAAATAAGAAAGTGCAGATCAACAGAACCTTTAAACATGGTAGTGTGGCGAGTGCTTACCTACAGAAGCTCATCAGGATATGAGACAGCAGCATTCAGACCAAAAGCACACCTTTTGGCCAAAGTCACACACTAAAAATGCTAAGGTTACAAGTTCTCCAAATAGAAGAAATACCCCTCCAGATGCAATGTGTCCAGCTCTGTGTACAAGCTCTTGTGCCTTTAACTGCATAACCACAGACTCTTTGTCAGAGGGCCCATGCCTTGCTGTATGATTACAGTGCTGCCTTTTTGCCCTGATCATTCCACATACAGCCTCAGGCCTCTCTTATTCTGTTTACTACCCTTCCCTGCACACAGGGTGACAGTTGTGAGAGCTTCTGTGCTTCTCTCTCTATGGCACCCAGCTTCCTCCCACTTTAATTAAATTATTTCTGCAGCACAGCGATGGCACTGGGCACGTTATCATGCCTACAGCAGGGGAACTAAGAGACTTGGGCTGAAGCTATTGAAGTGTCTGGCAAATATCAAGTGCCAGATTGTTGTCAAGAGTTCTTAGCGTTACACAGCGTTTCACATGTTCAAAGAGGAATTTCCATTAACTTCAAATGCAGCTGTAAGAGCAGCATAGGAACGCTAAATGAAAACGATGGCAAACACACTGTTTTAGCATTTCATGCTGGGTATTAAGAAGTGGGGGGAAAACTTAACATTAAACTAGAAAATCCCTAGCAAACACTGCAGTGTGTAGGGGTCTCATCAGTTTGGACTTGTTTTGGCAGATTGCAGGGGTGCCTCTAGGCTGGTGTTCAGCTTTTTTGACAGCCTAAACAGACAAGCTGATGCGTTGGGGCTCACAGTATGTCTTCACATCATTAGGCATTGTTCAAGCTTCTTCCAGCTGCTAAGGCTGGTTGCCTCTTTTATTTTCCTCTAAGGAGGGGCTTGATGCTGTCTTGCCCTCCTTAAATGTTAACTCCGCATCCAACAGTCTAATCGTATTATTGTTGATACAATCCCTTGCCTTACCTATTATTTAATGCCAGCCTCTGGGAGGAAACAAACACCCTAAATCTCCCTGCCCTACTCTGACTGTGGTAAGGATCCTTTGGAAACAAGCTCACAGTGGAAGGGAGCACTAAAACACACAAAATAATGTGGTGAGGTTGGGCATGAAATTTCTGTTCCTTTACTTGCTTTGTATTTCACTTTTGAAGAGCAGTAACAATCTCTTTTAATTTAAGTTCATAAGAGTCCTAATTAAAACAACAAAAAGTATCCCAGTGAATCCCAGCTGTGCTCCTAAGGTCATGGAATTCATGCAGGGGCTGGTAGCACCAGGACATTGTCACCCATGGGGAGGAGATGGTTGGGCAAGGAGTAGTGACTGCTTTCCAAAGGGCTGTTGGAGCTGCTTGGAGAGAGCAACTAGAAATTTGGCATCTCTGAGATTTTGGAAGATTTTTGTGATTTTAAATCTCTGCTCATCCCTCACGGTCTGCCTTTCTGCCCCTTCCTCACAGCTTTCCCCCTCTTACTCTTCTCCTGCTTCTTTTCCCTCCCCTCAGCACTGAGCCCTGCCAGCTCTCTCCCAGCACCCCTGGGTGCCCTGCTCAGCTGCCCTTTCTGACAGAGCTCAGGTACAGCCTGTCACCTCATAGCAAATGGCTCTTGTCATCTCTAAGTAGGACAAGCTTTATTAAGACAGAAAAGGGAATGACCACTTCCTGAAACTACTTGAAATGCGAAAATAATAACCCTTTTAACACTCCAGACTGTTGCTTAATTGATCTGGAATGTGTTTACAAGATACTCTGTTTTTTGGAGGACAGTACTTGAAGGCTTAAATCAAGGCACAGTGGATTGTTCTCTTGTGATTCCTGAGCAGTGAACAATGTTCCTTCAGACATTTGTAACACAGAAATGGCTCCTCTAACCCAAATAAAACTTTTTCATCCCTTCAACAAAGCAACAATATAATTTATTAATCCAATTTACATTCAAAATACTCTCATTTTATTCTTATTGCTGAAGTTGGTTATCACTCTTGCTTTGTAAAACAAGTTAGAGTAGTTGTGGTTGATATCTTTTGGCCAGGGCTGTAACAGCCAGGGTATCTGCTGAGGATGTCTAGCATTATGGATATGTTAAAGTTGCAACATCAGCACATGTAGAGGCAGCCATTTTTGTCCAATTTTTATATGATGTTCCCAAATTCAGGGCCACTGTGGATGGTCAGGGTTTGGAGTTGTCTGGGTATGAATACCTTGGGATGGTGGGTTTTACTGGATGGCTGGACCGAAGTTTCCTCTAGTCTTTCTGCTGTGGGAGGATCAGAGCTACCCCAAATAATGCCATAAAAACTGGGCTTTTAAAACCCCAGAGCCTGGATAAGTCAAGAAGTATCTTATCAAACCCGAACTGCAAACTGTGAACTCTGCCCACAGGACACTGACTGAGAAGATGGGCAGCAAAAAGCAGTACAGCCTGGTGGTGTGTCCAGCCTCATCATCAAGTGGCAGCGGACTTGCAGGTGGATTTCTTTCAGTTCATACTCCCAACACTTCCCTTTTGCCTTCAAGGGGGGGGGACGAATCACCAAGCCTAAGGAAAAGCAGAGGGAATAGCTCTGCAGCCTAGCAAAATTTGAGGCACACTGCAATAATGGAAGAGACTAGGTTGTGTCCCAGTTGTTTATCTGGAATGAACACTGAATTATTTCCTTGGGAATGTTTCACTTGGTAGACTTGATAGACTTGAAAGCTTCAACATGAATGCCCAATTTTCAAGGCCCTTCTTTACAACTAGGTTAGTGGAGATTGGGCTGTTTATTCACAGAATCTGAGATTCTCTGGGAATAATTTATAACCCCTGCCTCCCCTATGCCTTACTGGCTACTTGAGGGAGTTTACCAGGGGCAGTGAATGCCATTTGCAGGTGTGAATTGTATGGGTGGCCTGAGGTCACTAACGGGAAGAATTTATATGGAAGATCGCCTGTCAATACGTTTGGGTGGAGAAATCCAGAGAATGGATGCTATAGGAAGAAATATATATATACATTTTCAAATTCTTTCATCATAATATCATAGCATGCACAAGCTGTTCTTAAAACTTGGGCTATACAGCTGAATGTACTGCAGGGCAGGGACTGTGTGGCTCATACTGCTTACAGAGCCATTTGCCATTCTTTCTAGCTGCTCATCAGTATGGACAGAAGTCTTCCCTCTGCAACTGAGAGCTCTGTAAAAGGTTACTCCTGAGCAGATGGCCCATGGTTCCTAGTACCAACAGTACACATCTTTCCTCTATGGCTTCTTGATGCATGCATCAAATAATAAATTTTGCTTGGTGGTTGCTGAGGGTGTCAGAATTTTTCTCTTCTATATCTCAGTTCTCTCTTTCCTCAGAGACAGTGGAGGAATAAAGCAGATAGATCTCACCTTACTACAAAAACCTGAGTTATTCTTGAGATTCTTCTTTCCTTGAAGTTTTTTTTTTCCCAACAAAAAGTGCCTGCATCTTGCTCTAACCCAGTCATGTATTGGAAAGTAAGTTACATTAAGTAATGGAGTAAATAGTTAGAAAAGTTTCCAGGGAAAAGCTGAGTTTGAACTTTTAGTCCATAAATTCTCATGACTGATCAGTCTTGTGTAACAGATGGGATTTGCTTGGTGTGTGCATTTCTTACTGTCCCCTTCCCTAACATTTGAAATTGCCTGTCATGCCTGAGATTGAAGAAGTTTATCATATTTCCCAGCCTTTTGAATACACACATTATCTGGAAGCTATTCTGTTTTCTAAATCAAATTTCATCCTAATCTAATGGCTGAAGAGGCTCTGCATCCGCCAGATGAACTACACAAACCACAACATGTTGTCAGTAATGACATTCAAGCTGTACTCTGCTATCTTATTTAGTCTGGGAAACCCATGGTACTCTTCCACAGGCCACAAGACTTCAAACTAGATAGGAGTACCACAAGGAATAAGGTAGATGGAAGCACAGCAAGCCCGGTGGAGACTTCTCTCCCAAAGACAGGGAAGGGATGTGTCTTTTTGTCTTCACAGCATCACTTTACTAAGATAGTTTTATGCATCTAATTTACATTGCAGCTGGTTGTCCCATGTCTAGATTTCTGAGAGAGGTAAAGCAAAAGCCAATGGTCCACACGCACCTGACATTTAGGTAACAAGCTTGTTTGAATCCAGTTTTCTCATCCACCAAATAATTAGTGGCTGGCTCCACATAGTGGTTTCTCATGTAATTCCACTGAGTAGGGGTTTGGTATTTGGTATTTTCTCTCTCAAAATAGCATTGCATTAGTTTTTCCAGTGAGGTGTCATTTGCAAGCCTGAACAGTCTCACAGCCTTTGCCTTTGCAAGCGCCTGGACAGTAGAGCAGTGAAAGCTGGCTGGAGTCCATCACACCACTGCCGGTCCAACTTGTAGCTGGAGAGATTAGAGATTAAAAAGATGGCTGTGTTCTTGTGTACATCACCAAGTGCCATATCAGGTGTCTGCAGAGATGGGGATAGCATATCAGTGAGTGAGTTTGCCCTCTATTACCTTAAGGGTCCCCTGAGATTTCTTATTATTAAAAAAAATAGCAAATTGCTAAATGTATGGAAACATTATACCAACCCAAGCCAACGTCTGGCAGTTAAATAACCCTGCATATCCCACAGCCTTGGCTTAGGGGTCATATGACAGACAAACTTTTGCACATGGTTATGGAAAAGTGCTCTGACAATTAGACCTCTTACTTCATTTCCCTCTCTTGAGCTTTTTCCTGGTAGGAAAAATCTCACAAAAGTTTTAAAACCTCCTTTCTGCTGCAGCTGTCTTATTTTCCTCCACTCTCAGCTATTTAGCAGTGTCTGGAGACACATAAACTTATCCCTCGTGCTCCTTCAGCCCTAAAAACATGACTGATCATCTCGAGTTTTTCTGTTTGTGTTGGAGAACATACATGCTGATGGGGAACATACATGCTGATGGGATGATAGCCATTGACCTGCACTTTTAGGGTGCTACGATGCCAAAGATATTCATGTGAAACATCTTTCAGATGCCAACCTACCTATCCCCTCACTCAACTCATCATGAGCCATTTTTAAAGCAGAGGACTAAAAGAAGAACAAAAAGGCATATGCCCCTTTTTATTCCCAACTTCCAGCTTTGTGGGTGACCCTTTTCCTGCACAGCACCCGCCTCTTGCTCAGCCAAAGCCTGAGTTACTGACAGGGCTGCAGAGGAGCTTCAGATACAGTTTGCTGAAGTTCAATACTGGAGCTTCACAAGAATCCCCTGGCAAAGGAAAAAGGCCAAAGGGACTCTTGGACCTTGCTGTTTGCTTGTTTGTTTCTACAAAGCCCTTGCCAATGTTTATTTGTCCATCTGAAAGTGAGTATTAATTTTCAGCACCGACTGAGGACTTTTAAATCTGTGACAGGTCTGTTAAAATGATCTAATTTCAGAAGTTGTGGTGAATAAAGTTTTACTGTAAAACCTTTGTTAGTACATGTGTGCTGCACAGAGCTGTGTGATTTTGTATCACCTCATTAAGCTATGACCTCCCTGTGCTACTCAGAGGCTTTGATTTCAGTTGTGTAAGCATCTGTGTCAGCCCGAGAGGAAGCCAAGCTGATCCACACGAATAATGCTGGGCTTGTGTACTGCACAAAGCATGACTAAACTCAAATCAGAAACTCTCTGATTTGTTAACAACAAGATGGGTTCCTATCTGCTTCCAATCTGGTCTCTGCAGGATGTGCAGGGTTAAGCCTGCACAGGCTTGTACCTTTCCATTCAAAGATGATTCAATAACTGGTACCAACCACCATTTCTGGGAACCACATGTACTTCTGGGACCAGCCAGTGAGAATGGAGACTCTGATGCTCCTTTGAAGGTGCCAACACATGTGACTCCAGCTGCTGAGTCTCCAGCTGACAGCACCAACTAACTCTCTCCTGGCACTGAAAGTCCTGCTGTTTCTGGTAAGCTCTGTCTCATAGTGCAGAGACCATGAAGCTGTAGATGGAGTGAGTTGGACTGTCCTTGGCCGGTCTCTGCATGGACCATTTGTAAAAATAAACAAAGCTTTGGACAGGTGTTTAAGAAGGCAGTGGAGGAAAGGAGAGGGGAGACAGAAATAAGATTCCTCCTTCCTGAGGTTGTATGTATAATGTATAACGGCAAACTCAGTCAAGATCTGAGGGGGTAGGACAAAATCTTGTCTGACTACATAGTGTTAACAGCTTCCCCAACTAGTGCTTGCCCTCTTGACGCCCAGCTGACAGTTTGCAGTTGCTCAGGAAGACCACGTTATAGAAACAGCTGCTGTTCATGTGCATGGCCATGGAGTGGGACTTCCGGCTCTGGGATGTAAGGAATCATATCTGCCAACAGACACTGCAGCAAGCAACAGAATGGCACCCTGATGGCACACAGGATGAATAACTGACTTGGTGAACGTGTACATGTGCACATGCATCTGGGTACTACTCTTTTAAGCTCTTATCTCTACCACAGGGATTTTTGATAATCTGCCTCGGTTGAGAAGCAGATGGGTATGCTTTTAGCACTTGCATTTTCTATTGATAGAAGTAATATGCCAGAAGTGTGTGCACAAAACATCTCAAACATCTTATCCTACAGAAAATCAGATTTTTATAACCCCATCTTTTTGAAGACAGCTAATGATAAGAGTTGTATACTCAGTTGTGCCACTATTTAATTCTAAGTTTCACAGACTGCAAGTGTTCAGTCCTAAGCTTTTTATCTCTACATATGTCCCTCACTTTTCACAGATTTTCAAAAGGACCACTCTTTACAGAAACTAGTCTGGCTTGCTAACAGAAGAGAAAGGAAGGTAAGGTTCACACTTCACAGAGTGCAAAACTCACTCTGTAATCACATCCTTTCAAATCATTGATGCACAGGCCATTCAGACCTCAACAGAAAAAAAAATAATTTATTCCAGATACTTGTAGAGGCACAGCCAGCATTTAGAATGGTGTTGCAAGGAGAAGCTAAGAACCTGTATGTTTTCATTTAGTCTTTGAAATACAAATCTGTGTTAAGATGAACGAGGAAGTCTAATGTATGCACAAGCACTGCCATAGGGGGGTCTAACTGCAGCTGTGAATCCTCACAGTGCTCAGCTGCAGCTGTGTACACAGAGCCCATGTGGAAAGCTGGATTTGTTCTAGCCACCACCAGGCCAGTCATGTGGAATGCCGCTTTGTCCTAACTTAAACTCTCCATGCTGCTGTTGAAAACATGCCTCAACAACACACAATTTATTTGGCATCATATGGAAGCGGGGACTGTTAGTGCCCTCCTATTGCTCCCACTTTGAGGCAGCCAAGGTCTTGGAGCCAACTGCTTCACACGAATCCGTCTTGGGCAGAGTTTTCCCTGCCGGATTTTTCCTTCAATATACACACCTTGTTTTGAAATTGCCAGGGGTGTTTTGACACTGTGCAAACCCACAGTTAATGTTAGGTCAGCTATGTCCTGCCATGGTAGAAAATTAAAGCCACTGCTGTGAAGCAGCTGTGCACAGTACTTGCTGAGAGCGCTCGCTACTTCATTTTTAATAGTGGTGCTTCCCAATGTTGCTGCCAATGTAGTAGTAAATGTTTTATGCACCCATCTAGTGCTGACAGAAGGGCTGCATTCTGAGCAGTTTGCACAGAGAGGTATGCAAAGTAAAGCCATTAAAATATGCCCTCTGTTCAGAGTACCCATGTCTTGTTAGCAAGGACATCCACACATCCACCTGCACAGAGACAGTGCTCAAAATAACTCAAAATTTGGGTTAACTCTCAATTAAAAAAGTAGATGGCAAATCCTTTCTTCCTATGAAATGCCAGGTTGGCAGTATCACTGGACCTAGGAGCAGATAAAATGCTCCTTTGATGAAGGATCTATTCTAGGCTGTGTGACAGACTCCCTAGAGAGCCCACTACAAGGCATTTCAGGCAATGCTTTCCACAACATTTTGCCCTGGTTTGGATCTACTTACTGGCATTGACTTCTTGTGAGAAGTAAAGCACTTTCAGGTACTCCTGAAAAGCCTGTGCTGTGGGCAGATGCACACTGAGGGAGACCCATACCTCTGCTGAGTGTTCACATGCTGCCTCTTTTATCTTGGTCTGTCCCATCCCATTAGTTGCCTGCTACTGTGAGCCAACCCAAATGCTGCCCTAATACCCTCTCATTCCGAAAGCTTAGGGCCAGCCTTGGTAATTCTGCTGGGCCAGTGCTTCAGGGAAAGCTGGCAGTATAACTCATCAGATGAACTGAGTCATTCTCCATATATATCCTAAAAGGATTATGACCGATGGTAATTGCTTGTAATGAACAGGCACCCATCTTTTCCAAAAGATTAACTTCCATTGCACAGGGGTGAGGTAATCTGCACAGGTTTATATCACACTCCTTGCTTATGCCCATCTCAATTTTAAGATGGATCTCCTTCCTCAAAAAGCTCATAAAATGCCTAGCTCTTGTCTTTATTTCTAAAGCCCCGGTGGATTTGTTAGACAGGTGCATGGCTAAAGCAAAAGGTTATTTCATGTATAAAATGCAAAGTAACTGGCTTGATAGCCCCTGGAGCAGGGAGAGGGCTCTGTTGGCATGGAAGGAAGCTGTTCTGGAGGGTGGAGGTGAGAGTTCTGTACACCATTGGAAAGGCCACTGCACAAATACAGGACACTACATACCCTGGCCTTCCAGGAGGGATAAATGAATACACGCCCTGATGTCCAGCTTGTTCTGGCCACCTTTCCTCTGAGCATTGCTCTGATGTACAGTAAGGAAAATGTTCTCTGATGCACATGTCTTGGGCAGTACCTTCTGCTAACATACACGAGGAAGGTTGGCATCACTTCTGAAGCTCCTGATCTCCTTATTAGGGTGCAGAAAGTCAGCAGCTACCACACATTGCCTCTTAACCACTCGTTGCCTCTCCCCCACAGAACAGAGGCTGGAACATAACCTTTGGCATGCTTTTGCAATCCTACAAGGCTGTTCCAGCTTCTTTGCTGCTGAGGAAAGGGCAGGAGAGAGTAGCAACCAGTGCTGGCTATGGGTGTGGAGAGGCTGTAGATGTACTCCATGGATGTTCCATGCCACTGGAGGCAGTTACCTAGGGCTGCAGATCTGCATGCCCAGGAAGCTTATCAAATTATCCTTGGACCTACATCCCCCTCAGTAATCAAGGCTCCCCTGGCTGTTCTAATTACAAACCGTCTTTATCACAGGTTAATAACTAAGCTGCAAGCTCTCAGTCTATGGCAGTACACTGTGGCAGCAAAGTCTTGGAGCATTTTGTTCTTAAAGCATGTGCTATTTCTGTGGGGTTTGTTTTTTGAAGAACAGAGATTGCCAATAGTAGGAGAAGCAATTATTAAAAAAAGATACACTCAGGAGGTCACTAGGCTCGTAAAATGAAAATCTGACCTGCTTTATAAAAGTTTTTTCAGTATTTTTTTCCCCAACCAGTCGCTGTGTGTTTCAGTGTTATTACCTGCTTCCCTATTATCACGATGGTGCAACAGTAAAGTCAGGCTAAGAAAAAAAAGAGCTAGTGGGTAAGCTGTCACATGTTGCCATTTCTATTGTAGGGTTCTGAAAAGTGTCCACACATTTATTAGGCAGATAGACCTTCAAATACCAGGTAAGTTGACCCATCTCCCCCCTTTGACCTCCCTCTTGCTTCCTGGCTGCTTTGTGCCTTCACTCACAGGAGCCCTGGCAGGCAAAGGAGAGAAGTTGCACACCAGCACATGCAAGTTGTTGTGATCATTTCAGCAACCTATTTTCCTAACAGTCTTTTGAGGCCACCGCTTTTCCATCCTGAGAGACTAAGTGTGGAAAGTGACAACAAGGCATTTCTGCAGCCATGCAGACACACACAAACACACGAATGTACTTCCCTGCAGTAAGGATCAGGACTAAAGTATTTAAGGGATCAACCTAATAAGCTTTGGAGATTCCCTAAGTTATGGTGTGCCTAGAGGGTGTTTATTTTTCAGCTCCTAGGAAGTGCTGTGGAATTACAGAGGGAGGTTTGTATTCCAGCCAGTGAACACAGACTTCAGTCTGTGCTAAATCTCAGTATTTGCCTGAAATATCTAATAGGAATAAAATAACATTAATGTTTTGCCACTGGATTCAGTAATAGCAGTGGCATCTAATTAGTTCCCGTCACCAGAGGGCATTGGAGGACAAGCTGATTTTTAGAAAGCACAAGCCCTGTCCCTTCTGTTAAACCAGTGAATATTAATGATGCCGGCAAGCCTAAGACCTCCCTCTTGTTGGCACAAAACGAGCAGCTCTGACAGAAGCAAACAGAGAATGGGGCCCTGGGTTGGCCCCGTGCAGAGCTGCAGGCTGAGGAGCATCTCCTCACTTTTTTCCCTGCAGCTACGAATGCATCTGAGCACAAATCAGGAACGTGACTAAATGGTGCTTCAGAGATTGCCGTGTAGCCAAGTCACAAGTGTGCTGGGATGGCTCCTGAGGTACCAACCACTCACCAGCAAAAAAAATGCCAACACTTGGCAATCGGCCTTTCGGGGTCCCCAAGTGGGTTTTTTGGAAGGCAGAGTGCAAGAGAGGCAAACAAAGTGTCTGGTGACGCTTCTCCTGGAAGCAAGGGGCTGGAGGGCAAACTTGAACTGTCATTCCATGGCTCCCTGGGCCAGCTGTCTTGTAACACACCTGCAGCATACATGGAGGCTGCAAGGCTCTTCTGGGCTCCAGGAGTTTCCTTCTGGTTCTTAGGCTGATTCATTAAATTAATTTCTGTGTTAAATACAGGCTCAGAGGTTTACAGCAGAAGAGGATTTGCTTAGACTGTCCCACTTGACTCAAGGGTACCTCTTCAGATTAGCAAGGGAATAAAACCAATCTGAGCCTGGAAAGACCAATGGAAAGTACCTACTTTGTCTGGTGCCAAAATGGCAAAGACATTTCAGTTAGCACAGAGATACCGTGCATTAGCACCAAACAACGAGCCTTTCTGTGCATTGTGAACACTTCTAAATGGGAGGGAGCAAGCCAAGTGGCCCTGGTCTCTTATCACTGTAAAGTAGCGATGCTAATTTATAAACTACGACTGTGGCAAATTTATGCTCCATGTCAGATCCCCGAGGGTATGAGATCATTGATTTCAATTAGAGAGTGAATGCTGCCGTGTAACAGTCAAAGCCCTTTCAGTCAAAGGCAGGGGTTCTTGTGCTTTTCAAGCAGGGTCAGCTCAACACCCTAATAATAATGTTCCAGGTTATATCAGGCAATGGTTTAATTCGGATTATATTTGACTACTGTGTTTTTCCTTTAGACATGTATTTTGTTTTAATTCCAAGTTTTGTTTCACTTCGTTCTTGCAATATGCTAGTCACCTACCACGGTCCAGGGAAAGAGGAAAAACAATGGGGTATGCTTATTTGCTGTTTTAAATGCAATGCCTTGTCAACTGTACAAAATACAATAATCAATGTATGGATCTTTACAGTACATCACGTATTCAACAGCATGTCTGCAGTGCCAAAAATGCTACCTCATTCATTTATCTTAAAAAGGCAGGTGGTCTTCAAAAAATTCTGTATTCTGTATAAGTTACTTCATTCAAAGTTTATAATCTGGAAAGACACCATTTTTCATACACACTAATGTCCTTAATGTTTTTATATAATCAATAGAACAGACTCAAAAATACAAAAAGCAGGGATTTAACAAAGCAATGTGTCTACTGGGATACCAGTTTTTTGCACTGATCTTAATACTTTCACTAGTGTGCTTTTAGCAGGAAAACTATTTCAAGAAAGGCCAAAATCAAATTTATTTTTAAACTGAATTTTTGTATTTTAAAGCACATTAAAATATTTTTTCTCCATGTAGAATTAGTGTTTTAATTCCAAAACAGATAAATATTTGGAATATTAGGTTTTTTTGCCCATTAAAGAGTTAACCTCTTTGTGCTCTTCTTCAGGGAAATGTGGGATTTAAAGGGATAGGTAAAAATCTTCAATTAATACTAAGCTAGCAAAAGCCAAAAATGAAATTTTGGTTAGGAAATAACACAATAATACCCATAGGAAATTAAAAACGGATGCATTTCCAGAATTATCTAAAATGCTTTTGTTTCCTTCTGAAGTAGCCTAAATCATGAATGATGCTGAAACTCTATGCAGCTTGAAGTACATCCCAATATTTTCTGTCCATGGTCATGCTATGCTTATTTCAGGTTGTGGGTATTTTATAACTCTGCTTATACAATCATGCCCACATATGGTAATGCACCCATAGCTCTATCCACCAGGGAAACTAAGCACAGTTTATATGTTGATGCACTTGAAAGTTAAGACAGTTGAAATGCTGCTTCCCTACCTGCAACTCCAGATTTTGTCAGGCAGGCATTCCCCCACCACTTTATTTATTGCTCTGCTTATTTTCTCCAGTCATTTTTCTTTTAGATTACCCGAGCAAGGCTTCCTAAAGGAGCAGTTACAGTCAGAGAAAATGGACCAGAAGGCAAGTCTTGGGCCTCCTCCAGGGCAACAATGGGTCCATATGGGGTTTGTCAAAAATTCAGAGAGCAGGAAGTAAATTTGCCATCAACAGACTTTCAATTCTTTCTTGCTTGGTCCTTTTTATAACACATGGTGACAAGTAAAGTGTTGTCATGTCTGAAGGTGTCACAGTGCCTGTGTCACGGGCAAGGACTGCAAAGTGGAAGCACCAGTAAGAAGAGGAGAGCAAGGACAGGAGCAGTTTGCACATGCTATTGATTGCACAAAGAAGAACCAGGCCACTGAAATCCAAGGAAGTGAAGTGTGTAAGACTAGTTAGGAATGTGAAGAAATGGGAAATATCATCTATCATATCAATACCACATATAATGTGCAGTTTTCCACAAGCATCCTCTTCCTCAGGAAAATAACTAGTTTATTTTAGGAGATGAGGGCTTTTTCTGTCAGAGGGGTGAGAGAGTGCTGTGGAATGGAAGGAAATACGATTGTCATGGGCAGCAGGGAAAAGTGCAACACACTCATCTCAGAGGCCCCGGATCACAAAGGAAGATATTTATAACTCTGTCTCTGAAGAAGATGAAAGTAGTTCTTATGCTGAGAAACCAAAAGCATTACCTAAAAATAAACGTCCCAAGTCAATGCCACCTATTTCTACATTCCCTGTTTCAGAGCTGGCTAAATGAACTATATCAAGAAACATCTATGTTGTTAAAAGAGTGATAAGGCCTTTCTGGAACTGAAATAGCTTTTACTCTAAAATCTGCTAATTTATCAGCTGTTTTCTGCACTCTGCAAGACCATCTCTCTCTGAGTTGAGAAAGGCAAATCAGTCAGCACAAGGATGTTAGCTGATCCAGACGGTGACTGGGGTAAGGTGACTGATGAAAGCCCATGGTAATTGCACCCTCATATTGGTTTAACTCCTTGCAGCCTCCATATAAGCATTACCAGGTTATGCATTGAGCTGACACTCCTCACCTTGTGTTTCCACCAGAAAACACAGAAGGATTTTCAAGCTGAATGAGGCTGAAAACTACCCCCAACCAGACTATCTCAATCAAGGATTTCAAAGCAACTCCACACGACTTCACAGAGTTTCAAAGAACTCCTGATTTGTAAGCTATTGAACCCAACTGGGGTGTCCAGAGCCATTGCTGAGTAGGTGGAGCTGGGAAACTCTATCACATCTCCATTTGGCTATGGAGCAGTCTGTGCTTAGAAAGAGTGCAGAGTAAAAGGAATAAACAAAACCCCATAGACAATATACTTTTCTCTCAGTTGTTGTAGATTCAGGACAGAAATGGCTGACAGTGGGTCACTACTGCAGATCACTTCTGTCCTGGTTTGATTTCCCAAGCAGCCAGCCTGCCTAAGCTGGTGAGCCTGATAAGTGAGCCTGATTTGAAACTTGTTTTCTTTCTATGAGGAACAACTGGGCCATAGTCTCTTGTTCCTTCTCTACCGGTGCAATCCCACAGAAATGCAAGCTGTCCCCACCTTGCAAGTATACCTCTCTGGATCTTCATTTCTGTAAAAGTCTTCATTTCAAGGCCTTTCAAATTCTAAAAAGACTTTTCAAAAAGGTTCCCCTTAATAATCCCTGCTGTGGGAAAACTGGATTTTAAAGTGGATTCAGAATCTTCATCTAATTGCTTTTAGACTGAAATTTTCATCTGTGTCTACTCAGCAGGAAGATAAGCGAGCAAATGTCATGCAGGCAATATGCCTTAGACCTGTGGTCAGAAACCGTCTCTGCGTTCGATTCCAACTGATCACAAACATACAAACAATAACTAGATAGTCTAAACGGTATAATAACAAACTCACTCTGTGTGACAATCACCTGTAGAACAAAACCACCGCTCTCTCTTGACAGCCAGATACATGCAGGCAGCCGTAGCTCCCAAAGAGGTAATTTCTTAAAGTAAAGGAGAGAGGCTTCTACTCAGGAAATTCCAAGGGTTCCTGTGGCTGAACTAGCGAAGACACACGCCAGTAGTTCTGGCATACCCCAGCAGAGGGCAATGGCAGATGTACATATGAATCTGGCGCTGCAAAGCACACCTACAGCAGAAAACTAAGATCTCCCCTGCCTATCAGATCTTGTCACAGGCTCGGGAATCAGCGGTGCTAACAAATGGAATAAATCCAATCTAGAGCTGAATCAAGGCCCAGTAGAAGATCTGGCAGCATGTAACTAGCCAGCAGCACGAACACAGCTTTCTAGATCTGTCCAGAGTGACAACAGTACGTTAAGTAAAGAAAGGCTTCAGCAGGATTTTCATTGTAAGATCAAAACCCACATGTGGTTTGGCTTTCTCGTTGTGCTCTTTTCAAGAAGACAGATAAGTGTATGTCTTTTTTGGCACATCCTCAAATGCAAACCAGAAAGACTAAGCTGGAAGTGGTTAGTGTAGAGGAGGAAATGGCAAACAGGTAAGGTGAAGACTCAGACATCAGGAAAAACCCTGGCTGCTTTGTCACTGTTCATGGAAGCGTTTTCATTTTGTAATCTCAATGTTAGCCTTAGGGTCCTCCTGAAAGGGACAGAAAGCAATTCAGAGCAGAC
This sequence comes from Neopelma chrysocephalum, assembly GCF_003984885.1. Taxonomy (NCBI): domain Eukaryota; kingdom Metazoa; phylum Chordata; class Aves; order Passeriformes; family Pipridae; genus Neopelma; species Neopelma chrysocephalum. Next base: position 1,457,992 of record NW_020897795.1, on the reverse strand, counting down.
TTTGTGAGGTATATGTGTACCTAAACATGAGAGCCAAATTTGAGGCTGTTAAAGCTGGACTTCCTTATCTGGATTTTTGCACTTCTAAGTATAAAACCTTGTCTCAATTTGGGGCTGAAAAACAGAAGCATCCAGAACCAGTAACCACTTTAAAAAACACAAGAAATATTGTATGTCACATGCACTGAAATGCAGTGACCATTCATTAATTATGCAGGCGTGCCACAAAAGCATAAAATAATATCTATTTTGACCAAGGAAGGATGTGAAGAGATGTTTACAAATCCTTTCACGACAATAACCGCCAATAACAAGTAAACAGCGACAGGAGCAACTGCTGCTGTAATATTGCTGTTATTTGTTGTGCCTGCATCAGCAGGCGCTGTGAGGGAAAATGACTGTCAGAGGAGAGAGAGAAGTATGTTGCCAAGCAACACGAGACCCCGGCCAGGGGACCCCCTCCCCTTCCTGGGAGCAGACAAAGCTTCCCGGTACAACTGCTCTGAAAGCTAAGCCGGCATCCATCAGGAGAGAATGGACATGTTGCGGAGTGAGGGAGCAGGAGAGGGGATGGGAGGCTCTAACTGGTGAGGAGAAGCCGTGGAGACCAGGAGAAGAAATGGCAATTGTGCCAAGGAGGGATGCAGAAAGGAGCTGAGTGGATAGACAGAAGCCAAACCAGGATGGAGTGGCTGACCTGGGAGCGTGGCAGATCCAATAGCACTTGGACCAAACCCCACTCCCGTGTGGAAAGGCTGGACCTCAGCGGAACTGCCCTGGCTGGAGAGAGAGATGGAGGAGCAGAGAAGAAAGATGCTCTGGAGAGGTTGTTTTTCTTTTTAAAACATGCCCATGTAAATATGGCACTCACAAAATCGGCTACTTATGTTATTTTTCTCAAGGGAGCTGACATCTTGGCCCTGCATGCTCCAGAACCTGCCAGATGAGTCTGGAATTCAAAGCTCAAGGGTTGCAGCCTTGATTACTCTCTCTACCATTAACTTCCTCTATTAGCACAGCCAAGTCACACAAGACTTCCAAGTGAATCTCAGGGAATTGGGCACCCCTCCTGATAGAAATCTGGGAGCAACTGAATGTGTAACTACAGCAGGCATCTTGGAGGACTGTCAGTTTTTCGGTTATGACAGTGACTGGAGCTGCTACATTCCCTCAGTAACTGTGGTCCAGCAAGCATCACTCTGACACCAAAAGCCAAGATTTACCAATAGCATTTCAGAAAAGTTGCAGGTGCAGGCAATAAATCCTGGCACACAGTTGTGACTGTCCCTAACACAAGGCAAACTGAAGAGCTGACCAGGCTGGACAGCCTGGCTGGAGGACCAGCTTCCTGAGCAAACGCTGAGATCTGCCTCATTGCCTAAAGGCATCAGATAAGGCTGAACATAAGCACAATTTACCTCCTGATTCCTAAGCACAGTGGACTTCCACAAAGATGAAGTAAAACTTCTGTATGGATGACAAGCCTGCCTCGAGTGGAAGTGGTTCACTAATTAAAATAGCTGTTTGTCCAAGGATAGGAAGTCAGAAAACGTCAAGTGTTATCAGAAATCTACTAAGTGTGTTGTGAAGGGAGACAAGGGATGTACAGCCAACACATCTTCAAATCTCTTGCTGAATCTCCATTAATCCCCTGCATCCCAGATATCAGAGCAGTTACGTTGGCCTGGGGATCTGCTTCCAGTTGGTCAATACCAACAGGAAAATCTTTAAACCTCCTTTTGATCCAGAGATAAGTCGTGCAGGCTCACAGCTCGCAGACCAGCCCTTGGTTCTGTCAAGACCACCTGCTGCAAACTGGAGGCACCATGTGCAGAGCCAGCAGGACTGCGCGTTGTGGGAAGCTTTCTGGCTTCTGGAAGCACCACTGCCTCCCAGCTCCCATCGCTCGTTAATGAATAATTACTTGTGGCTGAAATGATGCCAATTTGTATCATACCTTATTATATATCTTGCAGTCAGGCAAATGACCGTGTTGGTCCTCAGCAGCTTTAGCCTGTGAGGTGTGGAGCGTAAGCCACGCTGATTTCCATAGGGTGAAGGATTTGGGAGAGCGGCTTCTAATCCAGGCATAATCACATGAACTGGTTAAATGTGACTTTGCCAAGCTCTCTCCTCAGACTGCAAGGCCTACCACATCCTACCTCCAGGCTGGTAGGTTTTGCAGCACACATTAAATCTCTCACAAGGAAAGTCAAAGGAAAGAGTGGCTTTGTATGCTGCGTTTCCTCCTCTTCTGCTGCTAACAGGCAGGGTTTGCAGAATTCATTTTTTGTGTTAGGCTGTACTTCTTCTCTGTAGATTTACTGCTTGTTCCAGAAACATTCAGGTTAAGAAAAGGAGAAGGTCTGAGACATGGGAGGTGAGGAATATTCGCCCTCTACCCAGTTGCATGTCAAGGTATTCCCTGATCACCACAAACATACAGCTCTTGTATAGCAGTGCAGGTGTGCCTGTGTGTGTGCCATTTTCCTGAAGGAGTTCTCCCAAGCCATTGCACTCCTGAGCTCCTCAGAGCTGAGAATAGGTGAAGGTTTTTTGAAAAATAACCACGTTTTTTATCAGAAAAGCACTGTTTCAACAAAAGACAACCCCACACGGTAATTACATAAAGGTACTTTTTATAACAATCTAAACTCTGTTTTTGCTGCTACTTTGAAAGCCTGCTGTGATTACAATGGGATATTATGAAAGATTGACACAGTTTATATTTTATATACATATGCAAACCCACATTATTCTCTATCGCAGTCCAGAATTGCAACCCAGATACGTTCTTGCAATGACCAAAGTAAAAAAATGTAATGATCCCCAAAGGCCATAAGGAGATCCAAGAGGCCTGTGGGCATTCGGGAATTTATGTGCTTAAAGCACATCAATCTTTTGCACACCCAGATGAGAACAGTATGAACCAATTCTTTCCTGACTTATATTCGATATTGATGGAGGTGACTTAAGGCTGTGCAAGGTGCAGTTCAGGGAACAATCCAAACCTCTGGCTACTACTCTATTTAATCCTTTTAAATCTGTTCTGCCACCACCATCAAAAATAGTCTGATCTCATGCCACCAGGGTCCCAAGAACAGGGATGGAAAATGAGGATCTGTTGTGGTAACACCGTCACAAACCAGGGACTCTGAACAACCAGACATTAAACAGAACTGGATAAAATGCACTATTCATCCTTCCTCTGAGACCCCCCACAAAGTATATATGAAATAACCCCAGACATGGGTTACAACTGGTATTTAGGAGGCAGAAAGAACAATTAAAGGAACATTTTCTTCCTCTTTCACCTGTCTCATAGTTCTGATAAATTTAAAGCCCAAGTATGACCCAGTGCTACACAGGCCCATGTTCTTTGTAATATATTGTTGAAAAGCAGAGTAACTTAATAAACTGCAGAGCCCACTACTGTTCCTGCTGTAGCTAAACTGCTTTTGATACATGAGCCAGTCTCATACATTGTAATAGCACTGATTTACCCTATAAATGTTTCCAGTGAAATACATGAGAACTCAGATATGTTTTCCCTTCCAACCATAGGGCCCTCTCTGTTCTTCAGAGCCTGTCTTCTAGGAGGTATTCTGGAATAAAAGATGCTGCACTGCCACTTGTGACTGGTCTTTAAGAAGACACACCTCACCACAGACTGAACATTGCCCTTTGCAAAGTTCTTTTCAGCTCTTCCAGAGACAAAAACTGAGCAGCTTTGACAGAGTAGCTCCACTAAAAGTGCTTATTTGATCAGCCTGGTTTCACGCTCAAAGTGCTTTTGGTCTCACTGCCCCAACCATCTGCTCTCTCGTGACAGCAGCTCTGCCACCCTGTGGGGATCTGCCTTCGCTGCTGGTCAGCAGTAGCTCTCTCCAGAGAGAAGAGCCAGCCCCTCTGGGGAGGTCTGTCAGGGTCGCACAGGTCAGCAAGAGGCAGGACCGCTCATTTGCCTTAAATCCCGGGACTAGGCAGACACCCAGCTCTGACACGCAGCTGCTGGTGTGAAACTATCAAGTGCTTCTCCTACCCAATGCCTCGGTTTCTACTGCAGTGAAATACGGTTAGAGAAGCTTGTTTTCCCTGTAGGGCACACATACAAAGTATGGTGCCTCAATAAAATACCATTCTTTCAAAATAGAAAAGACCTGCATTGGCTAAGATACCACAAGGGTCACTGGCTTTTAGTGTTTAAAACCTTTCTTCTTGTTTTGGAGAGAGTTTTGGGTAGCTGCAGAAAAAGACATGCATTTACAACAGCAGAGCTAAATGAAGCACATATGAAATATATGCAAGTGAAGGAAATGCAAAATCAGATTGCATTCAACCAGGAACAAGCTCAGAAATCAGACACAGACAAGATGTCAAAATGTCCTGACATAACTGGATAAATAGCTTGGTCAATCCTGGCATTTATTTACATACATCATAAAATTTTGGGCATCTGAGGCACTACTTGTATTTCCAGAATCGTAAATAAGCCCAACCTTGTTTTGTGTGGGATCTGACTTCCTATTCTAGCTTACCCCAAGAGGAAGCATAACATGGGCTGTGGACTGCATATGACTAAAAGCATTATAAATCCATACAAACTCTGTGCTACCAGTGGAAAGTGAACAGAGTGTTAAGCAGACCCTAGTTCAGCCATAATGGACATGTAACTTAGAATATTTCTGTGGATTTAACACCATGCCCTAAATTGTATCCCTGCCTACTTTTCGTCAATCTTTGCTGGATTTTGCATATCCATTTCCATTTTGAAATTCACATCTTTTGAATAAAGTTAGAAAAAACACAATAACTTCAATGCCATCTAGTCTTAAAAAGTTTTGGTTTTAAACCCTTGTGGTTTTAACTTTTCAAATGACCAGCTCTGTCAGTTTTCCTTCACATCCCTCTATCAGCAGGGTGACAATGCTTTGAGTGCTTCTGAACCAGTTGCTAAAAAACAGACTGTGTGATGAGAAAATCAAACCCATGCTACATCAAGAACTACAAGTAAAGGGCAGAAATCAGCAATTAAAGAGTTACTAAGCACAAACATCCACCTGCTGTTATTCCAGTATGTCTGCTCTTCCAATCTTTAGAAAGAGCTATGTACTGAATTAATACTCAAGAAATAACCTTGTAAAATTTGGCAAGGTAAAATAACTGATTTAAAGTATTTTTGTGTGTGTGTGTGTGTGTTAGCCCTCAAAATTAGCAAGTTGGACAAAAGGCAATGGCATCTCCCACTTTAACTTCATCTGGAGGCAAAGTGGATAGATAATACTGAAGCCACAACAAACATCACACTGGTTTTGTTCCAGTGGTCTCATGGGACCATAAAATCTAATGACATTAAGCTTCCTGTTACTTAGCACTAGGTGATGAAAAAATCGTTCCTCGAGAGAATCTCTCCCAGTTTTAAGACTAGGCACAAGCCATGGGAAGTGTGCTCCAGGCAGTAAAACCAGGGGAGATATTTCTTTCTGTCTTTCTCAGTTGTTTTACCCTTTGAACTGTCCTGAACAATTCCTTTCTGGGTGCTGACTACTCGAGAAGTTGTTGCCGTGCCACCCGGCAGAGCCTGTGCCGTACATGTCTGGCAAAACCCGTAAATCAAGCGCAGGGGCAGCACAAAGCTCCGCTCCTCCCTCGCTTCTCCCGCACCTGCTGCTTTCAAGTGGCGCTGCAAGTGATGGACGCAGCCCGCGCCGTACCAGGGGCTCTACAAACACAGAACAAAGGGGCTTCGCCCCCAAAGAGATTGCAACTGAAATCTAAGGCATAAAGGAACAGCTGAATCCACAGAGGCAGGGGAGTCTGGTTTTGTTCTCGCCGCGCTTTCACACAGGCAAGAAGCAGGCAGGGCTGAACTTTTGCAGGAACAAAAAATGGCCATAATTTTGCACTCTTGTTTTAAAAAGTAGTCTGTTTTGTTTCCAGGGCAGACCTTTGTTGCAGTGCTGAAAAGAACTCTAATTCTCCCACCTGTTGTTTTTCCTCATTGCTCACTCGAGCTCTCCCATACATACATCCTGTTTGCACACGGAAACTGCTGGGAACATGGCTGGTGATTTAATTTTGCTCGCGGCTGTCTCTCTTCTTTCCGCCTTCCAGCAATGTAAGAAAGAGCTGTGAGTTGTACGGCTGGGGTTTGGGGAGTTTTCCACTGGTTTTGAAGTACTGGAATTTATTTTGTGATAAATTGGTTGCTCTCTGACTGAGAACTCATAAGATTTTTTCACAGGAGCATTGTTTACCCTCTCTGTAGTCTGAGAGGCAGTTGGCTCAGTGGGACAGATTACTTTTCCCTGTGGGGAGAAACTAATTTGTTTTGAATTCTCTTTTGTTTGTTGATTTTTTGGAACCATACTATTATCAGACCTTGTAACTGGCTGTAAAGTTACCTCAAAGCCACATTGTGTCTTGGTTTTGATTCTTATTTAAGCACCTATACAACTGAAAACCTAGTAAGTGAGAGTAAATTTGTGAAATCGAATACAACAAGGCTGGACTGAAAGCACTGCAAAAGAATGTTTCCAGAAATAAGGATATATACCTGGTATCTGAAATGAAACAAGAAAGCAAACCTTTAAACGAGGCAACAAAACCACGAGCTATTCCATATTATGTTCTCATCACTACATTTCTTTAAGATCTAAATGGACTTATTTTATGCCCTGCAGATATGCCTCTGAGAATCAAGGAATAGGCTGCCCAGGGAAGTAGTAGAATCACCATCCCTGGAAGTGTTAAAAAGGCATGTGGATGTGGCTTAGTGGTGAACATGGCAGTGCTGTGTTAACTGTTGGACTGGGTGATCTTGGAGATCTTTTCCTACCTTAATGATTCTCTTCTATGACTAGAAGTGGGCGAGTCTGAGATGCTGGTTTTGCTGTGTATCAACCTAAAACTGCAGTATGATTTTTAATGTTTGTCATTATTTTCTTTGAAACATGTTGATGCATATAGTTGTGTTTACACCAGGGAAAAGATACATTTTGAAGACATTTATGCTGTGAGATTTAAAGCAAGTTAAAAATAATTACCCTGCCTTTTTTCCAAATATCTATAGCACTGCCAACTTACCTAAGCAACTATTGGTATGGCTTGATTGTTCATTTGTTCTCAAAGCCTCAGCTACTGAAACAACATCTGTACCCAGCAGGAAGAAAAAGCTTGAGAATCTGACCCTTCCAGTTTAAAAAAAACTCAGCACAACAGAAGGCGAATATCATCATCATCATGGCTAGGCTTCGCGAACGAAGATTTGGGAAGGGCTCTACCCATTTTTCATGCAAGCGCGTTGGTGGCTAAAAAGGCCAATACGAGAAAGGCAAGTCCGGTTGCAAAAGACACAGCAGAAAGACTCCTTAGATGGTATATTCTGCAAGGTTCGATTCTTTCTGCATTGTCTTTTCTCCTCAAGAGTGATCCTGCGTGCCTTCTCAAAAGCATCAGCAGCGTTATAAATGGTCTGTCTCCAGGCCTCCCGATTAGAGGCCAGAGTGGACCAGTTATGGTGATCAATATGCCCGAGGCTGAGTTGTTGCTTCAGGGAGTCCTTGTATCTTTTCTTTGGAGCTCCTCTCTTGCGGCAGCCAGTGGCAAGTTCACCATAGAGCAGGATCTTAGGGAGGCGGTGGTCCTTCATCCTAGAGATGTGCCCTGCCCAACGCAGTTGCGTTCTCAGGAGCATGGCCTCAATACTCGTAATTGCTGCCTGTTCGAGAACAGATGTATTGGTCACATAGTCTGACCAATGGATGTTAAGGATTGTACGGAGGCAGCGTTGATGGAAGCGTTCTAGGAGACGCAGGTGGTGGCGGTAGATGACCCATGATTCGGAACCATATAAAAGAGTAGACAGCACTATGGCTCTGTAAACACTGATCTTGGTGCTTTTCTTCAAGTGTTTATTACGCCAAACTCGTTTATGGAGTTTTCCAAAAGCACTGTATGCCTTCGCTAACCTATTGTCTATCTCCCCATCAATCTTACCATCTGAGGAGATGAGGCTGCCTAGGTAATTAAACTGTTGGACTGAATTGAGTTCTGACTGGCCGATGGTGATGTGGGGACGGTGGGGGACTTCCTGAGGTGCAGGCTGATGGAGAACTTCTGTCTTCTTTAAGCTGACTTCCAGCCCAAAGAGCTCAGCAGCCTCTGCAAAGCAGGATGTTAAACGCTGCAGAGCTGCTTCTGTGTGGGCAACAAGGGCGGCGTCATCAGCATAGAGCAGCTCCCGGACAAGATGGTTTAGGGTCTTAGTATGGGCCTTCAGTCGCCTTAGGTTGAATAGGCTTCCATCAGTACGATATCGAATGTAGATACCGTCCTGATCATCGAGGTCTGCCGAGGCCCTTTGAAGCATCATACTGAAAAAGACTGTGAATAGGGTAGGAGCGAGAACGCAGCCTTGTTTCACACCATTCTTTATTAGAAAGGGCTCAGAAAGTGTGTTGCCATATCTGACTTGGCTGTGCTGATCCTCATGAAGTGAGATGATCATTTTAAGGAACTTGGGGGGACAACCTAAACGTTCCAAAATCTGCCAAAGACCTTTTCTGCTCACAGTATCGAAAGCCTTGGTGAGGTCGACAAAGGTTACATAGAGACCTTTGTTCTGTTCCCTACACTTCTCTTGCAGTTGTCTGAGAACAAATATCATGTCTGTGGTGCTCCTGTTGGCTCTGAAGCCACACTGACTTTCAGGTAGAATTTCTTCTGCTATAGCGGGTATTAGTCTGTTCAGGAGTATTCTTGCCAAGATTTTGCCAGCAATGGAGAGCAGAGTAATACCACGGTAATTTGAACAGTCTGATTTAGTACCTTTCTTCTTATACAAGGTGATGATGACTGCATCACAAAGGTCTGATGGTAGTTCGCCTAGTTCCCAACAGCGCACCACAAGCTCATGAAATTTAGCATGGAGTGCAAGGCCCCCATGTTTCCAGACTTCAGGTGGGATTCCATCAACCCCAGCTGCCTTGCCGATTTTCACCTGCTGTATGGCCTTGAGGGTTTCTCCTAGAGTGGGGGCAGTATCCAAATCGTATTTCACCGGTTGTTGTGTGATGGACTGAATTGCTGAGTCTTGTACTACACGGTTGGTACTGAAAAGAGTCTGAAAGTGTTCAGACCATCTATTCAGAATGGAGGTTTGATCTGTCAGAAGCGTTTGACCATCTGCACTGAGTAGTGGGCTTTGGACTTGGTATGTAGGCCCGTATGCTGTTTTCAGGGCCTCATAGAATCCTTTGTGATCCCCTGTATCTGCACATAGTTGAGTTTTTGCAGCTAGATCGGTCCACCATTTGTTCTGGATGTCACGGAGTTTCTGTTGGAGTTTGCTGCAAGCAAGACGAAAGGCTGTTTTTCTAGCGTGACAGGAAGGCAGTGCAAGGTGTGCTTGGTGGGCGGTTCTCTTCTTCCTCAACAATTCCTGGATTTCTTGATTATTTTCATCAAACCAGTCCTTGTTCTTCTTGAGGGAGAACCCTAAGGATTCTTCAGAGGATTGCAGGATGCTACTTTTAATATGCTGCCAAATTGTTTCGGGAGAGGAAACTGCAGAATCTGTGGAATGGTTATCAAGCTTAGTTTGAAGGTTTGCCTGGAATCGTTCTCTTACTGTGGCTGATTGGAGATCGTTAACTTGGAGTCTTCTCCTTGGGATACTGCCCCTCTTGGGTTTGAATTTGAGATAAAGGTTGAGTTTACAGCGCACAAGCCGATGGTCTGTTTGACATTCTGCGCTGGGCATCACGCGGGTATGGAGGACATCGCGGACATCTCTCTGTCGCACCAAGACATAATCAATGAGGTGCCAATGCTTAGACCTGGGGTGCATCCAGGTTGTCTTCAGACTATTTTTCTGCTGAAAGATAGTATTGGTGATGGTGAACTGTTGCTCCGCACAGAATTCTAGCAGAAGTCGACCATTATCGTTGCAGTTTCCAACACCATGCTTGCCTAATACTCCTTTCCAGGCTTCAAAATTCTTACCTACTCTGGCGTTGAAATCACCAAGGATAATGATCTTATCATCTGCGGGCACCTTTTGGGTAAGACAGCGCAGGTCAGTGTAAAATTTATCTTTTTCAGCAGGGTCAGCTTGGAGAGTTGGGGCATATATACTGAAGATGACAACGTGTTGCTTGTTGTTTAGTGGAAGGCGTAGGGAGATAATGCGGTCAGAGTGACCTGTCGGCAGATTTTCGAGTTTAGGGACAATGGAGTTTTTGATCATGAAGCCGACACCTGAGAGATGTTTTTCGGTTCTGGGCTTACCTGACCAGAAGAGCGTGTAACCGGCACCATGTTCTCTGAGGCTGCCTTCCTCATGAAGGCGAACTTCACTGAGAGCAGCAATGTCGATGTTGAGACGACCCAGTTCATGGGCAATTAGGGCAGAACGTCGCTCAGGACGTCCACTATTGGCAGAATCGAGCATGGTTCTGATGTTCCAACATGCTAGAGTTAATTTGAGTACACCTTTGGAGGCAGGTGCATGCCTTTGTCTTTTGCTCTTTGTGCGACCGCATTGGAAGAAGATGCCCGTCGGTCTGCGGTTAACCAACCGGGTGAAGGTGGAGATGAGCTTTGTTTAGGCCACCTTTTCTAGGCCCCTCTCCGAGTGGAGCAAGCAGTGCTGTCCTTGAAAAGGCTGCTTGGTCGTTCAGGGTGCTGCCCCAAGAGACTCTCATCTCCGTCAGTCTCAAATGACCAATATCCTGAACCGCCTGTATGCAGGGTTGAGTCTGCGGCTCCCAGTGCATCTTTCACCTACCGTTTCGACCCTCGCCCGTCGCTACAGGACTTTTTGCATGTGGGTAAAGCCTTCAAGCCTGCGCAATGGATTTTTTAGGTGAGATGCAGTATGCGCGGAACTGAACCCACCCTTTAATCCTGAGGTTCATCTGCCAGGGCCGAGCAAGCTTGGACGGTGGCAGCGAGGTCCTCAGGACGTAGGTTTGATTAGAGTGACCTTCTCTGAGATGGATGACCTTCCAGGGCTAAGCGAGCTCCATCTGCCCGGGTTTGGGATGAGAGTTGTCCTTCTCCTAGGATGACTGCCAGAAGGCTAATGAGCTCATCCTGCCCAGGGATGTAGTTTATCTGGTCCTATGGTTTTGACCTGTCTGGCATGGGCGACCCTACCGAAGGCATGAACCCTCGCCAGCATAGCTCGCAACCACACAGGGGTACATAGGCTACGTTCCTGTTAGAACGATTTGGGCAAGTCTTTTATTTCCAGTAACAACCCTTTGTCCTGCCCACTCTTTCAGGTTGTAACAGAGCAAAGCAAATATATCCAGAACATGCCAAACCTGGGCAGTAGCCGCAGGAGAGCCAAAACGAAAGAAATAAATAGACAAACAAACAAACAAACTGACCAACCGTTCTGGCCCCCGTACCTGTCCAAGGCTGAGGTACCTTACAAGGCCCCAGCCTGGCCGGGACCCCCATCAATCAAAAGAACCCTCTGTCCACCCAGACCTTATCCTTCCCCCACTGTGTTACCACAAATTCCAGGTGCACTGCTCACATGTGATGTGATGTTTCATACGGGACAGCCCTGCTCTCCCACCCGCCAGTCGAAGGACCCCCATGGCCAGCTCAACACCCTTCCCTCTGCTCCGTCCCCCTCCCCCTCTCCCTCCCTCCCCAAACCTGGAACGGCAAACCTCTGTGTGCTCCGAAGCTGTGCTCTCATCTTCCACGGGGGTGCAGTGCTCGCTGGCAAGGCTCCCCCTTTCTCTCCTTTCTCCTGCCGCGGCCTTGCCTGGGGTCCAAAACCGCGCGCGCGGAGCGCGCGCAGCGCGAAGCCCCCGGGCCGGCGCGGCGTCCTGCACAGCGCCTGCAGCAGCCCCCGAGCCTAGCGGGGTCCCGCATGGCGTGTTCAGGGCCACCGGCCAGGCGCGGAGCTCCGTGCGCGCCAGAAGGCGAATATAAAGCACTGAAAATTTACATTCTCTTCCTCTGTCATCAGATCTGCTACAATATAACCTGGGATCTCTTTCTATCTGTATAACCCTGTGTCTACCTGGTGGCAATATTTGTCATCAACTTCCAGGAAAGTTCAGCTTGCCTGCCTTTATTTTTAACATAAAAGTGTGAAGGATTAAAAACAATCAAACAAAAAACCAGACATTATTTGGAAAAAAATTGCAGCTCGAAAACTCAAGGAGTTTGTACAGATACTGAGAATTTGAAAGGAGTTGGAAAATACCTATATTCTTCCTTATGATGGATAATCCATATTAGTTCATCTTAGTTAAAATCACAGAAAAGATGACATAACCTGGGGTGTAATTTACACTGGCAGTCTGACCATCAAGCCCAAAGAGAAACTTGTGTAAGACTCTGATCAGCTGACCTGATTTAAACTATCACAACTTGATGTACTCTCAGCATGCTTTCTAGCATGGGTAATCCAACACAAATTAATTTATGGAAGTTCAAATGAATGTTGTGAAACCAGGGCTGTAAGCATGTGTTATAACCAGTTCATGCAAAGGGTGCAGCCCAGCATGTGGCTGTTTGCTGTGAACGAGATGTGACACACACAGCACTCAGTGCACTATTTGCTCTTCTGTCTATTCTGCTGAGCCTCCAGTCCTGAGTTAGGAGGGTGCTACTGGGCAATACCACCTCCCTGAAGCAGTGATGGAAGTCGGGTTTCACATAGCAGCCATCAGAGGTACAAGATTTTGTGTCTCAGAACCACGAGTTATTCAAAGAATCAGGTCAGTCGAAGATTAAATGGTGCGAGAAATGCCCCAGGGTAGAAAGAAGGAGCAGAAACAACGCAGGAAGTGGTTTCCAGTCACGAATCCAGTTTTAAGCAGTTGAGATTTGCTTGATATATTAGTGTTTTGTAGACTGATGGGAATACAAGGGCATTCAATGAAAGGGCAGAACGAATCCCAGTCATTGATACAGAAAAGAGCAGGAGTCTCACTCCTCCTCTATTTTGAATAATCTCTCTGAACTAGCAACTTTTAAAATAATTTTTATTATTTCCAGGGCCTGCCAAGACATTATTAAAAAGTATTTGATTTGTTTTTTTACAAACTGTGAGGCCAGGCCATGCAAATTAATATGCACTATCATACACTGTGATACAAGTAGCAGCTCCTCTGCAGGCTTTTTACACATATAAAATGTTTGAGAGTTATATTCCTTGAAAGCCTGCTTTGTCCCATGTTTTCAGAGTAAAAGTATGAACTCAGTAACCATAAATGCCACCTGAAGATAAAAGCAAAAAAAAAGGCGAACAAAAGCAAGTCAAGCATACTTTGTAACTACCTCAGTCATGTAATTTAGCCTGTTAGAACTGAACAACTTGATACAGGGGGAAGAAAAGGCTATGAAAATCTTTACTTACTCCTGCTGCACTGCTTTCAGGAGTCCTCATGACAGCACCTCCTGTGAGAGGGGCAGAAGAGCTCACCCACTGCTTTGTTATTTACTCCAGCCCTTGTTAAACAAAATGTTAATTTGGAGTTACATGGAAAATTTCATTCACCAGGGAGGAACTAAAAGGCAAGTCCTATGCAGTTAACAAAACCCACAGTAATTATTTCTCTCCTGAGATCTTTTTGCCTCCCTGGTTGGCATCTGTCTTGTTCTGCACACCGGGCTCACCTTTTCTTGTAAGATGACGGACATGACTTTTGTTCCCCTGTTATGCAGTTGCCATTGCTTGGCTTTCACTGGTGCCCATTTGAAGCCAAGTCCCCATCAATCACAGCAGAAGCCACTAAATAAGTGCATTTTATGATGGGTGGCTGTACTAGCACACTAGCACAACCTGCCTCTGCTTGCAGTCTCCCATGTCCCAGTCTCTGCCCCTCAAACCTTGTTGACCAAGCAATAGCAAGGGCAAATCACATTGCAGCTGAGGCCAGGGTTGTACCACAGCCTTGATGATGTGCTTTGGTTAATTGTACTGAACAAACAAGGATGATTTGGCCCCTACAGTGCCTTAATCTTCTTATTTTCCCCCGCAAGTTTATTTTTTCCAGCATCCATTCAAGGCTTTTTTTAAAAAAAACTGATTTGGATGCCATGAGCTACCTTGGCTTGCCTTAGTTCCTCAGTAGAAAAAATCTGATCCCAGATTGACTGTATGCCTAGAATGGCTCATTGCAGCCAGAAAATGAGGAGCACGTTGCTGGTTAAAAATGCCATTGCACAAAACACTACAGCTCACCTACCCCTTTGACAGATAAGCCAGGCAGGATTTCCCAGTGTGTAGCATTTGTCATAAAACCAGATCATTTTGAGAGCGACAAAAGTTAAAAAGCAACTTTTCAGTTGTTTTCAGGGAAAACATTTCTCAGAGGTAATTCTTGTTCTTCTGTACGTTTCAGTCTCCATGAAGAATGTTCCCTAAACCCTCTCCAGTGCTATTCTTCCCTTCTGAAAGGACTGCAAGGCGGCAAATAACAAATGAAACGTCAGGCATAATCACCAGGCTCTGTGGGGGCAGAGAGGGTCCTGCTGGATGCAAATACAATGAAAGGTCCTGTAAACATGCCTTGTAGAGAGACAGCTGAGCTGCTCTGACCAGTTTCTGGAGAGAAAGGTTGAGAGGTCACTTGAGCGTAGCCTGTAATTACTTATATGGGGAGGAGACAGATGGGAAAATGCTTTTTTGGGCTGAGGGCTTTGGCCACAAGGCTAAGATGTAAGAGATGCATGGGATAGCACCACTAATAACTCTAGCTGTATTTTAGTGCCACTGCTCCCAGAAGGGAGGATGTTCTAGGCTCCCACCTTAGACAAGCCTTTTTAGTGGACTGAGGTGGGTGCCTGGTTTCTGGATCCAGATAGTTTAGGTACGAGGTAGGCAGTGAGCTTCTCAGGGTGGCTATGACACGGCCACGAAAATAACTTGGAGATAATAATAATAACTCCATGTACCCAAAGTGTTTTAAAGGCAAACAGGGTGTTGCTCAGTTGCTCTGCTGCATTCAGCAAGATGCTCTCCTTTTATCCCTGCAACAGCTTCTGTTCAACTTTCAGGGGGAGATTTCTGCAATGAGGACATCAGTAAAATGAAATATGCATATACATGTGGGATGGGATCCTAGAATACTGGTCAGAAGTGTAGAGATAGTGTTTGATTGCTTTGGGGTTTTTGGTAAGTAAATTATATTTAGTCACTGTACAGTAAGTAATCTCTCTTTTTCATGGCATGGCATCAGTTCTAAAAAATGCTTTTTACAAGACAGGTAAGTACTATCAGCTCGAGTCAGTGGAGGAGAAACAGCATAAGTTCCTCCAACAGGAGGCTCTCAGAGCTCTCTAGCAGATCAAGTGGAGAGCAGGGAACAGTCTACAGCCTCACCAGTTGCAACTCTCTCTGCTCTTTCCAATAGACTGAATTTTTGGGAGTCCAAGCATGCGCTCTAACATATGGATAAATAACTTTAAAACAGTAGCTACCAGATTTTTGTTTCCAAAGACTGAAAGGCTGCCCTGGCCTTCAGAGCCTCATAGCTCTTAGTGATCATGTGTCATTCAGACTAGTGGGGAAGTGACTTCCATCAGTGCAGTTTGCTGTTAAGGCAAGACCTTGCTGCTGAAGTGTGACTAGACTGCTCCTGGGCTGTGTAGTTCTAGGATTCAGGTGAGGTGGAAGGATACTTAAGTCATAGCAAATGCAAATAGAAAATGAATGTATTTCTGAAATAACAATTTCCCCCCTTCTTATGAATGTCACTCGAAGATGATGGAAATTTTTGTAAGGAAAAACTAGTTTATCTAATATTGGTCTCTTTGTTCCTAATGAAATGGAGAAAGCAGAAGAACAATGATCTCCATTTAAAAAATTAAGTTTAAAAATTGTGTGTTAGAAGTGCAACTGGACTGAGGAACTGTGTCATTTGTGAGCTCTTATTCTGGTTTGCAGGTTATTTTGCTTGGCTGGTGGGGAAATCAAGAATGAAGCACAAGGTCGTGCCCCCAGCTGTCACTGGAGCTCCAGAATTTGACAGAACGTTTCGTGCACAGTAAGTCTGGAGATCATTAAGATGGTGGCAGTGAATAACAATTCAGTCCAGAAGAGAAGCAAAAACTTTATCTTAAAAAATCACCTTTTCTTTTCATCTTTTGCTCAAAAGAACCCACCACCAACAACAACAAAAACCAAACAAAAAAAAGAAAATGAACAAATGGCTTTTCAAATGGTTCAGATGTTATTTTAATAATAACGGGGTAAGTTCAGCTCATCTCACAGTCACTGATCAAACTAGGCAATCAGATTACCCAAACTTAAGCAGGATCTGAGAGCTAACACTGTAACTTAGTCAGATGTTCTGATCTAGCAAGTTGTGCTTGTCAGTTCTTAGGCTGTGGCTATCACCAAACCTGTGAAAGAAGAGCAAAGAAAAACTCTGTCTTCACAGTGGATAATGGTGGAATAGCCAGTCTAAGAAGACTATTTTCCTAAAGGGCTTCAGTTTGTGATTAACTAATAATTATATTTATTTCAAACAATCCTCTCTGCTGTAACTGTAGTTGTAGTGGATAACAATAAAGGGACATAGAATATATTAGGCAAGTTATTAGTTAACATGATATGTTAGATAAAGAAGCTTGCCTAATTCCTTAAAAAGAAATTCATTCAGAACAACCAAGAAAAGATATCCCAAAAAATATTAGTTGTGATGATGTTCACAAATAAAGGTCCTCGCAATTAGAGGACTGTGCTGTCTGTGCCTGATAGCACTTCATAAAGGCAGCTGGCCTCAGCAGAGCAATCCAAGCTGCCTGTGCACATCTGTGCTTCCTCTGGCAGTCCTGGTAATGCTGACCCATAAAAATTGCATACTGAGTATGGAGACAAGTAATTAACATCACACCCATGTGCTGGAATTTCCGCCTTTCTCTGCTGCACAGGCACTTGATTTAGGATTATTTGTCCTATTTATTTCTATGTAGTTGGGATCCAGATCCTTGCTTAAGTTTAAATACCAGGAAAATATTTTTAAATAGTTTGTACTGGAGATCACAAAGGAGAGAATTTTAAGAGCATCTAATGCTGCCTTGACTGTGCTTCCACTGGACTCGATAGCATTAAGTTCAGTGGGAACAAAATGAGGCCAAAACTGATCCTCCTGAAAAATCCCACCTTTTCCTTTTCAGACTGATGTTCTTTCAAATTTATTCTGCAGACAAAACTGTGTGGAGTTTTACCCAGTATTTCTGGTTGGCCTCTGGACTGCAGGATGGTTTTTTAATCAAGGTAAACACTTTCTGCTTTTATTTTGGACTGAGAAATTTTGTGCAACTTTTTAAAACACTTTAGTTTCATCAGGAACTAGGCATCTTTCCCCCCTGCTTTTAATTTCTTTACCTTAGCACAGCCTTCTTAGAAGAATGCTCAGTGGCACTGAAATCCCCACTTAGTCACAGCATTTCGTATAGCCCCACCAGCTTCCACTTCTCTCTGCAAAGCAAGGAGCCAGTACAACACATTTACCAGGCATTCAGCGAATTTTCAGGGTGCATTATTCAGAAAAGTGGCTTCAAGATCTCCCCATTAACAATTACTTGCACATTATGGGGCAATTCTCACAGAACATCAGGCATAGCTGCCGTCCCTCGGGGAGGAGGCAGCCTGAAAAGACTCAGGTCAGAGCACTCATGCCTGTCTGATGGAGACAGAGCTCAAGCCAGCAAAGCTTTTTTGCTTTTACATCCCCAATGAGAGACACTGCCACTGGGCTGTGACTCATTTGCTTGCTGTGGGACACAGCCCTGAGTGCTGAAGCTCAGTCACAGCACCAGCATCTTCAGGTATGCAGTGGGGACTCTTAAAAACCTATTGTGTTTTCTCAGGCACCTGGCACGGGGGCATTTTTTGCCAAATGTTCTGAACTCAGACACCACAGAGCTCTCATACCTCTCACTCTGTTGGACTTTGCAAGGTCGGCCCACAATATCTCCTAACAGTGATGGGGTGGTCTCTCATAGAACTAGAACTTGTGACAGAGCCTAACTTTTAAATTCTGCTTTATTAACCCTTATCCAGCTAATGTTTTAGAAGCGTGTGACCTTCTCCATTTTCTATATTTGCTCCAAAACAGTCATTTTAGTTTGGAGCTCTCTTACAGACAGAAGTCCCATCTCCATTGTAAATCCACTGTAAATCCAAAGAAGCACCATTTAAGCCAACAAATTGGAAATGAAATAATAGATGTATTCATAGACAGAGACTTGAATCAAGGAAAAATCACAGTTGCTAATGAGCAACACAAGTACTGTCACATGTAAGAAATGAAGGATGACTATAAACTCCTCTTCAAGTAAATTTTTAGTTATCTCCCACAGGTATGTTTACATGAGTTAGTCCAGAACGCAGTGAAAGCTGTCCTCTGTAATACCCACACACAGTTTGAAAACACAAAATTAACAGGCACTGCCTAGTCCTGGATAATACAACTGACCTCCATAATGTGCTCCATCTCTCAAATAGAGGTGACTTTATACTCTTCCCTCAGGGAGGTCAGAAGCTAACTTCACTACAGCTTTCTCTCATGTCCTTGGGTAAAAGATGCTATATAAATGCAAAGCAGCTTATTAACAACATAAATAAGATTCTCTTTCCAAAACAAACACTCCCCTTTAGTGTGGGCTGCCATAACAATATGAAATAACAGCAGCAGGTCAAGCCACAGTGCTCCAAACCACTATCCTGTCTCTGGGATAACCACCAAACCAGAGAGGATACAGATTCCTGTCAGTTCCTGAGTTCTCCTTTTCAGGGAATTCTTTTAGATTTTTTTGGACAGTCCTATATTCACCTTATCTGTAAACCCATACCAAGAGCCTCCTGCAGTGAGTGTTTAAGCATATATATATATCTCTTTTGAATGATTCTTTTCCAAGATAACTTCCCAGTGTGTGGATAGCTATGCAAATGCCCAGAGCTATATAACTAGAAAACATAACTAAAGTGGTGAACTGCCATCCTCAATTTTAGTTTTCTGTTTTTCCCATCCTAATAATCTTTCCTTTCCCAGAATTAGCTTCCTTTCTGGGTGTGTTGTACGTGTTTGCCCGCTACAAGTACTTCCACGGTTACGTCCAGTCTGTGAAAGGAAGGTAAGGAGTTACCAGCTGAATGCAGGCTACCAGCTCCAGGCAGTGGTCTGAAGCTGGGCTGAGAGCCAAGGACTGGCAGTGAAAAGTGATTATAATTGAATGCAACATGTGTAAAGTGTCAGCAATAGGTCTGAAGGAGAAACCCTCGGGGAAGAGGGATGGGTGTTACAGCAGAAGCCTAGGTTAAGATGAGCATGTGCTACAGGTCAGGAGAAAGAAAAGGTCTGATGCTCACTTTGTGGGCACCTGCTTTGGACTGGGCATAACTGACAACCAGACTCAGAGAGGTCTGAAAACAAGAGCACAGTTTTTGCATTTCATCAGGATGGGAGGCTGCTTATGCAAGGCCTGCACCATGTCTGCCTGTCTGCTATTTGCATTTTTCCTCGGTTTGTCACAGTAAGACCTTGTCTCTCGCCATACAAGTTGCTCTAAAGGAAGCAAACAATCTGGCCTTGTAGGCTGGTGAACCTTCACCAAACAGATAAGAGAACATGGCTTCAGATAAGAGTATGTTAATAAATGTTTAGTGCACAGTGCCTCCTGATATGAACTCTGCTTCAACAAACATGCACACTGGCAAAACACCCTCCACTATAAACACTGAAACACATGGTTTATTTCTTGTTTCACTGAAGCCACTGCACCACCTTCTATGTCCTGACCTAAGGCTCTCTTCCACCACCCATCATCAGTCATAAGAAGAAAATAGCAAGATGTATGCTTGTCAAAAAATTAAAAGACTTGCAATGTCTTCTAGAGGAAGATAGAAAACAAGCAGATTATTTAGCAGTGAATAATCCTGCAGCAGTAAAAGGCTGTCCTACAGGGTTATTTTCCATGGTTTGTGTACTGAAGTTACCATTCTCCTTCACTACAGCTCCACCGATCCTTTACCCACTTGGGAAGAGCTGTTGCTTGAGAGAAGGGGGAGGCTATGTTTTCCAGAGCAAATATATGGAGATAGTTTTATATCTCCCAGTAAGAGATGCAATCATTCAAATGGTGCAATGAACACCAGCCAGAAGAATTGCAACTGCTAAGGAAGTTTGGGGAGCAGACATGTAAATAAATGAAGAAGGAGAGCATAATGGATTTTTTTTAATCAACAAACAAAAAAGTACTTTGTTTGAGAGATCTTTCCTATGTGTTACTTCAGTACTCTTAAAATAATAGATTCAGCCTCTCGAGGAAACCATAAATCAGTGGCTGGCTTCACTATTAGACAGAGCTTCACATATTGGTGAGACTGGTTTCTTTGCATCAAACAGAGGGTGCTGAGAGCCAGCCTGGCAGCCCTGGGAAATGCCTTTGGTACCAAGGCCTGCCTGGTGCTAACCTCCAGCAGGAGCCTCAATTAGCAACAGGTCAGCACAAGGCAGGTATGCAGAACCTGGCCCCAAAACATACAACAAGCCTCCAGCAGCCTTAGTAACAAGAAACTAATTTGTCTTCACCCTGAATCTCAATCCTAATCATTGACTACAGGTCTGCTAGCTATAAAGACAAACCTAGACTGCATACTCAAAGAAGTGGTTACAACTAGGGCTAAGCAAAAGACTTCCTCCATGCTCTCTTGAAACTGAAAAAATCCCATACTTCATCATTTTCAAATCTGCATCTAGACATGGCATGCCCAGAAAGGCTACTTATATCAAGTCTTTAGGCACCACTGGGATACTCAGGCTCTTCCTTTCTGGTCCAAAAATCCATCTCCAAGTCGAAGTGATAACCAGTTGCAGACTTGTCAGCTCAGCAGAGAGTATCTGCCCAATAGAAGTTGGTATCTGCCCAACAGCAAAAATCACGTATGTCATGTGAAAAGTCATGGTTTATTCCTAAAACACCCCAAGGTTAGTGATCCTTTGTAGCAGTGATCCTTTCTGATTCCACACACCTCTTCCTAACTCTCGTGGACAAACAGTTTCACTGTAATATACCATGTACAGCTTATAACAGTGTTTTTCCGCTTTCCACTTCTAGGTTAACAGGCTTTTATTTGAATTTGATAGTTCTAATTTGCTTGATAGCCCTGGGTGCAGCTGGGATTGTTAACAGCTTTCTGGATGAATACCTGGACTTCAGCATTATGAAGAAAGTCCGTAAATTGCTCTGAAGACTGACTGTCTTTTTAAGAAATAAATAAATAAATAATGTGGATGCCTTCCCTGGACACCAAAAAGACGATAAGCTGCATGTGAATAAAGCATCAGAGCTCTTTACTAACAGCCTGTTGCAATGTAAAATGCATGTTTTTCCTGAGCTGTTTACACTTTCTCCTTTCCCTACACTCTTGAAAAAGTCAGTCAGACAGAATGTCATGTCACATCTACATTTGCAATTAAATGTTCCCTGGTATGGTATTGCAATCTCTAAACAAATTACATAAAACTAAACCCATTAATTCCCTAAGTAATTTAGTTGCAACTGGCACTACAAGCATCTTACCCAACGTCCTTCAGCTTTGCCAGAGCCTCTGTAGTCTCCCTCCACTCCTCTTCATTTCCCCCAGCAGTGCCAAATGTAGAAACACGATTCCATGCAATATGTTGCTGGGAGGTCCCTGTTTCCCAAGTAAATCCAATCCCACTGCTGTATAAGCATATATGGAAACACTGCTTTCTCAGGAAAACACTTAAAGATGCACTTGGCCCTGTGTTTCTGTGAAGGACTTTTGATTTTATACACGTTTATTTTACAGTTCAACACACACTCAAACACTCTTCTTGTAGAAGTGGGGCCCTCCCAGTCCTCACAGAAAGCCTCCTGAAGAAGGCAGGCTGTAGCCATGGTCACACTTCTGAAGGGGAGAGCCAGCCCAGACAAACAGAAGGCACAGAAGCTTTCTAATAGTGTACTGAGGATGATAAGCTAACCACAAAATAATTGAGAGGTGGATCAGGTCCACAGTAACCTTCCATGTGAAAAAGGTGGACGCATATGGACACATCAGAGGGGGGTTTTAGAATGAGATGGTCTTTAAGGTCCCTTCCAGCCCAAACCATTCTGTGATTCTACGAAGTTATCCCATGAGAAAAAGACACAACTTAATGCCTGCAGGTAGCAAAGGCTGAAATGGCATTTGAAAGATTAAAATTAAACAAGTACAAAGGTGCGAGGCTTGGGTCCAACAATGGCTGCCAAGGGAAAAAGGACAGATGGTGATGGTGATCATGACGGTGAACAGGCTGGAGCTGACACAGCTACAGAAAGGGCAGCTCTCCATCACTTAACTCCAGGGAGGAAGTACAACAGGGCGAGATTTAACCACTGCATAAATCACCAGGAATTCTTCCGTTAACTTTTCTTTTATGGGCTGAAATATGGAAAATCCACCTACTCACCTGCTGGTGATGCCTTCAGTCAGTCACAGGCTGCAAGAAGTGCTGCCTCCCGAACCAAAACAAAGACGAAGGTCCAAACCATGTAACAGACTTGAAATACAGATTAGAGGAGACCAGAGGTCATTAACTGTGTTTAAATAGGTCTTTCTTTGCCTCTGAAATTATACCATTTCAAGCTTACCTGTTGCAGTTCTTTGGTGTGTTTACAGATAGCTTCCCTCTCCTCCCCTCCACTTTCACAGAAAGAGAGAAACTGCTTTCACACACAGGGACAATATCAGATGTCAAAAAAGACAGGTGTGAGGCTGCAAAGTGTTATCTGGCAACACAAAGACAGAGTGCAAGGGGGTAAACATGAACCTAACATTTTAGGAGCTCCACCAGCTAATGAGAGGGCAGAAGTAGGCCTGGAGTTGAGGATGCCACCTGTTTTCCGAGTCACAGCTTTGTCCCCAGTATGCCAGGGCAGAACGTCTGTGATGGAAAAGTGTTAAAGACTGACTCATCTATAATTAAAATCAAAACACACCTCTAACAGATGGATGCTGGCAGTATCAGTCTTTGGTATGACTGTAGTGAGAAGAAGCACACCATTTCCTGCCTGCTGGTGGAGGAGTCAGTACCAGGGTGCACATTCAGCACGCACTGCGAGTTGATGCAAATGTTCCTGTTGTAAATATTCACCTGTTGGTCACTAACAGAAATGATGATGGTCCCCACTGCAGCCTCAAAGCCAGTCGGCACCCAGCGGCCTCTTGCTGAAAGCATCTCTTCTAAGCAAGCACATGCTTGAGGGGTACACTCCAGCAAGCTTTGGCCAGTCTCCTTCTTTGTTCTTCCTTATCCATATCTAGAATGATAAATGTCTTGGACTTGCATTAAGGAGAGAAGGGGAACCTCACCTTTAAGACTGTACATGGAGCCAAGCCACACTGGCATCCTGAAGGTCCGATGTCTGAACCCTCACGACTCCCCCATAGGCTGGAAATGTACGAAGTGGTGTCAAGCCTTGAAGGCTACATGGCATGCTTACCTTGAACAGGTCATATACATTCAACAAGTCCACATCCATGTTCCAAAAGGCTTCTGTCAACACCATTCTCACCCTGTAGTAGCAGTAAGTGACGGGAAACTACTCTAAGTATGTGTCTTCATGCTTCCCCAGTTTCCCCACCTCTTTTCTCCAACTTCTGCATCCAACCCCACATCTCCCTTCTTCCACCCCATCTCACCTCCTCAAATTTCAGCCACAGGACTCCCAAATCCTAGGGTCTCCATCTTGTCTTCTCCCCTGAAAGCACTTCCCTACTCCCCGCTTTTGCTCCTTACACACAATAAACACAAAAGTTTGGTGCTGCCACATTTAACGGGTCCAATTACGGACCAACTCCCCCACAGCATCTGCCTGAGCACAGGCCTCACCTCAGAGCACAGGAAGTTTTGGTAGCTCACCTTGCTTGAGAAAGGGGCACCATGGCCCCAAAGCACAGCAGAAGGTGGTGAAGCACTCCCTGGCCAGCAGCTCATTACAGCAGTCTGTGGCTCTGCTGCCACAGGGATAGGGACAACTGTTGGGGGCTGCCTGGCAGGGCTGCCTGGGATTCAGGGATTCACACATGCCTGCCTGCATCCAGCTTCCCTCCCCTCCTTGGAAGATCACTCATCGAGGCGCAGAAGTGGGGCAAGAGATGATCCATATACACCAGGTATATGAGTCAGATAACCATCTTTTATTTGTGTTTCTTTTTTTGTTTGTTTGGGGGTTTTTTTTGTTTGTTTTGTTTCTTTTTCTTTAAAAGTGGTGTTAACATCAGGTCTTTCTCTACATTTTCAGAACTCTGTACAGGTCTTAAAAGGAAATAAGCAATGCTTAATGTACAAAGTAAAACCAGAAAGCTAGAAAAATCTGAATAAAATGGAGCAAGTTGCTGTCAGGGATACAGTACAAATTAGTAATTAGACGTCATCTGAAGTGCAATACCACTGCAGTAAGGATGAGTTAAGGAATGAAATAAAAATACTCTATTTTAAACAAACAGTATATATATATATATTTATATGTATATATTTTACAGATAGTAGACCCAGTGATATCTGTAGAATTGTAAAAACATATTTACAAATAACTTTTTTTTTTTAACATTACATATACATCAGCACCATAGGAAGAAAGAAGAAAAAAAACAACCCCAAATCGAATAAAATCTACTCTCTAGTACTTGATCCCGGTATGGAGTATTTGGAGGAAGCTTTACAAAGACAACAGTGACTTGTCTTCATCACCATTTATTCACCAAAGTCTGACTCTCCCTGATGCGCAGGGACTTGCATTTTGCTGCCACATGGTGGTTGTGTGTTTCTAAACCCTCCTTTCCCAGCTCTGGCATCCACGGAAGGGATGCTGTGCCACCCCCAGCGTTGCCCCCCACCCAGCAGGCTGGGGATGGCTCCCCACCCCGTCACAACTCCATAACACAGGGCTGGACAGATGTGTGCCTGGCATACACAGAGACACAGCACCTTGGTTACTGTTTCTCTCAATGTTTGCCTCTCCCTTGCATCCTGACCAAGAGGGGCTTACGCTCAAGACAGACCAAAAACTTTGGCTGGTGCTCCCTTACACTGACTTAGGGCCCAACCTGGCTCCTTGCTGAAGCAGAGACAGGCAAACCTTGATGGTCTTCAACAGGAACTGGAATTGGTCCTTGTGTTTTAAAAAGGGGTTAGCTAAAAGAGATGCAACTAAAGCTGTTTTAGAAAAATTTATCAGCCGGGGCAAGCTGGATTGACAGCTCACCTTGAGCACATTAAAAATGCGGCTTGTCCTGCTGATATCATAGCATTTAAAACAGGTAATTCCCTTCCTCTAGGAAAGCCCTGCAAGGGGACACTGTGCAAAAGGGAACCCAATGGGGTGCTGAGATGGTTCCAGGCCCATTTGCTCACACTCTTTAATGTGATGCATATCTGTGCTCCACAGGGAAAGGCAGGATGTGAAACTGCAAAGTGCCAAGGCCCTCAGCCTCTATGGATTTCAGCGGCCAGCACTTCACACCACTGGGCCCAAGGAGAGCAGCACACAAGGAGGTAATTGGTAGCTGGAGAGGTGGCACTGATAGTTGTACACTTTTGCTGCAGAGCACAGCTGATGGCTCACAGAGGCTGATGGCTACGTCAGAGGGTGCCAAAAGTTCTGGACTCTGGATCACGCTAACATTTTTTATGCACCGCTATATAACCTGATAAGCAGTTCTCAGCTGAAAACACTAAAAAGATTCAAGTTTGGGAGAACACCTTTCCTCAGCCTCTGACTGCAGCTTGGAAACTGCTGCTTTACACATTCAGAATGGCTGGTGACTTGATATTGTGCGAGATATATCACAACTTCATTACAGTGCTGGTCAGCACTGGTCCACACAGTGGAGATAGCGATACATTGCTATCACGTAAAACCTTAGTTGGGCAGAGCCCATGTTTGTAATATCAATTATTTTACCCATTCATGAACGGTCTTTACAGTAGTCCTTCACTGGCTCCTGTTCTTCAAAAGCTGCATTGAATTTTATTCCAGCAAACCAGAGAGATTAGACCAAACATCTGTTTAAAACTGAACATAGCCCATCGAGAGACCAGACACCCTGGGGTAATACTACCTGCTAAACCTGCACTTTTCAAGTAAGGAAGAGAAACTCCTGTGTGCCAGACCCTCACTGTATGTTTTCTCATGCCTGTTTTCTCATCCCCTGCCTGCTCCTTTGTGGCTCACCCGAAAAAAATTGCAGCCAGCTCACCTTGCTTTACATTTAAGGACAGGAGGGGAGGGAAGTGAACTGAGAACATACTGTGAAGGAAGGAGAGGGAGGGACCCGCTCAGGACTTATGCTGATGTCTCTTGGTACTTCTTAGCCCTTCAACACCCCCAGGCAGCAGGTACCTGCCAAAGTGCTCTGACAGGGAAGCACTATTGCAAGTCCCAAGGGGACTAAGCAGCTCATTAAGTTAACCCACCCACCTAAGCTGTCTCCAGCAGCAGTCCCATAATCAAACTGTCCTCACAACACTGACAAATTTAATGTTCTCCTGCACTTTTACTGAAGTTTTATCTCTCTGCAGTGAAAATGGTGATCTCCCTGTGATTTGTTTAGGCTTGTCAAGTGAGTGCTGCACGTTCCCTTATGACAGCCCAGAGCCCATGGCTCACTGAGACCTGCCTAGCCCCGAGGTTAAGCCCATTTCTGACCAGGGCTTGTGCAATTGCCCATGGACATCTGTGGGCTTTGCTCCAGGCTTTTCATCTGCTCCCCTGAAAGCTGCAGTGTTCACAGTTATATGAGGTGGGAGACATTGGGAGCACCCCATACCACTGTGCAATGAAACCTCATTTGAAGAGGGGAAAGAACAAATATTCCCAAACAGAGGCATCAGCTGGCTTTTCCAGTTTCCCCACTCTGCCTCATACAGACACAGAGTGGGCACTGCCATACAGCAAAGGTTGCCTGGTAGAATACCTTGAGATGCCAGTGTTGTCATCGTCCCCTGAATCTTCCAAGGTTGGCTACAGATCAGCTCAGTTTGCATGATTAAAAACAACAGAAAACAAAACAACCTCAAACCAAACCAATTCAAACAAAAAAACAAAACCAACCATCCAGGGATGGGGAGAACATCCAACTCTCTTTTCTTTTTCAAATGTAACAACCAAAGCTCCAGACTGTACAAGCCCATTCCTCACTGGGGGTTTCCAAACAACTCATCAAGTTCTTGTATCCACTCATCCCCTGGTCCGCTCTTAATGATGGAGTCCACGAGGTCTGCACCCTCTGCTAAACTGGAGAATGACCCCCCTGCTCCTTCATTGCTGTAGTTGTAAGGTATGTCCTGAGTGGGATTCCTCTCGTACGCTTGGCCTTGGCTGCTCTGAGCGAAGTTACCACCTGGCATTTGCTGCGTCGGGGGCTGGCTGAAGCCTGACATGGTGGGGACCCCTTGGCTGATTGCTGGCATCACCATGGGCCTGGCCTGGCTGGCTGCCTGTTGCCCAGGTAGTGGTTGCAGCAACTGTCTTCCCAGAGCCGGGTTCAGGGCTCTTACTGTTCCACTTGTGTCCACAACTGTCTGATTAAGCCCCTGCGGGAAGTGTTGCTTGGACAGCCGTGGCTGCCCGGACTGCATCGCGTACGTGGTGCCGTTATTGAAGGGCCCCATTTCACCGCTAGTCCTTCCAGGGATGCCTTGCAAGCCTCGCTGTTGCCAGTTTTGTGTTCCTTGAGGGACAGTCCCCATCAGGTTCTGAAGTCGTGGTGCTTGTGGCCTTGGTAAGACCTGGCCCACAGGTCCTTTCATCTGCTGCTGATGCTGGGGAAGAGCGGAGTTTACCAGCATGTTCTGACCAAAACTGCCAACCATTCCCACTGCTTGTCCGGAGGCAGGCTGCCTCGTCCCCTGGCCTGCATTATGTGCCATGTTTATGCTGCTTTGGTTTGGGTGCTGCAACATTTGGCTCATCCCTGTGCTCATACTGTACATTCCCGGCTGGCTGGAGGAGGTGTTGCTGTAAGGAGCCATGCCCATGTCCGACTGGCCCGCAGTCGTGGGCAGCGTGCTCGGGTTCTGGGAGGGACCCATTGCCATCATGCTCGCGTTCTGGGCCATCATTCGGGATGTCCTCATGTTCTGGAGTGCTGCTTGGTTTCTCACAGCTGCTATATCCTGGGGTGAACCTACGCCAAAAAGGGAGGAAGGTAAGAAAAAAGCCACAACCCTGTAAATCTTAATTAACATGTCTTTGCACAAGAGAGAATCTGTAGGAGCCTTTTG
Source organism: Neopelma chrysocephalum (assembly GCF_003984885.1). Classification (NCBI taxonomy): domain Eukaryota; kingdom Metazoa; phylum Chordata; class Aves; order Passeriformes; family Pipridae; genus Neopelma; species Neopelma chrysocephalum. The sequence goes on along the minus strand of NW_020897795.1, from coordinate 1,429,712 downwards.
CAACGCAGTAGGATTTCAGATAGCTGTGCTTTCCAAGTGAATAAAACAACCTTTCATGTGAAGGGTAGCAGAAAGCCAGAAGGTTACCCATCCTTGGGAGATGTGCTTGCTGCCTAACGTTTACTGCCTTTCAGAGGCTACATGTTCCCCACCTCACCTTGGCTGCAGCCTTTGTCCTGACCTGCCAAACTCCCTCTCCTGGAAGGTGAGAGCCAACACAGCTCCAGTGTTGTTCCTAAACAGGAATCGCTGATTGTGTTGTGTATTCAATTGGTGAAGCGGGACACTGCTCAGCAGAGAATTCCATTCCAACCTAATTTCCTTTCAGGCCTAACATGAGGATGTCAAGGTTAAAATGCCAATATTTACTCACTAAGTAATTCTCAATTAGGACAATTTTGGGATGTGTACCCAAAGGGATTCATGACTTCAGATTCTTGAAGAATCAAGGCAACACAAGTGGATGTTTAATACATGATTACAGCCAGGGTTGCCTCCCTGGTAATAACCTAATCAAGTATCTAAGCTTGATGGTCACAGGAGCTACGGGGCTAAAATGGGCTTTTCTCTTACTTTGTTAGGACCAGGGATTAAATTTTTAAAAAGTGACTTGGGAGTCAAAGTCCCCTGTAAAGAGTAAATGTGAGCCTTTCTTTTTTGTGTGTACTTTTTCTCCCCAGGATCCACTACAATGTGCACCCTCCTCCATGAAAGAAAAAAAAAAAGACTCTAAGACTTTAAAGTTGCATATGCCCTGTGATTCAGTAGCACTTATCCTCTTCAGTTACACCCAGTTCAGCTTCTAGGAAGCAAATGGGAAAGACTTCACGGTCTTCTTCAGTGGCAGCAAAGCAACTGAACTTCAGTTTACCATTTAAAGCTCTCTTTTAAATATCTCCATTGTCTCTCAAAAGTAAGCCTTGAAAATGGAAATGTCAGGCTCAGAAGGCCAATCAATTTTTTAATAGCTCAGGAGGCATAAATGAATGGATTTTCTATAGCATTGCTACTGATTAAGTCTATGGAAAGAAGAAAAATTGGGGTTTTGTGGACATTTAAAGCAGAGAGAGTGTATTAGTGAATCAATACTATAAGCACATTTTACTTCACCTTAGGCCAGTGATGGGAAACCAGAAAATCCTAACCTTGTTAAATTCCACACCGCGGCAGATAACTGAACCATGTTTGCATCTTCCTTTCAAGGGTAGGGGGGAGCTATTGATTTCCGGGAAGCCAATAGGCTTCTGTACTTACTATCTTTATTTAAAAACAATTACCTGGAGCTTGGATTATGCCATGTAGGTTTGAGTCACTACCATACTGAACTAAATACAATACTCTGCAGGTGAAGCTCGGAGTGTATGAGGCACATGATTGCTCCCGGCTCAAATGTTATTGAATGCAAGGTATAAACATAAAATGGTTGCTTTAAAAGTTCAGAACTGTACAACAGAATGTGAATGTTCTTAAATCAGCCCCTATTTGTTGTCCCTCAGTGGCAGACAACATACCTGAACATCCATGGAGAGTGGAGAATACTGGTCCCTGTTATTTATGTTGGCTTGGTTTCCATGAGAAATGAGTCTGGATAAAGGAAGTGCCATTTCTACAGTTTAGCACATAATGCAGAGGATACATCTCCCTTTTGCTGCAGCATGATAAGCTTCTGAAGGATGCTTTTAGCTCCAGCATATAGATAAATGAAACATTTTGTAGCATGAAGAGAGACCATCTGGATCACACTTGAAAAGGGCACATGTAGCAGCAGCTTTTACTTTAGCCCTCCTATCAAACCACTTTCTTAATGATTGGCACTGGGGTCCCCTTGATTTTTCTTAATTTAGATCATCTCCTTTGATGATTAGAAACAGTCTCTTTTTAAGAGGACTCCAGCAAGTGCTGAAGATACAGATCATGTTGAAATCTTAATGCATCTTTAGCTAGTTTTTAATTGAAAATGGCAGTTGAAAAGCTCCAAAGGAGACACTAACAGCAAGTGGGTTCACATACTACTTTTGTTAACTACTGTGCTTGGTGTAAGAGACAGGAGATCAGACAAGGAGCAGTTAAAAGAGAGATGCAACAGATTTTAAGATTTTGGGCCACCTTCTGGCCTTATTTACACATAACCTACTGCACTGGATTACATTCATGTGACTGAATAGGAAAAAATGGTGAACTACTTATATTAGCTCATTTATGAAAATTAATTCCTTGCTCTGTCAGATTAGCCTAAACTCCCTTCTCTGTTTCTTTTAAATAATACATATGAAGGAAAGGTTTCAAAGAAGTATTAATGCAGAAAGATTGTATGTGTGCATCTCAGTGTGTGGCAGTGCACACACACTTTCTGATTTTGCAAATGAATTACTGGGGGATAAAAATCATTTCATACAGAACTTATACTGCCAAAGATAAAAATGAGAAGGCAATTAGAAGAAGCCACCCTGATAAATATCAGCAGAAGGTGTGGCTGCCTGTTCATGTCCTGGGAACCAGAACTGTTGCAGTTACATGACACTATCATGAATATATAGTGCAAGTGTGTGTTCATTTCATGTCTATGGAGAAGCCATGTTTAGTGAAGACATTCAGATGATGCTTTGCACCTAGAAATCTCAGAATTAACTTCTTTTCCTAAGCCAAAATTATTGTACTTACATCCTTCAGTTACCTGGGAGCACATAAAAACAGTCCTTGCTTTTTTGAGATAATTAAAAAAAAAATATCTCTATTTACATCTCAGGTATTTCACTGTATTTCCCACACCTGACATTGATCAGTCACTTCTCCAGATAAGGATGCCCTCTCTGAAATTCTCTGCTCATCAAATTAGATAAAGTGAGGAATTAAGAGGGGTAAGACCAAGATACAGTGAGACATGCTAGCTGAAAAAAAAAAGCATCTTAAGAGTGGAGGCAAACAAGACAAATCCATTCATGAACCCATGATGTCCAGGTGTCAAAGAGGCATAAAAAAATGCAGCTTTCACTGAAGGGAGCAGAAAGGCAATTATAAACCTAACTGAAGACACAAACCTGGGCATTCCCCTTTGGTAAAATATGTGGTGTGTGCAACAGTCTGTTTTCCTCTTCTGGCACACTCCTTAAACCCTGGTCTTCACAAAATGCATGATGTTTCACGCCCCTAGTATAGGGGCATATATTGACTCCAAATTAGGAAAAGTAATTTGACTTTTACCTTGGAACTGGTTGACCTGTTGCACTGGATACGGGCTTCGCTGTTGCTGCAGATGCTGCCGAGGCAAATGTGACTGCTGCTGCAACTGCTGAAAATGAAGGAGGGAAAGAAAGCAGAAGAGAAAGAGATGATTAATTAATTAGTGAGCTGAGAACAGGGCTGGTGGCAAAAGTACTGCAGCAGAACTGCAGCAGTTCTTATCTGGTGAGCTGTTCTGGAGAGACAAGCAGAGTCATCTGAAGAGTCCTTCTGAGAGCACTTGGGCTTCTCGGCACGCGGACTCCTTTTCGTTCAAAAAGGAACAAGCACTGAGCTGACAACATCTCTCCTTACTTACAGCCACTTCATCCTGACCTCTACAGCATGAACTTCACTGTTGTCAGGTAGAAAGGAGAGGGAGGGATATGGACTAACTTTGCTCACCAAGGTCTAAGGGCAGCTGTAGCCACACACACTTCCCTTTCCTCATTCCTGCTAAGGTCTAGAGGTTTGTGTTCCTGCTGCAAGACTTTCCCTCACCTCTGCACTCAAAACAGTCAGCTGCAAGGAGTACTCCATCCTGACCCAAGCACTGCAGCCCAGGACCATTCCTGAGCCAAAACAGAAATGGTTACAAAAGCACATTTCCTCTTGTGCTTCAGTGAATGATATTTGGGGAGCGGCTGACTGCAAAATGCATCTCTCCCGTGATCCAGACCACACTGCTCCTCTGTGGTTGTTTTCTATGAATACTCATGAATACTGTAAAACAGAATCAAGGGTGATTATAAAAGCAGAGAGAGTTTACCAGAGCTTTCAGATGCTAGGGTATGCTCAACTAAGCATTTATTAAAAGGACATGTCTTGCAGCATCATCTGCAGCTGTACAAACACTGTGTCCAAAACCAAGGATGTGTAACAAAGGTAAGAGAATGGCAAAGGTGGGAAAGAAGGAAGTACTAATCCCTGCGTTCATAAGTATGTGTTACAGACTGTCAAAAAGAAAAAGGGAATCTTGTTAGGCACACACCACCCAAAATCTAGGAACCTGAGAACTGTGACTTCACCACTTTTCATCTCTGCCAACACACTTGACAGCATCAGCCTTGTGGCTATCTAACACTTTTAGGCTTGCCTTCAGCAGCCAAGTCACTGACTGGATCTCAGCTTCATGCACGTGAATTGGCCCAACCCATGATGCATTATTGCATTCTCACTCTTATGCACTTGTTCACCCTTGAATCAATTCATGCATCTTTATCCTAAATATTTCTAGGAGCGTCCTTCCTGTTCATTGAGAGTAAATTTTTCCGTTTCTCAGGAGCAACAAGAGAAGAGGGGAACACAATCAGTATTTCTGTAGTTACACAGCATGTACAAGTTCTAACATGAATTGAAGCTGATCACAGGTCCTAAGCCATGTTTCCCCAGCGAGAGAGGATAAGCCAAGCTTCAAGCAATTGCTGACCTATCAGAATATTATCTAGGTAACATTAGGGGACTGCAGCTTCAGTTTTGGGTATGATCTTATAGGAACTCAACAGTGTGAGTTTCCACTGACTTTCTCCTAGGCTGCTCTAAACTACAGTTGAATTAAGCATGCATCACCCAATTTAACATCCATATTGCAAAGCTCAAGAGCTCAGGAAGCCAGATGATAGGCTCCAATGCAGGTCTTCCACATTGCCACTGTGAGAGGTGATTTTATTGCTCTCCCACTCCAGTCTCTGGCTCTCCCCTTGCTGCTATCTCTCCTTTGTGCTAACCTAACTGCTTGTACTGGCATGCAATAAACCAGATTAAGGAACTGATCTGGAGAAATACTTTTTTATTTTTAAATTAACTAAGGTTACTTTTAACCCACATCCATTCTTTGTCCCACATCAATGCAGCTGTACATAGATTTTGCCAGTGCAAGACCACACTCAGAGCTAGGAGAGAGGACCTGTGCCTGTAACTGTAGCTGAGCCTGCTTCTGCTGAAGTAAACTGACCATGAGATGCCAGGTTAAGAGCTAACTTTCCCACTGCCTAAAATCCCATGCGACTGCCAAATCCACCACTGGGAACACAGGTAATATTTGCCAAGCTAATGGTAGGACTGAGACAGATGCCTGTTCTTTGACAACCACTGCTGAAATACCATGATAGGAGCCACAGAGAGAGAATTACTAAAGGAAGGAATTACTAGAAGGAAAGGCTGGTGTTGCCCCTAGTGCTCACGTTCTCATACCAGTGTGCACTGCAGTGTTTGAGACAGATGGATACTGTACCTGCTCCGCTAGGATCTGCTGCTGCTGCCTTTGCTCTCGGAGAAACTGCTGCTTCTGCTGCTCTATTACGTGGAGCTGGGCTCTCTGCTCTATCAGCATCTGCTTCATGATGGCTGCCTGAGGCTGGTTCCCTAGGAAGGGACCCCCAGAGCTCGTGCCCGTGACCACACTGCTGGAGCCTGGTGGCACAGAAGGCTGCATCGGCCCTGTGGTCCGTGACAATCCCACTTGGTGCTCCTGTGCAAAGAGAGAGAGAAGGCCTCGTTACTCGGGGTGGTCCACAGGGAAGAGAAGTGACAGATCTTTAAACTGAGGAAGCACTGAGTCTGTGGATGAAGTATGGAGCTTGGAGAAAGTAGGTCCTTGGAAAGATGCACATGGGTTGTGACCATGGGCTGTTCCCCATAGGGAACTGGTTCCTCTTTTCTCCTGGAGTTTAAAGCCCCTCAGGTAAAGCAAGAGCATTTTATAATTCATTTATAATGAAATAATGAAGTTGTGTGTGAAGGTTTTTTTTCATGCAGGACATGTAACTTCTGAGTCATGTTTTTCTAAACTTTTTCTCCCTTCTTATGGAGACAAGTACATTTTCTCTTCCTTTCCACTTACCTCTCTTCATAACAATGATTTAAAACAGTCCTCATTACAACAATTTAAAACAGTCCTCTGGATTGAGAAGCCACGGTGTTGGGTGCACACAATGAGTTGGCAGCATTAATTTTCCTTACATTGCTCCAGAACCTCAGGATTTCACCACATTACGTGTTTATTGGAGACTTCCCTCCCGCAGGACTGGACCAACGTGCGTGGCCGGCAGGACGCAGGACAGGCTCCATCACCCCTCCTGCACCCACTCCCGCTTTCTCTTCGTGTTCCTCATCCAATTTGCTGCCTTTCAGGGATCGACGGAAGGCCGGGGAGAATTCCAACCCTTGTCCCGGCGGAGGGCCGGGATCACCGGGGGACACCGGCAGGTGTCGCTGCCCGCCCGCGGCCCGGCCAAAGCGGGACCGGAGCCTCCCCGGGGCCAGCCGGGACCATTCCCTGCCTCGAGTGCTCCTGCGTGTGAAGAGCCCTCAAAACCTCTTTAATTGATGAATAGGGATGGGTACTCATTTAAAAACACCGACTTGACCTGTATCACTTTAGCATCATTTGTGCAAAGCCCGCCAGAGTGAGGTTTAGATTCACCTGCTTCACGGACGGGTTTGAGGAATGTCAATTTTTGCGTGATTTGGAACGTAGGGAAAGGCGATCTTGCGGCACCTACCCCGACCCAGTCAGTGAAAGGGTTAAAATCAATGCTTGCATGTAGCTTGGGAAATTAGGATCGGCTTTTCTGCATGAAGGTCAGGTTTTCAAGGACCCTTCCGAGGAAATAACAAAATACAATTTGTCCGCATCTCTACTTTGCACAGAAATTCCCTGAAGGGCTCTCTGCTGAAAGGCAGTTCTCTGATATTTAGGTTCTTTCCCTTTTTAATGTCTGCCCTGGTTTGAAAGTTCCCTCCCTGCACCTTTTTCCACTTCTCCAGTCCCAACTCATGCTGCACTTTGCACTTTACAACCTGGTCAAGCATGGTCCCTGCAGCCTCCTAAGGGCAAGGGCTGCGGCAGCTGCTGGGGCTCCCCCAAGCTGGGGTGAGGGAATCACAGCTGCTGAGGATCCCTCAGCTCCTCCCGCACTGAGCCCTTTCACCCACCCCTGTCACTGAGCTCCTGCTTTCTTCGCTGTGGGGGGACACACACAGACATCAGCTGTCTCCAGCAGAGCTGATGGCAAAGGCTTTTTCCTACCACCCCCTGGCCCTCCCCCGACTTCTGATGAAGTCATCAAGCTACTGATTGCATAACTGATACACAGGACTATCTTGTGTTATACTGGGAGACGGGCCAACCGCTTCCATTTATAGACAAAAGCAATGCCACGCTGCCAAATAATGGAGCCTTTGCTGCAGCCAGTACGAGAGAAAAAAAAAGGTGGGGGAAAAAACCTGGGAGCCAAAGGGCATGCTGTGAAGTGACATCCCTCAGAGCTTCCTCTGCAAGCCTCAGTGCACAGCTGCCTTTGGGGCTGCAGCCCAAGTCCTCTTTGAATTGCCTTCAAAAAAAAATCTCCTTACAGAACTACTGTCCTGGCTCTTAATGCACGCATGAGTACGGCTGAGGGACACACTCACTCCACAGTAAAAGCACTCCATTCTCTGCTGGATTATGTTAGAAATTAATTCCAGAGTTTAAAAAGGAAGAAAGCTTTGAAAGGAGCCCCACCAGCTGACATGAGCCCCACGCGCTGTGCAGCAGCTGAAGGAAATACGAGGATTATCACAAAGGTGTTACTTCCAGTGCTGTGTGTTTAGTCATTTTGGGGTACACGAGTTTACCTACTCATCACGAAAACTTCATGTTTCTCATTTTAATAACAGGTTTAAAGCCAGGCCTTCTTCATCTAGATCACCCTCCCACATGGAATATTTCTTCTCCTTTCCTTTTTTTTTTGTTTGGCAAAAGCTCTTCCCAACCGATGATGAAAAGCCCCGCTGACATCACTGGGAGCAGCCCTGGGTTGTGTGTCCTGAAAATAAGAGCATAGCCCAGGCAAAAGGTCTCCGCAGGCAGGAAAATACTCCCTAGCACCTGGGAGCAGAGCTCTTTCCCAAGAGCTTCATCTCTGCAGCCTGGCACTGCTGCTCTTAACATCCAAGGGTATGGAAATGAAACCTGGTGGTCACTGTGTGTCAGGGAGCTGGTGATCTACACGGCTGCCTCTTACAAGCCACGGCTTAGATGCAGCCTCACCACAGGAGCCGAGCACAGAGGCAAGCAACTCGGGCTAAGTGCAGCACTCATACAGTTACAGAGCTTCAAAACCAAACTAATCCAAGCTTCATTGACAACGCTGTTTGCTCCTGTCAGCTCCCTCATCCTCCTACTGCACCCCGAACCTTCCGGCCCCTAGACTTCCTGCTCCTCCTCCTCCTCGTTCCCTGCCGTTCCTTTCTCTTTCCTACACCCTCTGTCCAGCCTCTGCATTTTCCTTTCTTCACCAACTGGCATTGCTGCCTCTTCCTTCCCTCTCCAGACACCCCCACCAGCACCTTGGCTACCCAGCCTCTGGCTGCACATCACCCCTGCCGCTGGCTGTGCTGGTCTCCAGCGGCTCATTCCCACAGCCTGACTCACCCTGTGACTTGCGGGGATCCGCAGCAGTGAGGGGACAGCCCAGCTCCTTCCCGCAGGGCCCTGTCCTTGTGTGCACGTGGGTACAGGGGTGCCCTGTGGGGGCACAGGCAGAGAGCAACAAGATGTCCTGGAACGGGAAACACAGGCTGTATTCTCAGCCTGTTACATCTGGGAAGATGGTACAGTGTGAGTTCTGATTTTTCACTCTGGCTCTTTTTAACACCACCCAAAGCCACTGTGTGCTATTTGCAGGCTGCAAACAGCTCCCTGCTGATAACAGAGTTACAGGCGCTCCAGTCGGGAGCAGCGATGCTGCAGCTCCACCGCCAGGTCCCCACCGCAGGGCAAGGGAGAGGCTGGTTACAAAGGGGGATGGTGCCAAGCCCCCTCAGCTGTGCCACAGAGCGACTTCAAACACACGGGCTGGCCCTGGCTAAGCCTCCTAGGAGTCCTCAGCTGCCCACTTTTAAGGCAGCCCAGGGACAGAATCAAGTGCTTGGCCCCTGGGAGCAAAATCGGGTATTGAAAGAGCTAAGGTGCTGTTCATGGAGCCAAAAGGAGCCACAGTTTCCAAATGGTCAGTGTAACACCTCTGGCTTGTATAGCTGCACAGCACTAGGAAGATGAACTTTTGTAGGATCTGGCTGCTTACTTAACACCCGCACGGGAGTTGCCCCTCTGGATAATCCAATCCTTAGTTAAGCAACAGGAGGATAAATCCTGTGTCCTCCCAGTGTATTTCCAGGGCCCTACAGGAGTGACAGGATGCTCTGCAGGAGTTGAGAGTGATAAGTGTGCATATATGTGTACAGTTATGCACAGTAAACACAAGTGACTTTAAAAAGAGAACAAAGGAGAGTGGAAAAGATCTTTTCCTCTTTGTCTCAAGTCTTACATGCCTCTTCCTTACCATGCAGCAATTTATTCCTTCCACATGTCATTCAATCTCCCGGCTACAGCTAAAAGCAATCACACAATTTTCTTCCAGAACAAGCAGAACAACCACCAGCTGATGCTCTGAGAGCTGGGCAGCTGGGTGCGAGTAAGCACACTCAGGGACAGCCAAGCCTACTCATTGGCCCTCTGTGCCTCATGGTTGGAGCCCTTGGATCTGGAGGAGGCAGCTCTGCTCCTGCTGAAGGCCAGGAGGGCAAAGTGGCACCCCAGGGAAAAGGGGGGTGTTCCAGGCAACTACTGGCAGAAATTTCACATCTGGGAACACAGTATTTCCCAAAATGCTGAGGGAAACACAGACTGGAAAGCAAGGTCTAAATGTGCGGAACAGACGAACAGACATAATTCCCTGTGCCATTCTGTGGTGTGTGAATGAATGGGATCCTTGAATATACAAAGAGCAGAAGAGCAAATAGAAGTCACGAAGGTGGTTTATCCTGCATACGGCATTAGAAGAATGATACTAGAAAAATGTATACAATCAGGCATCTACATTTTAGAGTCAGAGCAGGAAAGAACACACAAAAATGATTTGAAGCAGAAAGTGTCTGCCAGAGAGTGACTTAAAGAGCTCAATCCATTTAGCTTACCACAAAGAGAACTGAGAGATGCTTTGACCATGGTGTATAAAAATACCTTCACGAGGGAAGAAATCCCTTAAAGAGCTCTTTTATCCAGTGAAGAAGGCAAAACCAGATAGAAGGGCTGGAAGCTGAAAAGAGATTCAAATCAGAAAGAAGAATTGCATTTTTACACTATGACTCCATTACACATCAGAAATGGCAGATGTCCACATTTTGATGTCTTCAAGGACGACAGCCTTTCTGGATAAAGACAACACAGCGGTGCGATGGAATGGCCTGTGACATACCAGATAGAACAGCACTGTCTGCCCTCACCTCTGCACAGCTCTGAGCTGCTGCAGAGGCCACTCTCCTGCTTGCACCACACTGCTGCCAGGCAGACAAGCACTGGTTCTGCTCTTAGGCACTGTGTGTGTGTCTGTGTGTGTATGTCTGTATGCTAAGAATGGGGGGTCTCTAAGCTATTAATGGGATCAAAAATATGACTCCACTTTCATACACATGTCACAGTAAAATATCATCTCTACCCCGTGTTTTCAGGGCAGCCCAAAAGCACATTCCTATACTCCCCCAGAAATATTTCTGTTAAATTCCTGGTAATGTTGTTACTTATTGTGTCTGGCAGGGATCTTAATCCTCCCTCTAAATCAGACTGCCCACAGCAAAGCCACCTTTCTCAGAATGGTACCATCCGACAGACTTAGGTAATTACAAATCCCTTCATTTCAGACTTCTGGTTTGTTGGGTTTTTTTACCTCGAAAGAGCCAGCATACAGGATGAAGGGACAGAATATGCCGGTTCACAACTCCAGCTCCGGCAGCAGGCTCTGCAGAGCGGATTGCTTCACCTATTTCCTCTGTCATCCAGCCTCAGGGAGGGGCTGCAAACCTCTCCTCTCTCCCCAAGCCCCGGTTGCCATGGTCTTTCATACAGTATCTGAGCAAACAAGATCCCTCTGATGTTTGACACCAGACCTCTGCATGCAGCCAATTTGTTTTCCTTTCACCTCCCTTCGCCTGCATCTCCCCTCCCTGTGTTTTCGATACAGTTTATTCTGGCCACAGAACAAACAGGGTCTGTCAGGCTGTTTCTTCTGTGTCTTTTTGTTTTCTTCTAGAAATTTTCTAATGTCTTCATTTCTGGTGATGAAGTAGGTAACAAAGGGCTCTAAGATAGGCAACTGTTTCTCTAAACCCGTTTAAGAGCTAAAGACTGGCAGAAGTTCCTCTCAAAGCCTGCGAGGCAGAAGGGGCTGTCGTTTTGCCGGCTGCCTCCCCATGAACCCACTTCTGCTCCAGCACAGGGGTTTAACTCCACAAACCCTGAGCCCTGCCGATGGGATTCAGAATGCAGCGTTTCAACAGGACACCACTGAACTTCAACCAGCCTAATTAAACCAGGCTCATTTCCTCTTTTGCAAATAACAGCTCTGGCAGTTTTCTCCCTTCCCCCCGAAAAAGAAACCTTTGCAGGGGAAATCACTCCTGCTTTTCAGTTTTGTTTATCCTCAGTTTCACCAGGTAGGTCCATGGTATGGAGCATAACGATGTAGCAGTTGGGTTTGTGCACTGAGGGAGAAGTATTCATTTATCTCAAATAACTAGTTTTCTTGTAATTGCATTTTTTATTGGTCTTATTATTTTTAGGAGAAGATGAAAGCGAATAAGCCCAAATTCAAACCAAAAAAGCCTCTCTAAATTCATATCTTAAAAAAAAAAAGGAGAAATAAGTGGACGAATATAAAAATATTTGGGAAGTGTAAAATGAAGATGAGCTATTCTCTTTTTCTTTAGCGAGTTACAAGTTGTGGCTCAAGCAGAGCCTCTTGCAAGGCTGTGGTTATCACCCAGTACCTGCTCCGTCCCCTATGGGATGTGAACCTTGTGCTTCTTGGCAAAGCTCCATGGATGTTCCCTATACATGCTGTGTATGGCAGGGACTAGTGACTGGGCTACCAGCCGGCCTAGAGGAGACCCGAGTGAGCACAGAGGCCCTGTGACTCTGGCAGGTCTGTGAGGCAGCTTCTGGTGCATTCTGCAACAGGAATGAATCCTCCCGCTCCACACTCTCACCTGCTCTTGAGCCCTTTGCAGCAGTGTTCATGGCCCAGTGAAAACAAAGCAGTACTTTACATCATTTTCTTGCAGGAGTGAACTGATGGGGTTAATCAGGCCATTAATTTGACCTGCAGGGGGAATGGCTGTCCCGACAAGTTTCTGTGAGGCAAAGCCGGGTGCGGTTTTACAGCGCATCAGTTACTCAGAGGTTACTCCCACGAGCAGCTCCCCTCCTGCAGGAGTATGGAACAGCCACCTGGCATTTCTGTTTTGGGGCAAGAGGTCTGAGGGGCTGCTGAAGGGTGGCAAAGCCAGCCCCTAACTGGCCTCTTGGCACAATCTCTGCAGACATGCAGGGCTGGTGGCAGGGAAGGAAGGAGGGTGGGGATTCTAAGAAACACTAAAGTGCCCAACTTCTTAATTGCAGCACATTATGGAGGTTGTAATTACTCCCCTCAAAGACTGCTGGGTGAAGCTGTGCTGTCATGGTCTTCCACAGTGTGCCCTACCACTCTGAAAGCAAGAGGCAACCTTCGGGGAGCAAAAGGTGGGAGGAGGGAGCTGAAAAACCAGCCCACACCATAGCTTTTCCATACCACATCCCTGCTGCATTCTGCCATAGCTGAGAGCTTTCAAAGGTACAAATCAGCCACTCCAGAGGAGCTGCAACTTGCCCTCTTGGTGCCAGCTCAACTCTGCCTTGGCAAATTTCCTGGGGCTCCAGAAGCTGGTCCTGGAGCAAAGTGGAGTGAAAGCTGAGCTCACAAGGGCTGCTGGGCCCTGAAGCCAGACAGAAATTGTCCTGCTAAAGGTTTTAGCTTTAATCAATGCCCCCTTCAAGCCCATCCTGGAGCAGGAGGGAGGAAAGCTAATGTGAAGCGTAAGGATAATCACGGCTAGAGAGCCCCCGGGAAGAGGGAGAGAAGAAAAATGGAAGATGAAAGCAGGCAAATGGTTTAAACAAACAGTCACACAGGGCCAATGAAAAGGGGGAACAGAGGGAAAATGACACAATAAAAATAAATGCTATAAGAGAAAGAAAAGCTTCTAAGCACACACAGAGAAAAATGTGGGGCTTGGAAAAAGCAAAAGTATAAGAAATAGATGCTCTAATGGAGCTCTCTAGCAGCTAACACTCACCATTACCAGGCAGCCCCTTTCCTTCTAATGGCCCGAGCCTGTACCACATTATCACCTTGTACCCCATGGAGTTTGCTGGTTGTTGAGGTATTTCGCAGAGCCTGGCTGTAGCTCACGCCTGGCAGAAGCTGCCTGAAGTCTCCTGTGGATGACTGCAGAGATATTTTTTTTTTTTTTACTCTAGGTGAAATTTTGTTAAATTTCCCCTTGGTTGTTTTGTTTGAGCATAAACAAAAGGTATTTTTTTCCACACTTAAGGGCGTCTTTCAGATCCTTTTCTCTGTGCTGTGATAAATGAAATCTCCTTCATTTTTAGAAATTCCAACTTGGCACTTGTGTTGCTCCTCAGCAAGCAGCGTGTAATTTGCCAAGCCTGAAAGAATCCTGGCTGAGAAATAAACACAGTGGGCCATATGCTCTCCTTCCCCTATGCAGAAGGCACCTTACCTCAAAAATTGGGAAGAGGCTGCAATCACCCCCATGGCGTTGCTTTTGCCAAGGCGAAAAAAAATAAATATCCGCAGAAAAATTTCTGCCCAAAAAGGTTCTGGGCTCTCATAAAGTAGCCCTGTTTCTGCATGGCCCCGGGGACCTCCCGTGCACTGTCCCTGACCTTGTGGCTGGGCTCAGGCCTGGCAGAAAAGCGGTGAGGGCTCAGGGACTGCATACCCCACGTCCTCGGTGCTCGCAGCAAAGCTGCATTGTCTCTGTCGGCATTTCCCGGCGCAGCCCGCTGTGCGAGGGGGCGATCTGCAGCACACAGCTGCTCCTTTAACACCGCTCTCCTCTCCCTCGTTCACACCGTGCCCTCCTGAGAGGCAGATCACACACCAGAAGGATGGGGTGAAGTGAGGACTTCTTTCTGCTCTGTGCCCGTATGAGACACAGAGGGAGAGTGTGACATGTATATGTGGTACCTGTTTTCTGGCAGGCTCCAGCAGTCAGTGAATGTGGCTGATAAAAGCATTGGTGCTTAGGAGGAATGGTCATCTGTACGTATTCATGCATAAATTCCATGATCTTCCTCTGTCTGACAGCGACTTCAAAGAGCTGGAATAACTCCCTTGTCTTTGTTTGCAGGTTGCTTGTCTCTGTAGCCTCTCTGCAGGTGGGATTTCCACCTCAAATCACGAGCAAAATATTTCCATAAGGCAGCCAGCAGGGCCAAGGGAAGTGGTCCTCCACTGCAGCTGCCTGGCAAAGCCACATTATCTTTGCAGTGGTTTCACATAACTACCTGCTGATTAACTAAGTTGGTTGAGATGGCACAACAGGTGTAAGATTTCATGAGCTAATTCTTTTAACATCCTTGAATCCAAGCAACCCAGATCACCTAGTTCCAGCACCTGAAACTCTTTTGATTTTTCTTCCACTTTGGATGTGGTCTTTGTTTTCTCATTAGCCACCTGGCCTTTACTTTGACACTCAATCGTCTTAGTCCTACTGAAAACTGAGACAAGGTATTCTGATTTGGGCTATGCCTAGCTTGTTTTAAGGTCTTCAAGCTCAACGTGCTCCTTGCTGTATGGTTCCCCCTTTATTTATATGACTAAGGAAAACCCCACGATTGAATTAATTCCTTTTGCAAGGCCTAACTCAGTTCAGCTTTTATCAGAAATGACTTTATCCCTAGACTTCCAGGCCTCTAAGGCCTGGCTTGCTTTGCTGATCAAGCCCTTATTCCTGCCCTCTGAGGCTTTCTGGATAGCCTTGATACCTCTTCTGAGACAATGACTTATCTCATAAGCTTTAAACCTCCTCTTTCTTTTTCTTTTTCCTCCTCCACACCATGAATGCTTTTTTGCCTCCTTCTGTCCTGCCATCTTCCTAATGCATACTCACGTTTGCCAGCTTAACTAGTTCTCCCAGCTGCAATCCCAGCTGCTTTTTTGCAGCCTTTGACTCACTTCTCAAACCCTGCCTTCTCCTGCCTTCACTGGAAAGAGGTCTTTGCACAGGATTGCATTGATATCTCCCATGAGAGACTTTAGGAAAGACATGATCTTCCTCTAGCCCCGCTTGCTTTCCTTTGCATCCTGCCCGGCTCTCTGCTCCTGTCACAGAGGCAGTGGCCTCATCAGTGGACCACAGCCCTTCTGCTTGTCCTGGCAGCCTCACTGTGTCCTCTTTTCTCATCTCTGTTGCCCCCATCTGCCTTTTCCTCCTTCTTTATATCCCACTCTCCTTTCATTCCTTCCCCTTGCAGCACGAGCATGCTTTATCTTCATGCTTTTAAAAAATAAAATAAAAATCCAAACAGCCCTTGACTCCTAGTGACTCTCCAGCTCTCACGCTCTCTCTCTTCTCACTGTCATCTCTAAGCTTATTGCATCTGCTGCTGATGATTTATGTGATTTAGACTGAATTTAGTCTCCATCTCCAGCATAGAATCTTTTCCAAACAGGCTTTCACTTCTCGCCTGTCTCAGAAACAGGATCGCAGGGTTTCTAATATCCTTTGTCTGGCTGCAGCTCTGCACTACAATGCCAGGCTCACTGTCACAGCCTGTGTGAGTCTTACAGCCTGTCAGTTCCTTCTGGAAATCTGGCCCTCCTTTCTCAGTGCTCCTACTTGACTCCAACACCTTCATTCGCTTGCTCAGTGTTACTCGGTCTAGTTCGTCACTACTCACCCTTCCAAACTGCTGCTGTTCTGTGGGTCTGCAGCCTCATCCCTCATCTCCTTTCCCTCTCTCAGATCTCAGAGCAAGCTCACTCTCCACACACTTTCAAGGACCTTCTCTGCACCAGCAACTCACCGACCTACCTCTCTGTCCCCATCCACTTCCCGTCTGTTCCAACTAAATTCATGCCCTGCCTCTGGGATCATCTTGTGGATATCTGTCAGCTCAAGCTCAAAGTAGGCTCTCATCCAACTCCCTAGGTCTCCTCTTTTTCCAGTTTCTCCAGTCCCCGTGGGCAACACCATTGCCTGGCTGTCACTCAGCCCATAACCTGGTTGTTATCTCTGCCTCACGCTCTGTGCAGCCCCACAGCCAGGCTCTCGTCTCCTCACACCCTGAAGGCTGCAACCCTACCCTGCTTGTAGACAGCCCGAGTGCTGCTGTCCAGGGCATTTTCTTTGCCTGTCATCTTGCCTGTACCATCCCTCTCTTTACAGCCCTCTCTTAGATTCCCCTTCCTCTGGATTTCCATACCCTCCCTTGCTCTCAAATTCAGCTGCAGTGTATGCCACCTCACGCTGTCTCACTGCTGAGACTTTCCATCACCCCATCACAACCCACTCTTTTCCACATGTTACATTTTAGCTAGAAGTGCCTTCAGACTTTCCTCCCTGCTGGATTTCATTCTTGGGAGGAGATTTTTCAAATCATATGAATCTGACCCTGAACTCTGCCCCCAGCATAGTTACATTTGTAGAAGTTTGCAGAAGTTTCTGTCTCCATAATGTCCAGCAGTCTTCTGTTTTCTTGTACTCCCTGGTGTGTTTGTCTCCCTGTGTTACCTCTTATCTTACACTTAGACTGGAAGTGTTTAGGGGGATGGAAACATATTTACATCCTGCATCTGCAGGGAGCCCAGCACAATGAGACTCCTAAACTGGGACTATGGCTCAGAGCTGCCACCCACCATAGCGCAAGCAGTTACAAATACAACTTCAATTTGCATACAGCTTAAATATGCTATTTCATATTCTCTAGGTGCAAAACCAACAGCATTTCACTGTGCCCTTGCTCCACTTTTTCTCCTTTTAAAAGGACATAATATAAGGTTGGGATATCGCATGCTGGAAAAGTCAGGAAATGCTAAGTTATGGTTCCCACGGCAATTGTAACTCAGCCCCAGACGGTGCGGCACAAAGGTTATCACCGTGTACAATAACAGAGGATGCTGAACACATGCAAAGTGACCAAATTACTGTCATGGCAGATAACCAGGTCTTTGAACTTCCATGCAGGTAAAAATCTCAGGCATTTACTGGGCTTTTAGCATTTAATTCTAGAAATGTGAAGCACACAACCCCCTATAAATAAAAGTCAGAATTACGCTGCATAGTGAGTAACTGGTGCCAGCAGTAGCTTGTAGCCTTCTTTGCAGAGACACAGCTAATGGCAACAAGAAATATTTCCATTACTTTATGAGCTCTGGTAGCTGTCAACTGAGAGAGGGATCTGCCGATCAGAGAAATCTGGGAAGACATCAGTGTGTCAGAACAAGTGAAAAGACTTGACACAGAGGGCACATTTTTGTTGAGCAATTTGCATTAGCACTTCTGGACAAATTCTACATTTCACATGCAATTCACAAACCAACAGCAGCACAGCTAATTGGTGCAGTTGCCACTCAACTGCAGTGCCTTGTTTGAGCTATCACCAACGTGAATGAAGACTACAGGCTTTTTTTCAAAAAAATGCAGCAATTATTTTGCAGGCTTTGAGTTGGGTTCCCCCTGCCCCCACTTTCATCCTTGTAATTTCATTATCTCAATAACTTAAAAAGGACATGGAATAGTAAAATGCAAACCTCAGAAAAGTCCTATTGAAGTTATTAATTAAAAAAAAAACACTGTTTGCAAAGAATGATGCCCTTCATTAATATACCTGTTAGCCCTGCCATCACTGTGAATTTGACCTTGTCTCAAGAGTGCCAATGCAAAGCTACATGTGGATCTGAAAAAAATAACAATAAGTGGCAGAGCACTGGTGACAGAAAATCCCAGCCACCAAACCAAGGCTGTGCTCTGCATGAATCTAAAATGCTGATGGGATGATGGAATCTCTCTGCTCCCTCTTAGGTGGTATTAGAAGTTATTTAACCGAAAACAGGGCAGATCTCCCATCCATCAGTCCTTATCCTTTGTAAAGTCGAGTCTTCTGTGAAAAGGAAAGAGCATCCATGCTGCAGTTTTCTATTACTGCTGCTCAGAATGCTCAGGCAGCTGCGGCTCAGCTGAAGGAAGGCTTGGCTGACTCCTTTTCCTAAGTTAGATGGCTATTTTTAGGCAACATTTCCTTTAGGCCCCTACAGTGCAAAATCCAAAGGAGCTAATGGGATTGGCAGGTGCATAGATTATCAGTGACCTCCTCTAGCTGAGCATTCACATTTCCTTACCATATTTTTTGTCATAATGTGAAAAAGGGAAAAACCTACAATTAAAGATCTTCCAAACCAGCCTCCATACCTTTTATATTCAATGAGAAACCAATGTGCAATAGAAAAAAATTGAACAGCACAAGAGAAACTATACAGACGCACCTAGAACTAAATACATCTAATTTGGAAGAACTTGATGTTAATGGGGTATTTCGGTTGCATCTCTGCAGAGGAATAAGCATCTGTAATGTACTTTCATTCTGATCCCAATCTTTCTGCAGCTGCAAGAATCTCATCCCCTTTCCTTCTTCCCTTGAGATCTTCTTGGCCCCATCCTACCAAGGGTCCAGCCTCGCTATTGTAGGAGTCACTAGCAAAAGCCACATCTTATCCACATCTCCCAGCTGTGCTCTCTTCAGAAAGAATAAGAGAAGTTACAGCTAAGCCAGTGTAACTCCCAGTCTCTGAGTCCTGGACACAGATGTCATTTTATGTTCTGCAGTGAATGACAAAGCAGGCTGTTGGGCAAACCCCCGTGGTACATCTTGCTGGTGTAAGTAACTCTGCTTGGGCTTCCTTCTGCCACACCTTGAGTTACAGGCACAGCAGTCACTTCCCAGTGACTTAATCCTGACTTGAAGGCCCAATTATTCTGAGTGTGACTGCACAGTCTTCCTCTTGGGAATTGGTGCTGTGCACAACCCCTGCTCCCCAGGATGACTCAGTTGGTATTTGGGGAAGCAGGGTCTGGCTGGGAGCTCTGTGTGTGCCCTGTTCCAAACGTGGGTCCCCCTTTGAGCATCCCACCAGTATTCACCTGGTGAGCCATGAAAAAAGGGAGCCCCTGAAATCCCCACTATGGGGGTTATGGGTTGCTTCCTTCTTTCCTTTTATTGATCCTTTTTTTTATCCTTTGCCTGTATTCAGAAGGCTTTGTCTGGAGAGCTGATACCTTGAACCCTTCACAAAGAAAAGCAAACAGTGACTCTGTGAAACCACAGGTTGTACTTCCCAATGATAGAGCAGGGCTCCAATTTACTAACACATGGTGTGGCCGTCAGCTGTGATTCTACAAAAACTGCAGAAGGTAGCTTTGGACCTCTTAATATCTTATTTCTGATATATGGAGGGACTGGGGAGTTTGCAGCTTCCCACCTGCTTAAATATAATTAACTACAAAACATCAAACATATGCATTCAGCCCTTTGTAGACATATCATTACCTTATGTGTTCATGTAAGGCACATCTGTAGCACATTGGCAGTACACCTAGTTAATGTGTGGGAGACTCCTAGGTTCAAAGCCTCCAGTGTTTCTTTTGTTCTCTAATGAATCCTTCTTTTGTTTAGCTCCCCCTCCCCTAAGGTTGTAGCTGTAACTCTGTCATTAGCATCTTAAAAATCTTTTCCTCCAAAACTACTGACGACGACACTGCAATAGGCTGGGAACATAGTAGGAAGCACCTAAATGAATCACGATTCTTACTTCAGACAGGTTTAACAGGTCTGGGTCACTTTTCAGCAACACTGTTGCTTCATTAGCAAACTCGGCAATCAAATATTCCCCTAAAAACCACGTGAGGTGAAATTCCTGTGCCATATTCCAGCTGGTAAGATGGGTTTGTAATGTTTCAAATAAAAGACGCATTCATGGCTACTAGGAGTGTCACAATTTTTGTGAATATCTGTGGACTCACATCTGCTTCTCAGTGTCCAAAAATCAAAGCATTTGGGCACCTCCAAGGTAGCCCACTTAAAATGCTGGGCTGTATCCTTTGAGTGGAAACATTTTGCTGAATTTTCACTGGATTTCAACCTAGTGACCCCAAACCTGATTTTCTAGATACTATGCACGGGAACACACGTGTAACACTGAGATACCTCTAACACAGAGACTGGCAGCTGTGGTTTCCACCAGAATCACCATCCCTCCTGGTGCTGGCATCTTTCTGGGCTTCACCAAAAGGGACCAGCTACCTACCAACAAGTTCTGGGAAACAAGTAGCCGAAGATGCTGCTAAGGAAATGTTTTCACAGATAGGCACAAAGACAGACGGACTTTACCCATTTGGCTGTGAATGAAATGCAGTGGGGGTTTTGCCTTTGGAAAAGTGCCAAGCTCATATCCACTGAGTTACTGTGCTTTCAGTGGGCTGACTCCAGTTCTTTCCAAAGTTATCAGGCCTCTTCTCCAAAACATCTTAGGGACTGGCAGAGATGGCCAATGATCAGGGTGTGATTTGGGGCATTTCCTCTGTGAGAAACCCAGTGGCCAGGCAGGAAGGCCACAGCACTGGAAGAAACATCAGGACTCTCAAGTGCTGTGCTGCTTACACCTCTGGGCATCTCCGGCAGCTTAACCACAGTGCTCATACTTCCATGCCCTGGTATCAGGGTAACTATGCACCCTAGTAAGGCAGTTCAGCTGTATAAAAAGGTTTGGGATTCTTTGGGATCCATGGCATCATGGGTGTAGCTCTGTCAGACAACTCTAAATTGTAATAGAGTCATCCGACTTCAGCATTCAGTTTGTCACTACAAAAACATCAGCTCCTTAACAAGCACAACACATTAGTAATGTGCATTGTTGCTCTATATTCATCAACTAGCATTATTGTTTTTATTTAACTGTAAGTGGCATGTTTTCTTTGCTGGCTTCCTTCCAAACTCATCAGTTCCTCTGAGCTGAGGTAGTAGTATGTGTTTTCACTGCTTATGAGGAGACATTTCTCTCTTAAAAGACATAAACACACCACCACCTGAAAATGGCATAATGACAATACCCAGGAAAAAAAAAAGGACAACCATAAGTAAACCCCATTCTTCCTCTCCCTGATTTTTCAGAAACAATTCTGCAGCAAATGCCAGCTCCATTGGCTAGCCACTAAAATCAGCAAAGCTGAGCCGAGGCAGAGCCACAAGCCTTCAAAAGCTGCTGGGGGAAGTGGTACAGGGAGGTCCTGGAGTGCCCTTGTCTTCCTGCTGTCCTTCCTCACAGCAGACTGGGAACATCTGTCCTGTAGCTCTGCATAGTGACTGTAAGTGCAGTGACAGCCTTAGTTAAAACTCACCGGGAAGCACCTTTCCTCTGGAAAACCAAACAGCTCCATGCTCACACAGATCAACAGCCTGAAGATGAGGAAAGCTGCTGCACTTTCAGTGGGTGCTGGGCACAGACATGGCTGCTTACAAGAGGAAATGACCGGAGATTTACAATGGCAAAATCAAGGTGTACAACCTGAAGGACTAATTAGGTGTTTCCCTTCCCCTCAAAATATTTTCCTATGGCCTAAAAATACATCCTATGTCTTACATGAAATGAAAGAGGAGCACACTGACTGTTGACAGCCCCATCATAATAATATCACCTCTAAAAATTCAAGCAGCAAAGGTATTCCCATTCCCAAGCTTGTACTCGGAAGGATCACTCTGAGCGTGTGGCACCAGTTTGGCACTAGTGTGAAAAAAGTGTGTCTCATTTACAGGTTTTTACTGGTATTATCCCTCATTAATCTTTGACTGCTTCAAAATTTATTTTCTCATCTTTCATAAAGGCTCTGGCCATGCTGACTAGTACAAGTGAAAACCTAAAATATTCTTCTGCAGCCGGTCATTGCCTACAGGATGAAAACATTCACCCACAGTGGCCTCGGTAGCCCAAGCCGAGTGCAGTGCTGCAACGTAGGTCACACAGCCTCTTCTAGGGGAATACAAACAAGACTAGTACAGAGGGGTCCAAAGATTATGTAAAAACCAAAACAAACTTAATTGCCTAATTAATTGAACTAGGCCTCACCTCCTCCAGAATAACTCGACCTGTTCAGCACTGGAAAAGGCCGGTGTTGACACTGCCCTTGTTTGTTTGGCTGCGTGTCAGCCTGAGGAGGTATATTTAGCTTTAGTGCGCTTGCAGGATTGCATCTCGCAGCTCAACAGGAAATCTCTGGAGTCAGAGCTAAAGATATCGCTGCACACTCAGAAATTTACGGCCAGCTGTAAAAGTGGGGCTGCGGTGGTCAGAGTGCTCAACAGCCTCCTTTGAAATGAGCGAGGAGGCTGAATTAAACACTTCACTGTACCGGGTTCATGGCAGGCAGGGTGCACCCACAGGTCTAAAAATAGCAATAGAGGAGGCTCTTCTCTTGCTGGGATAATACTGAATTGATACATCCCGTTCCCATTCCCAAGCTTGTGCTCACGAGAAGATGGGAGGGGGAGAAGTCTGAGGAGAGGGAGTTGGGGACTAGTGCTGAAGGAGCACACAGAGATCTCCTCCTTCTCCTCCTCTGAAGCTTTCAGAAATTTTAACAGTTGTCAGATCCATTTCAAGAGACATAAATCATGACAGAGATCACGCATGTAACACAGGCTTTCTTTTCCATTAAAAAAATCTACACATGGTTTGTGGCACCAATTCCAGGTCAGGTGAACAGACAGGGAATCCTGTCTTGCCTCTCCTCGACATTTTTAAGTGCCATTTTATCTGATGCTGTCATGGATCCTGAACAATCTCTCCAGTGATGGGCAAGCACAGGGCACCTCAGCCACAGCCTCACCTAGAGCCTCAGTCTAGGAGAATTATGTTACTCAGGGGAAGAATTTGCTGAGGGTAATATTGAATTGTTATGGATTTAATGCTAAAAGTTGAAATGGTTAAAAATTAACCCAAGTATGGAAACTCACACCTCTCTGAGGTCTCTCTCATGAAATCAGTGGTGATGTCCTGGTGGATGTCCCACAGTGGCAGCACACTGGGTGAGCGCCTTGAAGAGCCTGTGGTACTGTAAATTGATGCCAGCTGTGTGCCCAAACCAGTCATGCCATCTTGTTTGGTTCAGTCACCACCATGGAATACCAGGGAAGACAGGGCCTTGGAGCAAACTGTGACTGGTGGGGAGATGTTCTGCAGTGTCTCATTTATGCGCTTCACACAGTGTTTTGTAAAACACTCGAGTGCATTAACTCAGCGAAGCTCGGTGGCACACTGAAGGATCAGGCCCCTCCACTTCACCGCAGTTAAGGCAGGAACATGACCCAGGACCTTTCTCTACGGAGATAATGAAAAGGCAGGATGCAAACCCAGCTCCTGTTTTCTGTTAATAAGTGCTTTCTTACTCTATCTTATCATTTTCTCTCAAGTGATATCTAGCTGACTGTTTGCATTTCATCTCAGCTTTGGGAATGCTTCGTACCGTCCAAGTAATTCGAGTCAGCCAGAGCACACCTCTCTTTGCTCAGTGGCAGTACAGCTCTGTATGTTTATGAAGCAAAATCAAAAAGGAGTAAATGTAAACAAGCTGTCCCTCTTTTGAAGAGCTCCTCCGGATACAGAGTGTTCTGTCAATAGCAGTGTAAGGAAGTACTGTGGCCTCAGGGTCCTGCATGCTGTTGATACCAAAAAAAAAGGAACTTATTTCAGAGTCTTATTTAGATCAACCTGTTTTCTTTCAGGCAAAAAGCCTGAGGTGCCACCCTGCCTACAGCTGACTGGTCTCACAAGAACAGACAAATTTCTTTGCCTCCAGACAGGTCATTAACTGGTGGAGATGGGGTAGGTAGGTGTATGTAGCCTTAGGAAGTGTGCAGAATTTGTTTTTATCAACCCTACACAAGGGAAGACTAGTTGTAAGGCTGGTGTTTGGCAGCTTGATGCATTCACAATCCAGACTGTGGATAAACCACTCCCCTATCTAATGCCTCAGCATCCCCAGCCCTACAGCCAGAACAGTGACAGTTCCTCTGATTCCACCAAACTGCCCCAACCCCAGCAAGGCAACAAGATCCAGGGATCTACAGTGCCAGCATGCTCTAGTTACATCCTCAGATAAAACATTTTCTCCCCAAAAAAGCCCAGAATTGTATTTCTTGTCTGCATGCACCTAAACAAACCAACAGGCAAAAATTCTTCCTCAAAATAGAAGAAAAAAAATTTCTCTGTCCTATTTGTCTCCCATTTCCTTTGAGCAATGTCACTAAAAACACAGCTTAAGGAGCAGGCAGGAGAAGGACAGCAGGATCCTTGGCTAAAAACGAGGGATTTGCTGTGGCCCAGGCAGTGCCAGCTTTTCTGGATGCCGAGACAAGCATCTCCTTATTTCTGCCTGGGTGAGATGGAGTGGCAGAGCCCCATGAATCTATCACGGCTGTTGGGAGCTGACAGCTATGTGTTCCCCCTTCAGCAAACTGCTTCCCCTTTGTCAGGTGTCATTTGAGTGCCACACACCACCAGGCACACGCTCGGCCCCTCCTTGGAGGCACCTCTGCGGTGCCGGAGCAAGGTTCGGTCGCTGTTGGAAGATTTAAGGGATGCTGCTGAGCCATGGCTGGCTGCTGAACCCGCTGCTCCCTTGGCAGTGCTGCTGGCTGGAGGAGGTGTGGTGCCTCTCGGGCATGTTACATCACCAGCTTACTGCTGGATCCATCACAGGAAGCAAAGTTCAGCAGTAAACAGGAGACACCCCCCCCCCCCCCCCCCCGCCCTGGCAGCAGGGAGTAATCCTGCAGATTTCCCACGAGTGGAAGAGCTGAGGAAGGTGTGGAGTCCTTCCGCATCAAGGATCTGGTCCAGCTGACAGAGCATGTGCCAGGGTACAAGGCTCCTCAGCAGCTGGCTCTCCTGGGGCTGGTGACATCCTTCAGGATGGTGACAGCTCTGCAGAGCAATGTGCCGTGCTCCCAAAATCTTGCAGTGCCCAGTCATGACCTGATTGGCAGACAATGGGAGTCAAGCCACAGTCCCCTGGGTACACACCAGATGCTTCGACTGCAAAACCACTGCTTTGGTTAAGCTGTCTATTATGTGATGTACCTTGAGCTAAAAAGGCTCTCCTTGGATAATCCCAGCGTTTTAGAGCTTTATTGCCAGGAGTGCTCTCTAAGGGCACTGTTTAGAGAAGTGTCATGTACGAACGACAGAATCACAGAAGGCAGTGATGGAGAAGATCACTTCGCCCGTCTCTCAGCTCCCATGAGGACCTTTTAGTCCAACACACAGGAGTCACTGTAAGGAGAGAAACTTGCAGCACATCAATGCTCCTGAACAAACAATGAAAAGCCCGGGATGAGGAGGTGATCAAGAACTTTGTGATATATGCCCGTTAGCAGACAGGCCCTTCTAGAGATGGCCTGGAGAGTGTTCTTGTTAAAAGCCAATTGGATGAGTGACATTTGAAAAAAAAAAAAGGATACGTGTGTCACTTTTCCACAGCTTCCCCCTGGCTCAGTTCAGACAATTACAGCTTAACTACCAGGGTTAAGTTGAAGTCTTCTATGGTGTCAGAATATAAGATAGAGAGGGACACTGTCAACTTCTTCGGGTATTGAAATCTCATTTATGAGAAGGAAAGGCATTCTCTGCCAGCTCTTTCTTTCATATCTGAAAGAAGTAAGCCAAAGACAGTACAAAGGAAAAATGTAGTGGGTGTTTTTCATGGTAGCCTTTACCTGTGGTCTTTCATTTGTATGGCTGCTGGAAGAGGAGCCTACTTAGAGGTTCTCTGGGGTAAAACTGCCTTGCCATTTCATAAGAGGGGAATGGTGCCTTCCTTTCATGGATGAGCTCCATTGGAAGCTTCCCAAGCAAGTTTCCACAGAGCCATCCCCATGCCACCCACAAGCCTGCTGGCTCCCTGCCCAAGGACCACACATGCCTGTGGGTACAGGCTGCACTTGAAATCACATCCCTGCATGTGCAGAGAGGTCCTGCTTGGCCACCCTCCCCGGATGCACTCCCTGAAGCTGCCACTTGGCACTGAGAGAGGGGACCTGGGAGCTTACCTTTAACCAAAGGTGCCCACTCACAGACACAAGATGCCTCTGAGTTTCATTCAGCTCCCAAGTGCTGTTGAGGCTTGGCAAACACCTCTCGATGGGAAGAGAGAGATAGGTAAGAAAGTGTTCTGCAAACTTCTGCAGACAGGGAGTGACATGCCCTTCTCACACTACTGAAGGGGCTAAGAAAGTGGTCAGGCTTCCAATGACTTGTAACGTACTGACAACACCAAGCTGTAAGTACCACTGGAAGATATGGCTCCCCAGTGATCACAGCTTCGGCAAGAAATGCTCAAAATAATGGGATGATCCTGGTTTCTGGAGTGCTGCAAATCTCACTGCTGCAGCTCTCTCGTGTTTCAAAATCAGGAGCTGGTCTCTCCTTCCTCCACCAGGACAGAAAATACACCTGCAGTTGGTTCTGCTCCAGATGTAAAACTTCACATCCGTGGAATATGTAAAACTTGCTTAAAGAAATACAAGAGCTGTAGTGAGACACTCAATCACCTGACTCCAGGAATCAAAGTCTTGGGACAAAAAACCAACAGATAAAATCCCAAGGTGTGACAACATTACCACTCTGCTTGTGCATGGCCAGATTCTGAAAGGGATAAACAGAAGAGACACTGTTTTCCGTGAAGAAGTCTGGGAAGGCAAGAAACTTAAAGCAAAATCATGTGGAAAGTTATTAAATTCATTTCTAGCATTGCCAATGTAACTAAATGTTATGATGGCATTTAGTTATGTTTAGAAATGGAAGATAGGCTTTGCTTCTCGTTTAATACCATTTCCTAAGACTTTTTTCTTAAAATGTTTAACTTGTTATCCAGAACACTACAAGTCAAGAAATCCAAGATGCAGCCTTCACTTTCCCAGAATCCACTACCAGATCCTGAACATATCTATACAATGGGGATGACATCTCCAGCGTGTTGACACACGTGCACAGTATTATTGCTTCTTCAATATACGTTTCATTGCTTTCAGAGCAAAATTTGTTCTTGGACGCTTGCACAAAGACCATGCCAAAAACAATGGATGTGCTCGTACACTTTCAAACACCAGGCTCTGGCTTCCTAAAGGGAAAGTTTTTGTTGTTGTTTGGTTTCCAGCAAAGGCCTCTTTCCAAGGGCACAGGGAACCACCCTTCTGCAAAACAACAAATTACAAGTGTTTCCCTCAACCACAAATGTGCTCTGTGGAAACTTAAGAGGATTCATTTGGAAAAGCAGGGATGGACTGCACCAAGGTCCAGGAGGAAGAGTTTATTTCTTTTTCTCATGTTTCTCATTTTTAAATGATCTGTCTCTCCTCCAGATCACGGCACACATCACACAGCTTTAGCTTAAATTGCTGTCCACATGTATCTCTGCTTGTGAGGTTCACATGATTAGCTCATTTCATGAAGCAAATCCCAGTCTTCTCACCATAGGAGATGTGGCACTAAACAGTAACCCTTCATGAAGAAATAACACTTGTGAGGAATTTTACTGCTGTGTCCACTTTCAGTGCAAAGAAAGGGAAGGGGCAGCTGGCTGAGGGAAGGGAGAACAAATTTTTACCTTCTAGGGCAGCAAAGCCACAGTAACCTTCTGTTCAAATCTTCTACATGGTCCTTCTTTGTGCTGACTACTCTCCACCCGCTCTCAACAGCTCCCTGTTTTAGTGCCCTCTCCTACTTTCTGATATTAGCCTGCAGCACAGCATAAAGAGCTCCAGAATTCTTAGTCTCAATGTGTTTCTTCTTTCAACTGAGACATCTGTTTTCAGGTACTTAACATGCAGACATGCACATGGCCCTCTCCTTCACAACAGCAACTTGTCTACTGACCCAAATGAAACTTGTACTGAACAAACCAGTGCAGACAAAAGTCAACAATTTAGGTACCTGAGATTGCAACCAGAATGAAGTTGGCAAATGACCCAATAACATCCAACTACTTCTGTCACCAAAAAGCCTTCACTTTCACCAAAAACGCCTCTCAGAGAATCTCTACCCATTTCGATACACTGTGTAAACTGCTTAAGTAAGTTTTTGATGCTCAGCATTTTTACATCTTCTACACCACTGATTAACACCTTTTTCTGTAGAAAATGGGGTTTCTCAGATGAGGCCATTTCAGAATTTGGGGTGCTAGGAAGGGCAGGACAGTTCAAAGCCCTGTTGCAGTACTGGGGTCATCTATGACCTGCCTGTTTTGAAATAATAGTCTCACTCATAATTCATTTTTGCGAACATTCTTAATCACTGGGTACAGTGTTAAACCTTTAAATAAGTACCTGTGTCAGAAGACAGATCTGTGCATGTGGTCAGGCCAAGGCTACTGAAAGGTTCAGCAGCCAGACTGGTTATGAAAAACAAACACCAGCATCTATTTACAGATCCACATACCCACCAGTCTGATTTTATTTTCATCTGCAGTGTGATCTTCCATCTATACAGCCTTTGAAATATGAACCTAAAACTTTTTGGGGGACAGAATTCAAAATCATTTGTTACAAAATGTCATGCTCTTGAGTTTATTTCAACCACTGCTCCTTAACTGTTCTAAAATAATGAATAATAAATACTGGTGGCAGCGGCAGCAATAGTGGCAGCTGCAGGGAGACATCCAAACCCAATCCATACTAAAAAAGGAAACAAGTAATATAATTTCTCTCCTTCTCCTTTACTTTCTTTTCTCATTTTTTACCATGGGTTCTGCAGTCATTATTGTCCACTTTATTTTTTGCTCCCTTACTTCTTTCTACCAAGGAGTGTGGAAGCCTGTAAGAGGTCAGAGGATTTCACATTAGCCCTCTGCTTATTTTAGGTACCGACTGTGACTGGAATATCAGAATACTGTTGCTGGAATAATTACGTCCTAACAACTGGGTAAGAAGAAGGTGTTCCCACCAACCTTTGCTCTTACTTTTCCATAGATCTTATGCCTTTTGGGCCCATACTGTATAGGCATGATAAATGTCTATTCAGCTAAATGTTAGTCAGCACGCCTACCCCAGTGGACACCATTTCATTTTATTATTCTTCCTTCTATCACCTCGGATGCTGCTGAACTGGAAAGCACAAGTGCCTGAAGGAGGAACACATACGACACCATCGTATTCCTCCTCTTCTGAGTGCTGGGTCTGCTCTCCAAAGCTCCTGGTCTGCTGATGAGACACTTTTCCTTGGCTAGTCACACAGAAAACCACCAAGGTTGCATTGTGGTCTCTTCTGGCTGACTTATCTCTCACACCAGTGGCTCCTACTAAGCTCATAAACCCCTGTATACATGCATGTTAGAGCTCCGAGAGAGAATTAGAGCTTGTGGAGGTGAGACAAAATACTTAATAGGTCTGAAAATGCTGGTGAAAAAGCAAAGTAAAGGGTAAGAAAGATGCATCTGTCTGTGACCAGAGGCTGCTCCAGCCCTGGAAAATAGCCATCTATCTGTTTGCCCCTCTCCAAATTTGACTTAAAAAGTGAGTTTCAAGAGAATGACTCAGTAGGGGCTTCTAGAGACTGAAATACTAAATGTGACTTTCATACAAGATGCAGGAACAGTCCTGCACGATCTGTGTGCCAGGCTGACTACTGGATATTTGTTCCCTAAAACAGCATGGTAAGGAGTGCTACAAAGCTCACATGTTGGAGGAAAATGGGTGATTCACTCTGACCTCCTCTGCCCACTGAATGGTCACCACCACATGGCACTAAAGAGGCCATGTGCAATCTTGTGGGCTGGGAAAACAGTGACATTATTTGCAAACCGTGGCCTCATAAAGTCCCCTTTCACAGATGGGCAGAGCTTGAGCACAGAGATTTACTTGAACACTGGGACTGGGTAAAAAGTTTTTATCGAGACTTCTTTTGCCTGGAAAATTACCATTTCAACTGCATCACAACAGGTTTCTGTTTTCAGGGAGAAAAAATTTAATAAGTTTTACCAAATAGTGGGGGGAAAAGTGCTTAGAAAACAGAACACTTCAGACAGATCTTTGAATTTTCAGCAAAACACTTGGCATTTTTCAAGAGTTTTTACGGGAGAAAAAACTTACACTCTATCCAGCAGTACTCAAAGCCAATTTTTGTCCAGTGACATTTCCTTAAATGCAAGCTTCTGACCAGAGTCAGATGGATGGCTTTGTTGATGAAAAGTCTACCTGAGGTATCATCTACTGGGCAGGTAGGTGTGCATGGGCACCACTGATTTAAAATATGTTTTATGCACAGGGACTCTCCCTACTGTTAATAAAGAAAACTTTGTTTGCCACTGGCCCTGTGCTCCCATGAGGAAGCCAAACAGATTTGTGCAAACTCAGTCCAGTTGACCACAAGTTAGTATATACAGCCTATAGTCCAGTTGTAAGAGTAGGAAGGTGTCAGACACGAGTCTTGGGAAAGATAACAGCTTGATGCTCAAGCCTTGCAAGGCATACTTGAGAGAGTCCAGGAAAGGAACAGAGCATTTCCTAGCCTTGTCGCTGTTGCAAGTCTCACTTGAGATTTGGAAGCTTCAAGGAGTTAAATTTCATGACAGTCTTCCACTTAATAAATGTACAGAAATAGTTTGAGGGACCTGGAGTAAGGGAGACACCAGCTGCCATCAGGGGCACATCAGGGCACCAGAACACTACCTCGGCCATCGTGTGTGGCTCTCTTTGCACATTAGGAAGGCTGATGGAGGAGGCTCCTTTTCTAGATACTTCTGAGCTGCATTTTTTACCATGACAGTACTCTGGACTCAAGTTATGATATTGCTAACTTACCCTTTGAAGCCAACCATCAGACAATGAAAATACATGTTATGCTGCCCCTTGCTCTCCCATAAGTGCTTTTCTCTATAGACACACCGAAGCACGTAAAAATAAAGCAACAAAATTGCTCCTAAATTTGAATTTTTTAATGGTTGAGCTAGGAGACTTATCCAAGGGCACTGTGTTTATCAGATCTAGGTTCCTGACAGGAAAATGCTGTAGCTGGTTGCTTTCTATTAAAAGAAGAAAAAAAAAGAAAAAAGTAACATGCCTGTGCAGTAGAAATTATAAAGACCGTCCCTCAGAGCAGACAGCGAGAGACCTGGCAGTTCTCTCTGGCTGTGTAGCTCAGTGTGACTAACACGACCAAATGTCAACACATGCTCCCTAAACCCTCAACCAGACTAATCTAACGGGAACTGTCCTCGGAGACGAAGAGTTTCTTAAATCAAAGATCCAGGCAGCAAAGTGATGGATGCGCTGCTCTAAGCGGTGTGGAGCACGGCCACGCTGGGCAAGCTGATAAACAGCCACCCAGCGCTGATTAGATCTGCCTGCTCCTCTCCCTCCGCGGGGGCAGTGTCGCATTCCCGGTTCCCGGAGCAGGAACACGCTGCGGAGACTGAGCCTGTGCCCGCACCGGCTTCCTCCTGCCTGGAGCTAAGGGCTGTAAAAATCACTTTGCCTCCTCATTTGCAGTCAAGCTCTGCTTCCCCCTGCTAAACACCTACGTCCCTGCCTCCCGGCTTTCCACGGTGGGATATCCAAAATTGACAGGCTTCTCTGCGAGCAGCGCAGAGGGGAGCAGCTCTCAGCTGCCACTCGCTGCAACTGCCAGGGAGTGTTTGTCAGGGTGGCTGGTGGCAGACCCCTATATAACTGGAAGTGAATGGGGCTTCTGTGTGCCTTTCATGCCATTGTGTACAACTGAAGTGTAGGACAATGAGAATGGAAACATTTTGCCTGTTGTTGACATCCAACTGCCTCCTGGAGGATACAGTCTCCACCAGACAGATGGCTAATTTCTTTACCCTAACCTCCTCCTCCAGCACTCCAGTGTTAGTATGATGTTCTGCCCCTGGAGTGAAGCCCTAATTGCTGTCAAATGTTCAGAGACAAAAGTGGTTGTCTACATATCATTCATGCGAGTGTTGTTACCAGGGTGTGAATTAAACAGCAGAAGCCACTTGTCAATTGACTCCAACCTGAGCCATTTTGCTCAAACGCTGGCTCATGTTTTAAAGGATCAAGGTTGACGATCTTTATTTCAGTGCAGGCAGGGACTGCGTGCACCAGAAGATGCAGCATCATTCACTGAAGGACCCTCAGCCGCTCTGCCTTCATTAGGCTCACAAAGGATATGGGGTGCTCTTTCCCCCGATCATTCAGAAATCCTCCGACTGAAGAAAAATGTTCATTTTCCTTTGTCCTCCCCAACTAAAGCCAAGTGGCTGTTCAGCATGAAATGGGTGCTGAGCACAAAGCCAAGACATAGAGTTCCTCATTTGTCTCGTTCACACATAAGACATATTTTGGGACCGACGAAGTTCTTGTTTCCCGGAGACGCGGCTGCCATTGAACAGACAGGTAATACTAATGGCCAGACGGTGACAGTCAGCTATTGGTAGGCTGATTAGATGCACATTCATTGTCAAATTATGTTGTGTGACAGCACAGGCTGCTGAACACCATTTTAACATGCAGAGTAACTCCTCAGGAGGCTCTTCATTATGCATTCAGTGGGCTATTTTCAGACTAAACAGCATGTCAGTGGCTGTGTTTATCCCTTTCCACCTGGGCAGAGGAAACAGTTCAATGTCCCTCCGGGGAATTAATATATATTACAACCCACACGTCGATTCTCCTCAACAGACAGAAATGGCCAGACATATTACATGTTTCCAGAAAATATTGAAGTCCTGACAAAGAGGGATGCGTTCAAGCAGAGATCCTCAGTTAAAAGGAAGCCAAATTCCACAGGCTCAGCATGAAACCTTGCCTGCTGTCCCTCTGCGCGGAGGTGCACACGCACGAGCAGCACGTGGACTTGCACAGCCTCTCACCAACAGCTTCTGACAGCACAGTGAGAGGGGCACGCTTTTCCTGGGTCTGGAATGGTGCTGGGAGTCCTGCGAGCCAAACCACATCAGTGTCCGCCCCAGGATGCTGCCGGCCGCTGCCAGGCTGAGCAGGCAGCATCTGCAGTGGGGGTCAGGGCAGCCTTCTCCCTCTCTCCGTCTCCTTCCCAGTCTGATTTACTTCCAGTTGCTGCAAATACTTCATCTCATGCCCTTTAACAGATTCTGCTGGTGGCTTCCTGGGAGTGGATTCATGCCCATGCCTGTAACTCCACAGCGGTGACTGAAGAATGTAAAAATCAGTATTCTTCCTCTTCTTTTTCTTCCCCTAACCCACACAGCTTGGATAAAAAATTGCACCTGCAAGAAGCTACTGTCCTCAAGCCTCTGGTAACACCTGGGATTTTTCCTGGACCTAGTAAAAGGCCAACAAAGAGCAATACGAATGTACAGGGATGCCTGTGGTTTTCTTGCTAACAGGGAGAGGGGGTGGAACGGGATGGACATGACCTGGCTAGAGACAGTGACGGTGGGGGACAATGCTGCCAGGGATGGCAGGAGAAGGGGTGAGGGGGAGGGAGGTGAGAAGTGAAGCCTCATGGCAGGAGAGCAGTACTGGGGGCAGCTCATGGCCCAGCACAGACAGGGAGCTGCAGAGAGGAACCTGAGCCCTGAAGGCAAGACCCCAGGGCTCAGCCCAGCTTGTCAGGCTCCTAGCAGGGATTCAAGCCAAGATGCCGAGGTTCTGCCATTTATTTATTCCCAGACTTTTAAGTGGCTGCTCTGCAGTACTTATCAAGTTTGGCACGGTCCAGGCTCAGAGCAGTGTGTGATCCAAATGGAGCCACTGCTAATTAAACACCTCTAATTAAACACAGAGACATGGCTGGTGGTTCTCGAAGTCCCTGAGACGCAGACCACTAAAAGCTCAGAGAGTCTCTCGGGGAAAGCTCCCCAGCCCTCTCATGCTCTCACATTTATCCTGAGGCACTGGCTCACGCCTACGGTCCAGGATGGGATGCCAGGACCGTGGGCTCAGGCTGGTCACTGTCAGGTCATTAATGTCCCCCTCACCATTTCCAGCAGCGTGCACACAGGAGGGCAGCAAGGGAGGAAGCTCCGTGTATTCAGTGAGCAGCTCTGACACGGGACATCGCAAGGTCAGCGGTGCCCCCTCTCCACCAGTAAAACCTAAACCGAATTTGAAATGAAAGACTGTTTATTAGAATTGACATTTCTATGGTGCCTGCCCAGTTGATTAGAAGTAACAGCTGTGAAGCCAGCAGTGAAGAGGCCTGATATCCCAGAAGCTACAAAAGCACTTTCTATCCTGCTTCATTACTGATTTAACAGTCACAAGAAAAGATGTAGAGCCAAGTTTCTGCAGACTGTGAGGGCCATGCAACTCTGCTTAAACACCTGCAGTGCCCCTCTGGGGCTGGGGCACGCACCAGGGATGCTCCTGCGAGCACCCACGGGAAGATCTGCTGGCACCTGCAGAAGGTGGAGGTGATCCCCAGATGCTCCAGGCTGGGCAGCGGAGGGTGGAGGTGCTGCCGGCAGCTCTTTGGAGGCAGGGCTGTTCCTTCTCAAAGTGATGGCAAAGCACATTTGGGAAGGCTTTCTGTGGCAGACGAATATTGAATTCATTATGCTGCAGGGAAAAACTGAGAGGTTAAAATAAAATGGCAGCAGGTGCATCTAATAAGATTACAAGGTTCCTCTGGGATGTACAGGGAGAGCAGTTTCACTGTGTATTTTAAACCAGGCTATACCGTTGAAATCAACAGGATTTTAGTTGCAAAAGGCAAGCTAATTGGGAATTCAATTCGTGATCATTCAGGTATAAGGCATAACACAGCCAGAGATGTGCTCAAATAAAATCTGCTTGATCCAAGTTAGGAAGAACAAAGCGGATGTACCTCCTGAGTACAAATGTATGAGACCCGAGTAGGGAGATACAGGTGGAAGTACACCTTGCAGAGATTTCTGTACTGTCATTAAAAAGACATTCCAGTGAAAACAGAATGAAATATATAATGCTAAAATGCCATTTAGATTCTGTGGCTTTCTGCTTTAATACCTCGCACAGCCTCAGAGGAGGGGCTAGATGTGGTGGCATATTATCCTGAACTAACCCAGCAGTTCTCAGATCTGTAGCTTACAGATAACCTTATACAATGAACTGAAACAAACCTTATACTTTATTTTACTATATCTGTAAAAAAGTTGGAACAAACTGTAATTCTGCTGTGTTGCATCTAAACAGAACCTATACAGCCACCTTTCAGATGTGCTTATAAGACAGAACTGACAGCCTGAACGGAGGAGATGCTCTGAAGATCCTACACAACCCTTCAAATAAATCTCTGAATTTCTATTTGAGCCAATCAATCTGGCTCTCCAAGTGTCAGCTGGTAACACACACATCTGTCAGCATCCAAGTGCTGCAGTCACAGGGTAAGCTGTATTCACAGCTGGAAACTTAGCTTAGCAATTGCTTACATTTAAGTAAAAGATAACCCTGGATTATGCATTTTACACAGCAGAGGTTAAAAACAGGACTGTGGTTTGGGTTAATGCCAGTACAATGTTTCTGTGTGACCTCGAGCACATATGAGGTTGCCCGTAGTTATGTTTCCCCTCAGTTCCACCTCCTGGGTTGTCCAGGAAAAGTGAGGGAGGGCTCCCACTGCAACTGGGACTCACCTGCAGAGCTTGTATATACAAAAGGAGACAGCTTTTGCTGAAAAAAATCCTATCCTATTCTCTGTGGGCAGGTTCCAGCTTTGGCCCAGGAGCATACACGTGCTCATCTTTGTATCACTGCATTGACTTGCATGTTGACAGCTGCTATTAATACCAACACGAGGTATCTAAGTACCCTATGGGATCCTACAAGCCACTGTGAATCTTTTAGGGCTCAGGTTTAGAGAGCATTTCTGAATGTTTCACCTGAAAAGATGGCAGAGAGGTAGACATTTCAGCTGGCTAAGTAGAAATAAATGTGTTCCTCAAAACAGCTCCAGCTGAGCCATGTGCCAACTGGAGCCCTAGTAAACTCTACAGGAAGATACATAGCAGATTATTTCAAAATCAAGCAGGTAATGAAACAACTTTTCAGAAGTGCTTCAAGGGGCCACAATCAATCAGTTAATGGAGATGACCACACATTTGACTGTAAAAGAGATGGAGATTCTTCTGTACTTTTAGCCAAGGTTTCCCACAGCTGTGTTCACAAAGGACTACTCACTTAACTCTCTGGGAGGTACCTGGAACACACCAAGTTCAGCAAACTGGGTCTCATGAGGGATCTCCAGGCCATCCTCCCTTCCCCTCCGACTGGGGACTCCCATGGTTCCTCACCCTCTGTCTCTTTCCCCAGTGAAATTGGAACCACTCCCGCACCATCAGTCAGAGCTGGTGAGGGACACCAGGGACCAAATGGCACAGTGTGGCACTCAGTGAGGCAGGGACAGCTCACCTTCCCCTTCCTGCACTGGGGCTGCTCGCCCGTGCCAGCCCACAAGATCAATGAACCACTCTGCAGTGTGGGAGTGCGGCTCTCGAGATGACAGTCCTCACTGAGCAACACAAGGGCTTCATCACTTCCATCACAAGTGCTTCAGTGCAGGAAATCATCCTTCCCCTATCACTCCACATGGGAACAGCCATTTTTTCCACCAAGTCAGCAGCTTCCTTAGAACTGAGACCCGCCGTGAAATAGGGTATGGATGCAGATATTTTAATAACACTTTATGATTCTTAACAGCTTCCCCTCAAAGGCAAGGTGCTTTTTACTTCTGGTTCATTTTTAAACAGCAGGAAATGTAGTTTAGTATGTTTTTCAAAAGTGGTAAGAACAGAAAGGGAAAAATATAGGCAACTGGGAGAATAAATGGAACAGGAAACTGAATGTTGTATCTGCAAGGCAGTATGTACTTTTCATGCAGAGCTGATTAGCATGAACCAGAGGGTTTAAGAAAGCAAGAAGTGTAGTACTAGAGAGAGAGCAGGATGCAGAGGTCTTTATCCCTACCTTCTTCCTCACCCTTGGCCCTTTACCTCTTCGTGTCCCAGTTTTCCTAAAAGGGAAATCAAGTGCTTCCTTTCCAATAATTAAGAGGACAACCCCCCCCATCACTAACTGGTGCTGTTGGCACACCTACTGCTGACCGCAGAGGGGGACTGGGCCAGGAGGGCTACCCAAGCTTGGCCTGGTGAGTGTGGGAAGCAGGCTGAAATCCTTGAGTTCCCCTGCAGCACAAAAACTCCCTCATCTTCCATCTGTCAGTCAGCTCTCAAGCACTGATGAATGAAGCTGGGGCTGTGTCCATCCCACTGCACTTCCACAGCAGGCTACCTGTGTGGTAGGGAAAGCTTTGCTGCTGGAAAAGCCTCTCCTGAACGGCTGCAGTCCATTAAGGCAAACTGCAGTCTGTGCCAGTTCACCTTAATGTGCTGGGCTGTGAGCTATGGCAGTTCAGGAGCTGATTCAAAAATGATTAAGCGGCTCTCGCTCCAAGGGCAGCTACTTCGGGATCAGGGACGGATGACAGCCAGGCACAGCAACCTCCTCCACTGCTGCATGTTAACTCACACACATCTACAGGCCAGGGCCCCAAGAAGGAGGGAAGGTCACTGAGGGACTCCACAGGTCACAGTCTGTTTTAATAGAGACCCCGTCAGGTACATACATGTGTGTGGTACATATGTGTGTAAGGCCATGTGCCATCTCTTTGCAGTTGTTCTCTCATATACCTTAACTCATTCCCACCCACAGGCAAGCCCAACAACTATTTTTTCCTCACTGTTGCAAATGCTTGTGTGTTCTTAAAAAGAGAGAAGAGTGCCTGTAGAGCATGGAAGTGGCAACAAAAAGGCGAAGGATGCTGCTGGCTCTGAGTGCCATGCCCAGAGCCTGGCACTTTTGGAACCTGGGAGCCAACAGCAGGAGACTGCATGGTGGGCACACATTTTTCTCCTCTTCTCAGCCCAGAAACTGTGCTGGAAATGGTACAAGCAACTTGTCCGGGAGACTGACTCCAGCTGCCAGTCAGCCACGCTGGCTGCACTCCTTTGTTCCTCAGTCTTTCTCTTAGGGCCCTGCTCAGAGAGAGGCTGAAACATGCTCAGCAGCTGGGCTCCATGCCCACAAAGAAGGAAGGGAAGGAGATGTCTGACACGCCGGCAGAGCAGCTTGTTTGCAGCAAGGAAAAGAGGCCATATCAGCTGTGGCGCTCCACTGGACATGGAAGTGGGCTTCCCCTGTGGAGACCAGCGGAATAAGTGGATGCCACAGAATCAAATGGCACAGGCTGTATTTCAAAACTAATAGCTGTTGCTGATGAACAGCAATACTCACCAGCAAGGCAGCAGGCACAGGCAAACACAGAGACCCAGCAGCACACAGAGATGCTGAGAGCTGGCATGTTGCTGGTCCCACAACAGTGGCTCTCGTGCTACCATGCAGCTCTGCTGCCCAGCTCGTGTATCCCCCACATAACCCAGGCTGCAGAGGCTGCTCCGGCTGGCTTCTGAAGGATAGTGGGCTCAGAGGAAAGAAGCCTGGTCCAGAATGGCCCAGTGGCAGAGCAGGAACACAAGCCAGACTCCAGGCTCCCACTCTGCTCCTTGTGCCCCTCACCTTTAGTTCCCTCGTTCATACGTACTGATTCTATTTTATACGTAATCTACATATTTATTCTTAGTTGCAGCTATGTCCCCAAAACTACTCAGGCCAGTGGGCTTTGACAAGCGGTTAAGAAAAGCTCATTTTGAAGCAGCAGTTACGGATTTAAACTAAATACAATAACAACTGCACCCCACTGCTTCTACCCTGAGAGCGAAGGGGTGAATGAAGCGATACCCTCTTCATGGAGTTTGCGGCTGGTGGCTGCTCCTGTAGTGCTGCTTCAGATCCCTGTTATTTTATTATCACCATCTTTTATGACTGCCCAGGGAAAGCGCAATTGCAGCTTTGCGGCTTCCCGGAGCAGTTGTCCTCCTGCACCGCTGCAGCCGTCAAGCTGACACCAGGAGCCCAGCACTCTGCTTTTTATGGCCATTCCACTCCTAATCGGAGTGACAAGGAGCATGCAGAGTCATGCACCAACCCAAGGAGATATTAGCTAATTGAAATTGTGCCGCCGCTGCACTAAATGCTAGTCACTTAAATCAATCTCTTCCTTCTTCATCTCACCTCCATCTCATTCCCTCCACTTTCCCTGCGCCTTCATCTTCCCCCCCCCCCCCCTCCTTCTCAGCCCCCGCTTTGCCAAATTCACCCCCCCTCAAATTCTCCCCCACCGTCTGACTTCTAATCCCTCTAGGGCAATTAAAAGCAGGACCAACAACAAAAGGAAGGTGACAGGAAACCCTATTATTCATCCTCTGCAGCACATTCTCCCCTTGGGCTTGCAGCACCCATCCCTGCTGCAAGTAGCTGCCCTCAGGCCCCAGGGCAGGTGGTCCCCACAACCTGGGGTACCTGGGGTGCTGTGCAGTGGCTGTGGACGCCTTCCCCACTCCCTGCACCTAAAAAGCACTTGTCTTTCTCAGAGCAATTACCACAAATGATTTATGTGGCCAGTCAAGAGGGCCTGCCAGGGTTCTTATTTCATCTCTGAAAAAAGGAACTCTGCTGGAATTTTATCAGGGAGCTTGGATTAAATTGACAGCTGCCTTTTGTTTTGTTTTTAAAGACCTTCCCTTCAGAGCACAGCATTCTGCCTGGATCTGGGGGGGAGAAATCCGACACCATGCAAGGGTACAAGCCCCTCCTGTAGGAGAAAAATCCAATTTCTTCTCTCCATATACGTTTTAAGTGAGGCCATTTTTAAGGAGCTGACATCTGTGAATGATCCCCACTCCCACCGACTCGAAACAGCATTTTATTTCACTTCACTGAAGCCACCAAGGCAACAGCTTTTCCTCCCTGGTACAAGTGTCTGT
Source organism: Neopelma chrysocephalum (assembly GCF_003984885.1). NCBI lineage: Eukaryota > Metazoa > Chordata > Aves > Passeriformes > Pipridae > Neopelma > Neopelma chrysocephalum. Next base: position 1,389,746 of record NW_020897795.1, on the reverse strand, counting down.
TAGGCTGACAGAGGGAAACGACGGAGCCTTCATCTCAACACGAGCACAGTCACCGAATTCATCTCAAAATGTTACCAGCCCTACCACAAACAAAGCCTCACACATCCCATCCCATGTCCAGGCGTGCAGACACAGCGAGGCACACGGATTCACGGGGAGAGAGATGCGCGCAGGCAGACAGGCAGACCCGCGGGGAGATCCACACGGGAAATTCGGGAGCGCACGGGGAGGGGGGCGGATGCTGGCACGCCGGCTGAGTCGGAGAGACCCCACACAGGCAGACATGCTGGGGCACACCGGAGCAGATCCTGTATGGAGAGAACACACGCCGAAGGGCGGCGCACACGCGAGAGACACGCCAGCAGGCATGCGGCTACAGACAACTCAGCCCAAAAATGTGCCGACAAAGGCACATGCAAAAGCAGAAGGCAGAGACAGACACACAGACAGAGCTGATTACAACTTCAGGCACTGCCAACAGCTAGAGGTATTAACAAGCATTTAACAAAGTCAGCTGCCTCTTGCCTTCCTTCGCTTCAGTGGCTGGTTCTCACACACCCTTTGAACAGATTTGAAAGCATTTGTTCTCTAGATAACACAATTTGGGCTTTGTATATATATTCGTGAGGCAAAGTCTAACACAAGGACATAAAATTATTGAAGACGCCAGCAGAGATTACAGCATCAGTGCTGAGAGGTCTAGATCTGCATGTATTGCCTTAAAAACAATTCTAGGTTTAATACAAAGCAGCAGTCTTTCGCTGTACCACAGGGTGGGAGTGGGGAGGAGAAGAGTATGTTAATTTTGTATTAGAAAAAGTGAATAGGATTACAAAACAGAGATGAGCAGTCCAATAACAACGCTAAAAAGGTGACAGAAAGAGGATGCAGGGTGGTATGGTTCACACAAAGGAGAGGCGTGTCTCATGGCAAAGGACTCTGTCAACCTGAAATCCAGGCATTTCCCAGACACAAGATGAAGTATTTTCAATAAACTCACCTACCCAGATGCCTGCTTTGTTTTTTTCTATTTACATTTTCATACTTTTAGATGATTCTCTGCCTGCCATTACTTCGCAGAAGAGCTAAACGTGCCTTTGGGGGGATGAAAAACTACATGGAAAAAAATTCGGGCACCAAGGACACACGTGTGTTTCTCCGTGCACCAAGACATTAGACAGGAGTAAAATTAAAAACACTGTTTCTCCTCATACTTTCTCCTCTTGACATTTTAGGTTTTGCCATCAACAATAGTAACCCTAACCGATTACAGAAGAAGAAACATTTTAAAGCCAGCTGGCATCCTTTGGAATGCAAACCCTTTAAGCTACATGTGTTTCTTGCTACTCTGCCCACGCAAACTGCATTCAAAAGATGCCACTTCATTTACTACAAAATGGCCACATTTTCTTACTTACTCCTTCCTGCCTCCCATCACTAATTTTCCCCTAAGTGGGCATGTTTACAGAGACTTAAGAGCTTCCAGCTCCCATACCCTAGCTTCCTTCTCCCAGCAATGTCCCCGGGCAACCCCAGCACTGGAGAAGTGATATGGGAAAAGGACTAAGAAAGCAAAAGAGAACACAGCCTCTCTGCAAAGAGGCAGCATGCCTTTGTCAAGTCCCTGACTCAGCTCTGCTGGCTTCTCTAGCTTCCCAGTGGTACAGTAAGGAACAGTGCAGCCACAGCTGGATGGCACACCGGATGACGCGCAGATGCATCTTCTTCGTCTGTTGCTGGGGAGAAATAAAGGCTGTCACAGTCAGGATGTTCTTTGCACTTGTAGAGGGAAGAGCAGAGGGAAGAGCAGAATAAAATCAGTGTAAGAAGCCAGGGGAAGCTGGCTGCTGTGGGTCTGCCCCTCATGGCACTCTCAGTAAATACACTTGCCACACCAGGCCCTTTGGTTGGCCATGGGAGTTGCTGGGAGCAGTGTTATCCTGGTCCAAGTGGCACACTCAGCAGCAGTGCCCAAACCCCAGCCCTCCAAATGAACACAAGAGCAGTCACATCTCAGAGCCTGTAATTAAGCACCTGAGGAAAAGTGGTGAATTTTTCCAAGGTCTTAACATCTACAACTGATAAAGATATTGCTGCTCCCAGGACTCTCATCCCTGACAATTCAGGCTACTTATACACAGCTAACACCAGAGACCTGTGTTTGAAACCATGAGTGTCAGTCATCTGCTGCAGAACAGTTGCCACTAAGCCTGCAGCTGGCAGAATGCTCTCTTCTCCTCCTGAAGTCGGGGTGAATGCTTTGCCATTCAAAGACCAAGCTAGCATCCTCACCACTGATCTCTTAGAAAGATTGCACCAAGACCAGTCACTCCTCCCTGCCTCTGGTCACATCACTTGCATAAAGGAAAGCTGGGTACTCTGTTAAACAAAGAGGGTTATGTTAATTTTATGCTAATTAGGTGCATCCATGCAGTCCTGCTGTAGAATTACTTCCCTCTGCCCAGGCCTTCGTGCTGCAGAAAGGATGACAGAGGGAGGTGACGAGGCACAGTGAGGATGAGTGTAAAGCAGGGAGTCCAGCATCACTCAGAGAAAGAAAAAACCCCTGTTACTTTTGGTGGGTTTACTCCTTTTGTGGCTCAGTTCCCTCGCAGTGCAACCCTTGGAAAGGCTGCCAAGCTCTCAGCCCCAGAAATAGCATGTCAAGGAGCAGAAAAACCAGAGGGGAGGAGGAGATGCAGATAAAAATAGAGAGAAATGTTGATTGCATTGTTACTGCTTCAATTAAGCTCAGACACTTCAGCCTGATGAGTCAACAGCAATGACAAGAGGGCACAGAAAACAAGAGCAACTGCAATGCAAAACCAGTTTACCAGTCCCATTAATGTGGAAGGCACTGAACTCCTGAAACAATCACTTTGATAGGGAAAGGAAGAACAGCTCTGACATTGTCCCCTCCACACCAGTGTGACAACAGCAGCAGAAACAACAAAAAGGCAGCGAGTTAATAACGACGGAGAGCGAGAGGAGATGGCTTGGTACCAGAGTGGCCCTGCCCAGCCCAACAGGCAGCACTGGGGCAGTAAAAGCAGGGCACTGGAGGCCAGCTCGGCTTGTTCAAAGGTAGCCATTGTATTCTCCAGGGGCTTAAATCGCTCTTGTGATTCTTTGTGTGTTTCAGCAGTGGTGGCAGAGACAGGGAAGTAACAGATGGGTATAATTACAGGGACCAAGGCACAGTCCCCTCTCCCCCACCCTGTGTGATGCATGTTTTCTCTACAGGAATAGACTGCCTTGCATCCCCCCATGAGTGGGGGTGATCCCACTCCCCCCCTGCACCCATCTCTGCTCCTGTGAGCTGACAAAACAGGGATTTTGGCCACAGCAGAGGTGCATATACAACATATGCTAAGTGAGAGGGAGGACCAGTAGAACTACAGAATGAGAGGTTTCCATGGGAGGGTCCCTCTCTCAGCGTCAGAGGACAGGCATGGGGCTGAGGCAGGAGGCAACAGGGTGGAAGGCAGGCAAAAACTCTCACATAAGCTTTGGTTTTGGTTGTCTGTGTCACCCACTGTGTAAAGTTGTCTCTGAAAAGAAAGGAAGAGATGCAGCTGGTCATAACTTCAAACAGTCTGTCTCTTGGCCTCACCACACCAATCCCTGGGAAATGTTTACCTCTCTCTGTGAAGTGGTTTACAACACATATAACATTAGCATTTATTGCACTGTCTGCCAGCACTCCTCCTTTGACCATCGCCTTCAAAGGGATGCTGAGGAAGTCACGTATGGAAGTGCTTATGACCAGCAGCAGCTCCATAAAGCTCTGCTCCGCAGCCTGGGCTGCGCAGGTTATCCCACCATGTCCCAGTCCATGTGTTCATTCCACTCTTGTCCTGTCAGCATAACGTAATAATGTAACTTAAAGGTTTTGTTAGCCCAGTGTTCCATCTCTGACAGCAGCCAGCCACAAACGCTTAGGGAAAGTGTAACAGGAAGAAGGACGGATGTTCAGTGAGCATGTCCCTGGCATCTCTCCCAGCATCCAGCAATCAGGGGATTAACAGCATCCTGTGCTGGTGACTGTGTCGATCTAGCACTCTTGTTCTCAACTGAAAACCTCTCCTTTGTGCATTTATAGGATTCCTTTTAGACACAATCTCTGCAACAGCGTGCAACAGGGAATTCGGACATTAAGCAGATGCTGTGCAGAAAAACAAACAAAGCAAAAGAAAACCAAAACATCCTTTTGCTTTAAACCTACTGCCCACTCCTGAGCTGCTGAAGTGCTCCAGAGACACTATATTATCATGGGTTTTTGCCCTGACGGGGGAGAGATCTCCCATTTCGGGCAGTTCCCTGGGTATCCAGCTGCCTCCTTAAGTTCTACCCATGTCTCCTTTGCCGAATGACTTTTCAAGGGATTCCCACCTGTCGCTGACTAACCAGCCCTTGATTGTGGCAGGGATATACAGTTTTAAAATGACGCTATGCTTAGGTTAAAAAGATCCATTTTGAACCGAGAGGCCCATGACCTGCATGGTTCTGGCATGCTGTGCCTACTGGTGTTTGAGAAAGCAAAGCTCCAAGCAGCATCTCCAGCTGCCTTTGGCTTCTTTGCCCAGGGGAGAAGGTGCCCAGATAACAAGGGGTTTGTTGGGGTGGCATTTGGCAGGAGTCTGGAAACAGGTTCCCAGGCACAGCATGGCCCAGCCTGTCCACCAGCAGTCACTCCCACCCCAAAACTCACAGAGAACTCAGTTTAACACCAGACTTTGCTGGGCTGGGGGTAACACTGGTGCAGGAGAAAGGAAAAATCCAAGCCATGGAGAGCCTGGGTGCTCCACACAAGCACACCTGGGAATTGCACTTTACCTTCTCAACTGGGGTGGCATCCAGCTGCTGAAAAGAAAACAGGCACACCTGGGAACATGCAACAGCACCTCAGGTGAAAACCTGCCCACCCCGCTGCACCAGGGAGATACAGTTATCCGCTTCGGAGACGTGAGTCTGTCAGAGAGGAAAGGGGCTGGCATGGGATTAGAGTGAGCAGCATTCAAAAGTCCTCAGATCCTGTGTTTGCACATGCACGGGGCCAGATCCAAGGTTCACAGTCTTTCTGGTAGCTATTCATCAAAACAGTTGCACTGCCAATTTGGACAACATTCGTTAAAAATCTATGTTCAGTTCACAAGTCTCACACCAGACTGTCCAAATAAATGACCTGCCAAATTGATCTCTTTTCTTAATGTTATCTCCTGATATTTAGGATTACCTCATGCCAGATACCTCACTGAAGAGAGGAGAGTTGGGCTGGGGGAGGAGTAGAGTGGGGGCTGCTCAGGGGAAGAGCCCAGCCGATATTCATTCTGTTTCGCTCCCCTGTGAGATCCTTTCCATCACACTACTGAGCACAACACAATTAGTGAAAAGGGCCCGTTTTTCCTCCAGGAGCCAAGGTCCCAAAAAGGTACAGCTTCAACATCATTAGCAGTTCATCTTCTTAAACCTCCGGGCAGCCCCTAGGCAGATCCCCTCATGCAAACCCCACACCCCTCCCCCTTTTTGGTGTCTGCTTATCAAACTAATGAAGCACATCTAGACTGAAAGGTCTTGAGGTAGAAGACAGCAGCTTAACCATGATTCAGTACATGTCCTTTCCCCTCCTCCTCTTTATCAAATAAAGCAAGCAGAATTTCCTACACTTAAATGGAAGGGAGGAGGAAGGAAGGAGGGTAAGGGGAGGGAGACATTTGTCTAGTAATTCCCAGCAGAAGGAGATGTCTGTTTACTTTCTTTGACTGAGCACTTGCATATTAAAAAGGCTCGGCTCCTTAGCGGACAGGATTTATCAGTGCCACATTTTCTACTTGATAGGGCAGAGCTGGTGATGCCTGCTCCAGGTAGCTGGAGAATAAAACAACTCTGAGTGACCTTCCCCTTGCCCTTCTCCAAGTCCACTCCATGCAGGGGAGCCAGCAGAGGATGCAGAGGGAGCTGAAAGCCGAGAGCCATGCGGTGGGCAAGGATGCTTTGCATGCCATAGCACTAAAACAAGAACACCACTGCAAAAGCAATGAAAGCACAACAAGGCTCCATTAGCTTTTTTTTTCCATTCAGTGATATCCGGAAAGGCAATTTCCAGCTTTAGGTAAAAACACATAAACATCTTTCATCATGTCACTGACCTAAATATAGATGATTACTTCAAGGCAAAGGAAAAAAAAAAAAGGAGGGGAAAAAAAAAAAAGGAGGGGAAAAAAAAAAGTCCTATTCTTATACCTTCAAAAGCTATGAAGCCCTACAAGCAGACTGCAGTAAAGAGGAGCAATAGATAACCAGTCAGATGTGAAGAGAGAGAGAGAGAGAGAAATGCATGTTCTTGAATGATTGTCCTGATGGACCATTATCCTGTGCCCAGCAATCATCTTCCCTGCCAACACAGGCCTCTTCCATGTTTGCCTGGGCACTCGGCTGGTTCCTGGGCTGCCTTCTCCTGGCACCCACACCCTTCTCCCTGCAGCACAGCACCACAAGCAGGACCTTTGCTTTGACATAAAGCCTCCAGAGTTCAGATTAAAACTGACAGAAGGTAAGGTTAGATTAGATATTAGGAACAAATTCTTTCCTGTGAGGGTGGTGAGGGACTGGAACAGGTTGCCCAGAGAAGCTGTGGCTGCCCCATCCCTAGAAGTGTTCAAGGCCAGGTTGGATAAGGCACTGAGCAACCTGGTTTAGTGGAAAGTGTCCCTGCCAATTGCAGGGGGGTTGGAAATAGATGATCTTTAGGGTTCCTTCCAGTGCAAACCATTCTGTGATAGCTGTTTTCAGGGTTTCAACTTAGTCTTCCTTCTGCTGGGTCAGGGGAAACTTTGCCTGAGAAAGGGCTTTGGGAGTAAGAAAGCTATTGTTTACACAGTAAAAAAATAATTCTTGTCAAATAAACTGTATATTCTTTTAAAAGAATAAGCTTGTTATAAGCACTTGCTGCTGTACAGTATCTTCCTAAGTTTTGTGCAACTGCTGCTGCTGAGGGACTGACAAGCCACTGAGTTTAAGCTGCCAGAGATTGCCTTCATTTAGGCCCAAAGAGAAATTCCCTCTTTCTCCCTAACGTGACACCATCCTGCATTTGCAGCACTATGCTTGGTTCTTCTGACACAAGGCAAAGGAAAAGCTCCATCAGTCTACTGTACCTGCTTTGCAATGCTACTGTATTGGAAAGACTTAACAAACCCTAAGTTTCGTCTCTTGAAAGGCAGGGACCAGATGAAACTAGCCAAAAATACCGTGCAAGTATCAGCTTTATCACAGACCAACCATGCAGACCACAATGTTGACTGAAACCCAAGGAACCCACAGGACCTTTTTTTAAAAACAAATTTGAAAAATCGTAACAAATAACTTTTTTTTCTCTCCCATTAACGTGGGTCAAGAGTAATTTCCATCAATGCAGAGGAGATAAACATGTGGATTTGAGTATCAAAAGGAAAAAAAAACCAAAACCAGACAAAGAAACCCAAAAGGAGAAGCTGGAAGCTCAGGGATGTCCTCCCTAGGGTACATGAGTTTTGCAGGGAACCAGCCCCGACACTACTTAGCGGAAATGTGCCTGCAGACATGCATGGCTCAGCTGAAGAGTGACACCCTCGTGCTCAATCCTGTTTGCAGAGCTTTGGGTCAGTCAGTTTAGCGAGGTCACAGGCCTGGGCTGCACTCTCGTGCCTTCCTCAGCTGCCTAATTGCTATGCAGGAATAAGCCCTGACCAGAAATAGCAGCACAACCAAACCAACGTGTTGACAGTCAGCGAGTCACCTGCGGAGACCAGCTTGGACGTGGGCAGTGCCACAAGTGAAATTGAATCAAATGCCTTATTTTGGTTTTGTCCAAAAAGACCTCAGAAGTAATCCCTGCTGGGACTGGCACCCTTCCAACAGCCCTGGACCAAAAGCAGTTGTAAGTGTCTCCTGCTGGTTCCCCAGGTTTGCTGGGATCCCAGATCACAAGCAGTGGCTTTCAGTTTAGCTGACCAGGGCTGTCCTTGTCCCTGAGTTTCCTAAGTCCTGTATACAAGAATGGGAACATATTAAATAGGTCTGGGGAATTTCACTATTACACTAGAGGTTATATAATATGCTGCATTGTAAGTGCTAGGAAGTCCTGGGAATCACTGGGTCTCTTCCATGGAGAACCCATGTTTAGCAAAGAGTCTCAGCTACCACTTCTCTTCCTGATGCCACTCTCAACCACCATTTCAATCGAGAGATGAAGGTTACAAAGAGTGTCAAAATCCCATATTCCTTGTCTCACAAAATACCTACTGCGTAAACCATCAGAGGAAACTAAAAGCCACACTCTCAACTCTATAGCATAATTTGCTTTGTTTTCTTCCAGTGGAAATGCACATTCTTGCGCTACGAGCTACTTCTCATGCATCATAGTACGGTCTTTGACCCGAAGGAATCCACATATTTGTGTTTGTAAAATCTGCTGCCAGTCTGATATGCCTCAGAAGACTTCTCCAACACTGCCAATTCTGTGCACATACCCAGCTGATCTGAAAGACTACTGAAAAAGCTCTGGTGCCCCCCACAATGGGTGTTTGAGGGGCTGGTAGGTTCTGTGTTTCCCAGCTTATGGTTGTGGGTTTGATCCCCGTAGGGGCCATTCACTCATGAGTCGGACTTGATGATCCTTGCGGGTCCCTTCCCACTCAGAATATTCTGTGATTCTGTGACTGTCAAGCCAGCATGGGAACTGCTCAGTTCATATGTCCACACGAGTGAAAATGGCTTTATGAGCATGTGGTAGGGTAGAGAAACCCAGTGCATGAGTGATTTGCTTTTGAAGGCTGGCACCAACTGGGTTATTATTTCTCTCTCATGTTTCACTATAGCTCTTCTAAGAGGTACACATGAAGCTGCAGACCAATCCCAAATGCTTGGGTCCTTTAAAATTTTTAATCAACCATGGGCTGAAGATGGCAGCAGGCCCATACCTTGTCCACAGTCACAGGGGATTATTCTAGGTGATGATACTGTTCTCTAGGTTTAACATATCCAGCATATTTACACTCTGCACTCCATCATCACGCTGCTTAGCCTCCTTACCATTTTTGCTTGAAGTAGAAACTTGTTCCTCCCTACACATAAGACCTGCTTTTTGCCATCACTGGTGAATGTATCTCACCACTGTTAACACTCAGAATATGTGCAATCTGAAGTTAAGCTTGCCAGGTCAAAACTAAGGGAACTAATAAGAACCTTGTCATCAGAACTGCCCTTGGGAAACAATGCAGCTCTTCAGGAAATTTGTATGAAAATAAACCATAAATGCACACAAGCACACACAGACACACACACAGAGGGACTGTCTATATGATTTCACTATGAGAATTCTGACACACAAACAATGAAAACACCCAGAAGCATCAAGAACAAAACTGTGTATTTTCTTTAAATGTCCTTCCTGTTCGTGTCACCATTAGGTTTCTGTCACTAGTAGCTGGTGCCTGGTCATGGTGTTTAGCTCCTCCATAGCCTGGCTGAGCTGTAAACAGAGCCAAGAGCCAGCCTGCTCCAGTTGGTCCCTTTGCCCCCTGCTGTGGTGTGGAACACCGGCAGGAAACCCTCAGCAGAAGCAGCTAAAGCAGCACAGCTGGAGAGCTGCCAGTGTTAAGATGTACAGGGCTCAGGAGCTGCATGGACATGATGAACTAAAGGAATGGAAAACCTGCATAGATGTAGTCTGAAAATATGTCTCAAGAATATTAAGGGAGAAAATTCTATGAATTGCAGAATCATGGAATGGTTTGGGTTGAAAGAGACCTTAAATATAATCTCGTTCCAACCCACCATGGGCAGGGACACCTTTCACTAGATTAAATTAAAGTTATCCATTTTCTGTACCTGGCAGAGACAAGGTTGCTCTACAATATGAGAATATGGAAGTCAGGCTCTGGTTTTGCCCCTTTTATGTTTGGACTGGTGGTTGGATTGCAGTTCCTAGCTGAGCCAGACAGGCACCTTTCTGCAGTGTTTGTTTTCAGCTTGTGTGCATTATCATATTGTAATCAGTCCAACAGCCCCTGTCTTATCTAAAATATAAATACTAATTTGAGGGCTCAGGGAGAGCAGCTATTTTATTTTCAGTTAAAGAAAGAAGAAAAAAGAAGAAAGGAGAGGGCTGGGCATCATAACAGTAATTTATGATTTTACTGGTGTATTATCATCGGGTAATAAGAGCAACTTGAAACTGCCTATTATCTCATAAGAGGGGTATCACCTTTTCTATTTTGAATGACTCCATCGATAAATGCAGGTTCTGCTTGCTAACAATCCGTCACATAATCAGTGGCCTTACAGCAGGAGAGACAAGTGCATGAGAAAAAGAGAAAAACAAACCCGCAAACACACAAACACTTGATGTGAGCTAAGCCCTTGGCTCGGCAACAGAGAGAGGGGAGGGGGTGAGGGGGCCAGGAGGAATCGCCCGGAGCAGTCGGCAGGTCACACACACAGAGTGTGCAACAGCAAACTCAGTTTACAAAGAGACATCTGTTCCATTACTTCGATGCATTGTGGCTAATTACATCCTGGCCCATCTGTGAAATGACAGCCACTTATTCTCCAGTGAACCGTAAAATCTGTACATGTTCGATGTGGGCAGTGGGAGTAAGAGGAGTGCAGGGGAGTAGGGGAGGGGGGAGGGTGGGGTGGGGAGGATGGGAGAACGGCACAGGCGGAGCACCAAGAAAACGCACCGCGTCTCTCCTGCCCGTTTGGTGTCAGCCGGGAAAGGGCACTGGGGAAGAAAGGCCCTAACAAAGCACTGCCATTTTGATGCAGGGCTGCAATCCCTGCTCTAACCCGAAGCTCCTCACTCCCCATCTTCGCACGTGTAGGGGGAGCGAGATGGTGCCAGCAGCGGGAATTACACACCAGACTCGCATCCCCGTGTGGATTTCTACAGCATTTCAGACATTGCTGTTTACATCATCCCTACCTGCTGGTCCCACAGCTCTGTTAGAGGCTATTCCCCTCTACATACATTTAATTTTAGACTTAGAGGAATTAAAACCAAGGACTTATCTGCCACCACCTCCCACAGATTTTTAGAAAACTGAAAGACACTGCAAGAAAATGAATCTCACCTCAACTTTTCTATGTGTAACAAAATGCACCCCGCATTCACGCATGACTGCCAGCCCCTGAGTCACGTAACACAAAGTAAATCTTACTCCCATACCTAGAGGATATAAGCCACGGTATGGCATTCTGCACTCTACCAGCTAACAAGGGTTAAATCCTGATCCTAGTAAGTCTGTCAGGAAACTTGCAAACTTTTCAGTAAAGCTGGGTTAAACATCAGATGAGCCAAAGGCTGCAAAGATTTGACAGTAACTTCTGTTGGGGGAATAGTGGCTTTGCTTGATGCTAGTGCAGAGCTCTCATGGCAGCAACCCTATCCAGCAGCTATTAGTTGGTGACTTCTGATCCCGTGTTCAGCCACAATCCTGCTGCACAGACTTCTGCAAAATTCCATGTTTTGATGGCTCTGATAAACTGGGCTGGGGGAGTTAAAGTGGCCAGTCAAACTCTTAAAGGGGCAATTAAAAAAATTGGGGTTAAGGGCTTTGGGGTTAAGAGTGGGGCACAGACTAGAAACAGAACCTGGTTGCTCAATGCCAACTGAGCAGCTCAGTAACTGAGGAACGCTGCTTTTGTTCCATGATTTCTAGTGGAAATTACTTTCCTATTAATGCAATCATACCTTGTGGATTTGCTCAGTGTGATGAACTGCTCACTCCCAAAATACCAGCAAAACTAAGTGTACAAGGAAGAAGAGTAAGGAGGATTGCTCATATCATCCACAAGCCAAATCTGTGGAAATCTGATGAGGTTTAAACCCAGTATTGCAATAGCAATAGGATGCTTTGGGATGGGATTTCTTCTTGCATTTGGCTATGGGCTAGAGGAAGATATTAATCCATCTGAATCCCTGAGTGAACCATATCCTGCAGGTGTTACGGCCATTCAAGATGGTCAGATCTAGAGGGGAAGAAAACTACAATTAATCTAAGTTCACTTACGTGAGACATGAACAGATGCAAAAAAAAGGGAAGCACTATAGGAGGCTGGTTTGTGTTCACAGCCTAAAGCAAAACAACCTGAGGCTGAAGCATCAGGAAAAGTAGTGTTAGCTTGATGTTTTTGCCCCAGCTTTAAAATTGGCCTTTAGTAGCTGTAGACAAATCAATATAACAGGGATAAAAAAGGATCAGGACCTAGTGTTGGGAGCAAAAGTAACTGGAAAATTTAATGTATGTTTCATTAAAACATTCACCACTTCCTCCAACTTTTGGTCTGCATTCTGTTGATTCTGCTTTAATCCTCCTTTTCTGGCAAAGGCTTCAACACTTCTTGAGGCCAGAACTCACAGTCACCTCTCTTGTGACACACAGTGTCTGACTCTGGCAGCAACCTATGCCCAAAGCTGGTTGTGGTCAAGCAGGGATCCTACAGTTCACCTCATGCTCTGCGTGGGCAGCTCCATCTGGGGGCCTTCTACTGGACATAAAGGTGCTGGAATAGTGGTGTCTTCAGGACAGCCTACCTCTCCTGGGTGAAGGCAGCAGCAGCACCTTATATCTGTGTGGGTTTTCTTGTAATGGACAGGGTGACTGGTCAGGGTTTTGAAGGGTTTATCTACGGGTAGGTGCAGAAACCCCTACATCTTTGAGCTCTGCTAGTGATTAGCATGTACCATAGTTTGTGAATCTCAGAGGTAAAGCACTGCTCTTCCCAAACACCTGCTTTGGCTGATAGGTTTAAAGCAAGTGGCTCAGTCTCACTGTACTTGACAAAACCTGAAAAGCTATTGAAAGGCATCTGGCCAACTGAGCGGTGTCAGTCTAATTTAGAATGGATGATACATCCATTTTACCAATTTCACTGCACAACAGGCAATCAGAGAAGGCAAACCAAGGGGAAGGAGAGGGCTGAGTGAGCTGAATTCAATCTTGCAGTGGGTTCCACTGCTGGAACAGCTGGCTCTTAGTCCATGGATAAATACAGGATTTCATTTTCCATGGACATCAGGCTGCCTTTCCTCACCAGCAGTAAACTCAGCCTCACAAAAGAAAAGATTAACAGAAAAAGAAGCTCACAGTGTGTAACTCTACAAAGAGCTTACAGGAAGGATTTGAAGTAAATTAATATCACGAGCAACCATATAGTTCACTGATGCTTACAACCTTTTGGTGTAAACTGTGCTTTAGTTGGCTAACATGTTAGGTGTAAGATCCAGCAACCTCAATTACGCTCTTCATTCCCTGCCTGCACAGGGGGACTTCCTCCCCACACTTCCTTAATGATGAACTTGGTTTCAGCCATGGTTTTGTTGTATGTATTGACCCATCACTTCTGATCATTCATCTGGGAGTGATGGTCTGCACAGAGTCTTAGCCTGCTCTTGTGTCTGAAGCCTAAATCTTTTACAGTAGGTTATCACAAGTTCGACTTAATGAGCATCAAGAAAGCATATCAGGTGCAGGCCCAGGATTGATCCTGAGTTCATTCTGATCTGAAAAGATTAAAAGAGATATTCCCCCTCTATTTTCTTTTTCACTTACCTTTTCACGTTGAATAGGGACACCCAAGGTGAATTTCTCTTCTCCAGCAAAAGCTACGGCAACTGGAGTAGAGCAAATGGGTGACATCACAAGAGTCACAAGTGAAAAATGAAGCAATGGGATAAGGCAAGGTTTTTAATCATTCCATTTAAAATGCTGCTTCCCTCTGAGTTTGTGTGGTATGAATTCTTCCTCATATCTATTTCAATAAGGAATGAAAAATTTGTAACAAAGGACATCTGTTCTGTAAATGCAAAGCTTCCAGCACTTCAATAAAGATGAAAAAAATATCTTTGAGACTTTTAGGAGTTTCTCTGTCAGAAAGCAGAGATATCCTTGAGGCCGATACAGCATAATGAAAGCTACCTGCTCTCTTTCAGAATCCGTCCCTTCTCCCCCAACTGCTGCCTGACATGAAAGTCTTTTTAAGACATTTTCCCCACCTGTAAAATGAAGGTGACCAGCACAGTGCTTCAAAGATATGGCTCTATGCTTCCTCTTAGGTAAATTCTTCTAAGGCAAGGGAGGTATGACTTTGCAAAAGCTGAAAGCATTCCCAACCAGCAGCTGGAAAGAACAAAGTGCTAAATTCCTCCCCTGAGAACTCTCCCTGTTCACAGAGAGATGGCACTGTTATGAGCCTTCCTGCTTATACCACCACCCCCCAGATTTCCTGAGCTGTTGATGCTTATCCCTAAAGTAGGGCAGATGTATGCACTGATTTTTCTTAGGGAAGAAGATGGCAAGTTAACTGCTGCTTATTCTCCCATTACCTGGTTACAGTCCTGCTACCAAGGTGATTAGACAGCAATGCACAAAGAAAACAGCTGAAAAGAATTAAAGAATTATTTTGTCTTAATGGAAAAGACTGGAAGGGGATATTTGTCTCTAAATTTGAAGGTTGACACAAGCAGCATTTGAACTGGCTTTAAAATATTAGTCCATCACCTCTCATCGTTACGCTGGTAGAGAACTGGTTAGCTTGGGCCTTTGAAATTTCGGTATAAAAGGGATGGAGGAGCAAAGAAAACTTTGGGAATATCTACTAATTAACAAGCCAACAGGGGACGAGTTTTAGGCAAATGAATGCCATGTTCACTAAGGAAAACAAAACCTGGAAAAGGCATTAAGAATATGTGTGCACGTACACAAACTATACAACAGGGCTGCTACGTGCATAACTGCTTGGATCTCTGCAATCAAATGCTGGGTCTTCTGTGCACAAATGCTACCTGTAAGTAAATCTGAATAGGAACCACTCTGGAAAACAGAGAGCAAGGCAAATTACAAGTACTTTACAGCTGCACACAAAAGTGACAAGTTCCAGATGCTTCAGAAAAGCCATCCCAGGGAATAAATGAAACGCAGGCACAAGCCTTAGCAGAAAAACCACTTCACACGTGAGCTTGCATGTCCCAAGTGGGAGGAAAGGGGAAGGGGGGATATATTTTGGCAGAAGATAGGCTCAGCCTTCCTTTTCATAAATACCCATAAAGCCAGACTTCAAATACAACACGTGACATGCAGAGCTGACTTGTGCTTGCAACCACATGGCATGAAGCGATGCCATACACTCAGATTTATTTGCCCAGCAGCAGGGCAGAGGAGGGGTGCTAACTGGTCTAATGAGAAGAGCTTACCCGCTGGGGAAAGTCAATCCTTAGAAAGGATAATTTCAAGGAATTCAGAGTGTTTAATGTTATTCAAATAAACCCAGTGTGACTGTGGTAGCTTGGAGGAAAGGGCTGTGTTTAACTGTGATGTGCCCACTGGGAAGTGGTGGCACAGCTGGGCTGCCCAGGGTGTCTGAAGAAGCACTGGGAGGAAGAGACAGGAGCTCTGCCTTCCAGTCCTTCACCACTGACCTTGGATGTTCGGCTTCCGGAGAGAAACACTCGATTACTGAAATGGTCACTGGCAGAATAAAAATCACGAGTTTAAGTCCCTCCATAACCCTGGTTGACAGTAGCTGCAAGTGCTGATTCCTGGAGGTGGAGCAATATGCAGCTGGACCCTTGGTGCCATAGGGCTGCTGACCGCCAGTTGGGTGAGGACGTGGGTCCCAGTACAGCAGCCCTCCAGGCCAGTCACAATTACTGGTGCTTGCTGGTGAGAGACCCCAGTCATTAGCTGGCATAGAAAGTTAATCACCTGTCCGCCATTACAAAAGGGATGTTCCCTTCAGGAGAAAGGTCGGTGGCTGGGACCACTCAGGGGACAATGTGTGTTCTCTAAATGGTGTCCTATGAATAAATCAATGTCCAAATCCCAGGGCTTCTAGACCTCTACAAACACAAACACTCAGAAAGTATATACATAAAAATATGCCTTTGAATAAAAAACTCTCCCCCTGAGCCCCAGCTTTCCAATGCCATCTCCCTGGTTAACCCCTCCCTGCCCAGCCTATTCTGTCCGTGTCACAGACTCTGTTTTGTTGTTCCCATAGTACATTATTTGTTGAAATAAATATGGAGATAAGGCTGAGCAAGACAGCCAAGGCAGCCAGACTGAAATAAATTCATCACTCACAGGCTCTCAGGGGAAGAAAACCGTGCATTTTTTCTAAATGATTATTTCTGAAGCACTGAAGGAATGGCTATATCACTAATGAGGCCAGTGCTCCATGACTGCTGATTATAAATGACCTAAAAAGAGACAAGGGGATGGTGTATGTGTGTACAGGGGGATGGGAAAAGAGATGAATTGTTCTTCCTTAGGATCTGGAATCTTCTCCCTGGGCTTCTCAAAAGTCTGAGAGCATTTGTAGTTTGCCACAAAGGCAGGCCTGGCATATTTACAGCCACACAAGGAAGTTTGGGCTGCAGTGTCAGGCTATTCTAACCAGTAGGCACGCAGTTCTTCTCCTCCCATGATAGGTCACCATCTATTCACTGCAATAATAATTAAAAAGGAAAATGAGCTCTCTCAGTCACCCCTGGGTCTAAATTATAGGTCCTGCAGGTTGATGCAGCCAGACTCGAGGCTAAAGCAAGGAATAAGATTCACCTATGTCTTCTCTCACTCACTAATTCCCATGGAAACAAGCAACTCCTGACAAATGACTCAAATATGCTTGCAAAAAATCTTACTCATATGTTTTGCTGGCTACCTTCCCCCACACTTTCAGGTTGAATGATTGCAGGTGCATTGCACATGCAGCAATCCCAGAGCAGCTGATGGTGGAATGGGACAGGATGGCCACATGGAAAGGTGGGCCAGATGTGAGCCACAAGCAGCAAAATTAGCAACGTGAATTCAGAGCACAATATCGCAGTGTGGCCATAAAAAGCTGCAGCTTTCAGATTCCCAGCAGTATTATTTATATCACATGGTATGTAGAAGTGAGAGCATTCAGAAGTAAAAGAAATCTAAGGAGCAGCCCCTAATGCAAAATGTGACCTGAGGGTACTGAGAAGATAGGATTTACTTATTTATTTAATGGTTTGGTTTAAACACAGAAATTACCCAGGACACCTTGAAGAGCAGAGATCTGAAAATGAGCTTCTGCAGAAGCTCAGACAAAGGAGCTCTGACAGATATCAGATGGATTATAGTCACACACCACTGCCAGAGGTTTCCTAGCACTTTCTGAAGACTGTCTCTTTTTGCAGGCAGCAATGTCCTCTTTCCTGAACTGACAGAATCTGGGAGATGAAGCTTTGCTTCCACCAAAACCTTTCCAACTTGTCTGTGGACTTAGGGTAGCAAATGGGCGAATTCTTAGCACAGAGGCTCAGATCAGGGCTCCTACCATCACCTATAATCTCTATTTCAGCTGACTGGGGCAGCTCATCACTAATAGTTACTGCAGTGAGGAACTCCAGAAGATTTTCTCCCCTTCACAGGAGAAGCCCTTTCCTTGGAACCTGGGATCGGTAACTGATTTCCTCACAGGTACTCATCTTTACAAAGACTGAGAGCATGCCTAGACTTAGCACAGCTGCTAAATCTAGGGGTGGAGGCGGGGAAGAAAAGTTTAACTAAGTTTTCCTTCTTCTCCCAGGTCATTTGTCACAACCCTTTAGAGCTAATAACCCCTCTGTAAAATTTATAAGCCAATTACAGAACAGGGAAATAATTCACTAATAGCCCATAGAAGGCCGTTTAGAAATCTGGTAGGAAAAAACTCCAATATATTAAATGCCACAGGTTTCAGAAGTAAATGGTGTAGTTGCCACTCTTTTTAAGCCTATTGAGT
The DNA here is from genome assembly GCF_003984885.1 of Neopelma chrysocephalum. NCBI lineage: Eukaryota > Metazoa > Chordata > Aves > Passeriformes > Pipridae > Neopelma > Neopelma chrysocephalum. Next base: position 1,371,953 of record NW_020897795.1, on the reverse strand, counting down.
TCAGAAGGCCTGGATCTATGCAAGATCTATTTGAGCCTAACCACTGCTGCAACTCTTGGAAACATCCCTGCTGGGAGCTGGGGCCACCAACCAGTTGCACACAATCCATGCTGGAGTCTGTTTCCTTTCCATCCTCCAGAGGTTGCAGACAGAGTTCCCTTCCCTATCCCTTGTGTAAGTCAACCTACAGATAAATGAAGTACCTCATTTGCTTTTCTAAAAACTACTACTTCACCACAGAAAGTAAATCTGACAAGCAAGTGAAGGCCCTCCACTGGGCTACACTGACTCTCTTCCTCTTGTTTGGAGCAGGGAGCATAAAGAAATCAGCCCAGATGCTGTATCAGTATCATTTCTGAAGTTCCCTAATGAACCAGACCCCAGGCTGAAGCTTTAAAAGAGTATAGTGGCGTGTCAGCGTAAACAGCTAAAACTAGTGTCATGTCAAGTGGTAACAAGGCCACTGCTGTTTTTACAAGCATCATGCACTTAGCAGATAAAAATGAGCATCCTATCAAAGCTGCCACAAGTCACCCTTATCGCCAGTGAGGAGAAACAATGCCCCTACACGATTGCTGGTACTTGGGGCCACTGATAGCAAGTCCAATTTCTTACAAGCTGTCCATTAGTTTGATGAAGAGACTAATAACCACCACACATGGGGTTTTATCTTTTCTTTTTCTCCTTGTTGGTCCACTGGCAACTGCTAATATGTTTCTGGGCCTCCTTTAAATAAACAGAACTAATTACTCCACACAATGATACCGTGGCTTACAGACAACTAATTATGTCATGGAGGGGTTTCTTAACATGTGCGTTTATTTGCAGAGGGCCACGTCTAACATGAAGCAATTTTATTCAGATATGCTTTATGCTATCAGCTGGTACAAAAATAACACTGAATACACAGCAGATCCAGATTGCAGAACTTTAGCAGGCAAGCTCTCCCAGGAGGCTGAAAACCAACACATGGAGTACCCATATTCCAGAACATGTGTAGCCGCGTCGCTGCGAGCCTCCTGCGCGCTCACTGTAGTGCCATGGCACAGACTGGAACTGTTGTGTAAATAAAGCTCTGCTTTTCTTCATTCCCATTTGCTATATGTTGAACAGGCAACCACCACTTGGTATGCCTTATGCCCCAACTACATGCCTTGCTGGAGGAATAATGGAAATCCTGGCCCAAAAAAAAAAAAACCAAACCAAAAAAAAAAGCACAGATCTGAACAGATGGGCAACATGAAAGAAAAGATACATTGGGAAACTGTTCTGCCAGTAAGGGGAAAAGAAAAAGAGAAGTTAAGTGACTCACTGTATGTCATGTGGCCAGCTGTGTTAGATGCTGAAATCAAATTTGGGGTTTCCTGACACCCCCTCCCTGTTTAGACAGGAGGTAGCACCAAACCAAAACTAATTTTTTAAAAATAGTCTTTGCAGACAGATATCTAACTGACAAGGCAGGTTCATATCAAATTATTCAAAGTGATTGTGATTGAATGCCTTTTTGAGCTCCTGCAAACCTAAAAAGTTTTTGTTCTTTAAAGCAAGTTGCTGGGTGAGAGAATTTTTTAAGGTGTGCAGCCCCCATCTTCCCCCCTCCCTGCAAAAACAGCAAATGAAACCATTTGATTTGCAAGCATTTCTGGACAGCCATGTCGTACAAAGATTAACTCCTTCTCCTCAGGGACTATATCCTGAAAGGATGAAGCAAGGACACCTCTCAAATCACACTTGTAACGATCCTTAGCATTAACAAGAGTTATATGCATAAAAAGCAGCATATATCTTGCTAAGCAAGTCTGAGTGGCAGATGAACTCATGTAAGAGGGCAGAGTATCTTATTCAGAGCTATTAGCTGACTGCCTGGTCAAAATACCTGTGTAGAAATGTATGTTCAATTATACATGTATTCAACACTCAGCCACATATCATGACTACCTACACCTCTGCAAAGGATATGGTCCTTAGCTTGCTGTTTAAGCCATTCAAGTGAATGGGCTTGATAAGAAAGTGATGGTCTTTACAAGTCTCATTTAAGATATGGGCCACTGTTTTCTGCAGTTCTCTAAGGCTCTAACTTCTCCCTCAAACAAGAGGATGATTTTTACAGGGAGCAAGCTGAACTACAGATTGCAAGCTCACTGGGGAACTGTAGCAGAAACAGGAGACAGATTTCTCAGGGACCAGACTGACACTGAGGAGCAACTTCAAGATAAAGCTGCCTGGACTCAACAGTGCTTGGTCTCCCACTATGATTTTCAGGGGTTGGTCATTTCAGTTGTGTCTCTCCCTGTAGCATCAGACAGCCCTAGCAGAGATGGCATACTCTCAGAGGGCTCCCTCTTTACAGAAGGAACCATTAGAAGATGATAAGATATGCTCAGGAAACTCTGACATGAAAGTTGGGAAAAAAAATTGTGTGAATGAGACAAGGGTGCCTCATGTCCTGGCTTCCTCAACATGCCCCTGCAGCATGACGCCATGGAGATGGGATCTCCTGCTGTAGTGCAGTGGAACAGCAGAAGCCTTTAGGCAGAAAGTGGCCAAACCAACCAATTGAGAATCGTGTAATGTTGGGCACAAGGAGGTCATGTGAGGTCCTCATTCCAGGTGTCGTTTCCTACCTCGATTTTGTACTGCCCAACTTTGATAACTCAAGTGACAACAAAATGGAATCTGGACAAGTTGATTAAAGGATGGAAAAACATACCAAACCTGAAAAAGAGTTTCTGCTCAGAATCATCTCCTTTTCCTTTAAGCCTCTGATTTTCAGATCAATTTAAAGGAAACTACATGTACCTTCACAGCAACAATACCCATGACCTACTTACTGATTCCCAAGGGAAACCCTCAGGCCTCTTACAGCATTTTTGTTACTCTTATGCTAGGGAGACTAAAAGACCATTGCAGAGCAGTCAACCCTGAATTTTTAAAAATCAGGAAACAAATCCCTTAAATCACAGAATCATAGACTATCCTGAGTTGGAATGACTAATCTCTGGAAAAGTCATCGAAGTCCAACTCCTGGCTCTGCACAGGGGAGCCCCAAGAATCACACCACGTGCCTGAGAGCATTGTCCAAATACTTCTTGAGCTCTGTCAGGCTTGGTGCTGTGACCACTTCCGTGGGGAGCCTGTTCCAGTGCCCAACCACCCTCTGGGTGAAAAAATTTTTCCTGATATCCACCTAAATCTCCCCTGACACAGCTTCATGCCATTCTCTTGGATCCTGCCACTGGTCACCAGAGAGAAGAGATCAGGCCTTAATATTTCTTCTTAGTGTCATCAGGTTTTGTGTTTTTCTCCATTTGCCCATTTTTGCAGGTACCACATTCAAGCTTTCCTCTCGTAGATGATGTTTTTTTCAAAACACAAAAGCTAAGACTCTCACAGGATCTGAGGCCTTCCCAGAAAGACACCAGATAACAACTCCATGCTAAAATGTAAGCTGGAAAACACGAATTGTCCCCTGTAGCTGACAGAACAATTCTCACTCATCAACCCTTTTGAGACTCAGAAATAGGCAGAAGTCACATGTGGGTTTTGGTCTCTTCAAATGAAACCACAATCCCTGAGTTCCCAAGGCCAGTGGTCACACATAGGAAAAAAAATGGGGGAATTAGCAATTTCATGCAGTCTGGTATTATACTCCTGCTCTTAATTTCACTGTATCAATCTGTAGTGGTTTGAACCAGGTTTCCCCCTGAAGCTGAAAGTGGTAACCCCCAGGGGGTGGTGACCCTTGGGGCTTGACCCAATCAGTGCTCCTGCAAAATATAAACATATCTCTGGAGACCGGAAGAGAAGCAGTAGTACTTGTGGGAAGAAGGGTGGCCATGTTGTAGAAGCCACAAAGCAGGGGCTTAGGGCCCCTGGGGGCTTTGCCCCCCCCAGCCCCCGGTTGGGGGGCTGCAGGGACTCGGAATGGTGTTGAAGCTGGGCTGAGTGCCTGCGGCTAAGAGCTGGGGGAGTTTCTCCCCTGTAAGCAGAAGTGGGAGACGCTGGGAGCAGCGACGGAGCAGCAGCAGAACAGCAGTGTCCGAAGAGCAGTGGCAAAGAGCCAACTGATAAGGACCAAGAGAAGCAGCAGATGCCGGTATGCAACTGAAGCAGACAGAGAGCTGTCTGAGGAAACGAAAAGAGCCAGCAGCAGAAAGCAGGACAAGAGACCCGAGCCAGCAGCAGGAAGAGAGTTTCGGAGGGTAAGAACTGGACAAACCAAAACCCCCAAACTCGCTAGAGACCCCTCTGAGAAAGAGGAGGGGGTGGTGGACTGAGTGGAGTCCTAAAGTGCAGTATGCACTACAGAGAGGAGCTAAGAAGCTCCGGCCTCCTGAGAGCTCAGCCAGGATGGCCAAAGGAATGTGTGTGGAGGGGGTGACCTTGGGCTTCCCCCCCCCCTTGCTGCAGCTTCAGAGAAGCTGGCAGCCATCTTTGAGGCAGAGCATGGGAGCTCTGCACAGGGGCTTGATTTCCCCTGAGGATACCAGACTGTCACGAAGACCCCCGTGCTTCGTGATATGACCGTGGTGGAACGACCTTGTCTGGGGTTACGTAGTCCACGGAAAGACCCCCGTTTGAGGACGGAGGGCCGAGGGGCTTGGAGACCCCCTCGTGTGTGCTGGCAGAGAGCCAGCAACTACTACTGCTGCCTGGAAGAGAAGAAGAAAGCCTGCTGCCTAGAGAGAGCCTGCTGCTGACAGACTGGAAGGGGTCTTTTCTTCTTCTTCTCTCCTGGACTTTTATTTGGAGGGAGAAGAGATTTGGCCCATTGTAAATATTACTGTCATGGTAGAGATAGATATAGAGTTAAGATTGTATGCAGTGTATTATAGTATTTATTTATGTGTATAGTCTTTGTAATATATTCCTTTCCCCCATATTGAGTCTCGTGTTTTTGTCTGGAAAACCCATCTCACATGAGGTTGAGACTGTGGGAGGGGGCTAGGAATCAGAATTAGATTTTGGGCCTTGCTAAAACCATGACACAACCTTTCCTGTTGAGGTTATTGGGGTAGCAATTCACGCAACACATTGATTTTTAGTTATTTTAAGTGAATATAGGATTTATACGTGCGTTTTTCCCTCAAAGAATGAAGTTGTAGAGGGCACAGCAAGACACATTTTGTTCTGTCAAAGCAGCCTGTAACTGGAACGGAAAACCTTTGCTTCCTGATATTACAGGCTGAGGCATGAAAGGAGGACAGGCTCCTGGTGCCTCCACACATGCAGGTGTCCCTGAGTGGGTGCAGAGATCCATGCTCTGATCACAAGGCAGCACTGAAGGATGTCAAAACTGCCAAAGAACCCCGTGCCTGCAGGGAAGAAGTGATTTCCCTCTGCCTTTAAGACTCATATCTTCAAATTTATAGCCCAAACAGGAGTCCAAAGACGGGCAACACACTAAAACTTCCTTCCGGGAGGGGGAAAGCACTTGTTCCAGTAGCTTGGCTGTGTCTGACCACAGGTCACCTCCCGTGTGCAGCTGCAGCAGGGAAACAAAATTCCCCTGAAGATGCAGTTCCACATGGGTGATTGACATACGTGGTGATTGCTGACAGGCAGCCTGGAACTTTGGCATTTGTTCCACTTTTTAATTCCTCAAGCTTCAGTACTGTAGGATTCATTCCTCAGAAGCCACAATTTCTGGCGACAGCATACAGCTTATAGAGGGGCTCTGCACCTTTCCTTTTCTCTCCCCCTTCTCTTCTGGATGTTTATACATGATCTTAAATTTTTTTTCTTCCCCCCTCACTCCCCCCCCCGACTGCTTTCAATTGATATAGGAGAAAGTAGAGGTCACACGAAGACTAAAGACACATAATCTAATTTTCATTTTGTCCATTAATCATGCATGATTTCAGCCAGCCATTTAACAAGGTGGAACTCTAAAATGATCTCTCCAATGATGGGGGAAAATTCACTCTGATTCCTGTTGCTGCTTCACTCTCCTGTTGGTGCTGCATAGAGCAGCCTCTCCCTCCTTAGAGAGAAAAATGGATCCACATGTCCTGAAAAATGTACACTCTCCTGGAAGTTTTCTCAAATCTTTTTACTAAATTTGAAATTGCCCAGCTGAAGCTGTTGATGCCTGACTTGTGGGTGGCTGAATTTTGGGGAGATGTGGCTCAAATAAGAAAACCTTTGCATGTGTCTGTACCCCTTATATGCTCTCTGCTATTTTCCAGCCTCTCAGCTGCTCAGGATCAAGTCTCCCTTTCCTAAAGTGAGACAATTCTGGAAATCAGAAAGATGTGCACTCATCATGGGTAAGGTCAAGGAGATTGAAGGTATCAGGACTTGCACGTTCAGAAATGAGGCAGGAAAAGGCACCTTCTTTCTTGTCTGGTGTTGGATGAGTACTGCAATATTTTCCACCTTGGAAGATGATGTCTGATCCTTAGCTCCTTTATCTATCTCACCTTTGTTTAATTTTTTGCAAAAATGACCTCAGTGTACGGAGGGGAAGAAATCTCTCTTTGGTTTAAGAATGGTCCTTAGCAGCTGTTTCAAGAATCAGGGCTGAGGAACCCAAGGAGAACTGCAGCAAGGCACACTTCCAGAAACAATCTATCTGCTCAACAAGAGGAGAACTGATCTCCACTTTACATCCATGTGAGAACTCTGGAGATCCCAGTTACTCCATATTCAAGGAAGCTTCAGTATTTCATAAGGTCTCTATGCCAGCTGTGAATGCCCCAGTCTCCCTCCATTCGCCATGCTTTTGTCAGAGGAAGAGAGCAGAGGCTTATCCTGGGCTTCAAGGGAAGACACCCAAGGATATTTATACCTCCCTGACTAACTTAGCTGGGAACAAAAGGGTCTTCCAAACCAAAAAGGTGATAACCCTGAGAAAAGTTGTGTCTCTCTCACAAGAAGCTCAAGGGTATTATTCAGTAGAAATTAACAATTAGCACTAGATTCCTTCACACTTTCAAGATTTCAAAGAGACAGTGGAATGTTTAAAGGAAGAGGAGTGTAGATACACAGAAGTAGGATAAGATCTCAGTATGTCAAAGACTGAGTTGCTGACAAGAACTTGATCTATTTTGGAGAGACCCTGAGCAGTTCAACTCGGCGATGGAAAACACATCTGCCAAGACAGCATTGCCACTCTGGAGCCTTGTTGCTGTACTCTGATGACCAGGAAGTGCTCATCTGTCCTGGGGAACAAATCATGTCCTCCAGCTGGCTGCCCATCTTTCTCTAAAAAATTACTACTTTGTTTCCAAAAGTATCTACATTTCCCTAGTAAGATCACTGACTAGTAGAGGGGCTCTGATTCCCAAGTTTTTAAGCTTCCAGAACTACAGGGATTTCCCAAAATGCCAGTGCTACATCAAGCTCTGACGTGGCTATGAAGAGGTGGCATGGGGAGCAAAAGCCCTTTAGCACAACTCTGATGGAAGCAGGATGATAAACAGGTGAAATTAAATATTTATTACATTTTCTATTCATATTCTGAATTTGGGTCTGATAATCTTAAGGGCTAACAGCCAATGCCTGTGAAACCAGGATTATAGGAAGGGTATCAGGGATTATACTTATCTGTCAGTGTTTCTGATCAAATTTACCAACTCTGGAAGATGTTTGGGCACTCTTGTCTAGTCAGATCAAAATAATAAAGATGCAGAGAGAAATTTTTTAAAAAAGAAATGAGGACTGGAGAACCAACCTGCACACACTTTCTGTGGGATGTGGGGGCATCACTGCCTTTTTGAAAACTTCCCTGTGCATGTGACGAACACAGTCATGTGAACTGAAATACTGCACCTGCTCTGAAGGGTACAGAACAAGAATAGAAGGACTGGCTCAATTCTTATGATTCTATTACATGAATTTTTAGTGCTCCAAACAGAATTGCCATAAACTTCAGCAAAGACTATGTATAATAATTAAAAGAATTTTCACAGCACCATTACTGAGCAAGCCCTTTGTATTAAAAGCAACTTTATCAGGCACTCAGCCAAACTGTATTTCACAAGGCAAAAACCTGATCAGACCACAGCTGCAAGGTGAGTATTATGTATTGTTTTCTATACATGTGCTTGATCTGAGAGTAGCAGCACAGAGCTGAAATCTTGGCTGTTGGGTATGATTTTTGCTACGCATGTATGTTTTTAGTAAATTACATATTGAAAGCAACCCCTGGGTGTGCAATTCCATCTCTGCTGATAGACTTTTGTATTCTGACAGGGACGCTCAACAGTATGAAATAATCCTCTTCAATTTACCAAAGAAGTACCCAGCCTCTGAGTTTTAAACTATTAGTGATCCATCACTTGCAACAAAACTCAACATAGATACTCTGTTAACAGACTGGATTTTAAATATTCACAGTGGCTGTTTGCCTGGGTGTGCAGAAATGACTAACTGTGCTTGGGCTTCCAGGGACACCATCGAAAACAAGAGGGGATTGTGTAAGTGGACTATTTCCTGTTTTAAGTATTTTAATGAGTTTCCTCTTTTCCCCCATCATGCATTATTCTAAGCAAAAAATGTAACTCTACTTGCAGGGGGGAAACAAGCAGCAGATGATGTGACAGGAAAGCAGAGACAGATACGCACAGAGGACAATTAAAAAAATATATTTTTTTAATAACACCACCATTTGAATGCAAAATGCAAACAGAAATGACAATAAACACCCAAGCTTGCTTCTAAAGGAATAAACAAGCCAAAAAATCCTTCAAAAAGATTGTGTTCAAAAATCTGACATGTGTCTTTTAAAGAGATAAGGCAGCTCAACTTTGGAGTGACAGAGATACAACAACTTTGTCATAACGTTAATTTTGTGCTTGAATCCAGATACTAGGACAAGCTCATTAAAAAACATTTGATAAAAAATAGGAAAAAAATATGACAGATCCCAATTCCTGACCAGTAATGATCCAATAGAAGACACGTACATAGGCTTTTAAGAACAACAACAACAAATTCTTTAAATCCTTGTCTACCTTCTGCAGCTGAGCCAGGAGATTTCTTTCCAAAATAAGCCCGAAAGTACTTTTTCTTCTTTTTAATCATATGTTGCCTTTAGATATTCTAGATTTCTGTTTTTCTCCTGCACCCAAATTCCCCCTTTGTGGGAAAATAAAAGTAAATATAAAAAGAAATGTTATGAGTATGGTGAAGTATCATCTTTTTAGTTGACAGTGGCATCATTTTGCCATTTTAAAAATCAAGCCTAAATGAATGCTGCACAGGCATCCAAAACTGCACCAAAAATGATGGTCCTACCCCTATTAATTTCTGTTTTCCAAGGACTGCTACTCATACTGTGTATTGGAAGACATGACCTATTTTCTATCAGAAAATATACATAAGGAAGTTCTCATTGCTAAATAGATTTTAAAACAAGAAGAAGGAGAGGGACATCACAAGCAGCAGGGCAGAGAGAGGTGAGCTTGGGTGAGGTAGAGGTAGTTTGTTAGAGAATGCAAAAAATTCTTGGTTTTCATTACTGATCACAACTTTTTTTTTTTTTTTTAACAAGGGCACAGAATTTACCTAACAAGAGATTCACTCACTCAATGCCAAGCCAGGTACTGCTGGGAACCGAAATAATTTTATCACCTGTACTCCCCTCTTTCTCTGGAAGCCTTTGCACAGTGCTTGACCACCTGAAGCTGCCCCAAAAATCTGCTGGCCAGAGGGTTGCCTGTTATGGGACTCAAGGGAACTACAGCTCCACTGACAGGTGTTGGGACTCGGTTGCATCATTAAAGGATGTTAAACTTCTGTGTGCAAAGGTGGCTCTTGTACAAGCCTCAAGCTTAGTTTGCTGTAGGATACTTTCTGGGGTCCCCATGTGAAAAAGCCCCCAAAACATCCCTTGGGTACCAACTGCTGCAGTCTCTGCCTCCCAGTCGTTTATTGTACTCTGCTCTGAAGATCAGCACTTACTCCCCAACTTCACACAGCTCTTAAGCAGCAAATGACCTGCTTCTGCTGTAACAAACATGAATTTCTCTGAACTAATTATCAGAAACAGTATACCCCTTCTCCACAAATCCATCTAAACACTGAAGCTTTACTAAACACGCTCTGTTCCCTGGTCAAACTGCATGGGTCTGATTTTCCTACACAGGATGAGGTAGGATCTTGCTGCTGCTGAAGCTGAAAGCCCCAAATGCAACATGACTAAGAACTGAATTGCCCTGTTTCCAGAACTAACCAGGCTCCACATGCTAATTCTCTGCTAAGCCAAAGCATGGGGCTTTGATTTCCTAACCTCAGAATGTTATCTGGCTCCAGTATAGGATTACCATTAGCTCTGTACACCTGTCCTTACAGTAGGGTCACTGTCATACCATATGCCACTTGGACAACCTTTATTCTTTCTAGATTTTTATCTTTCACTGTTCATCTGGAAGAGCCTGGATTCCCTTGGCTTTCAAAATCTGCTTTGCATTGCTAATGCATGAGGCTGTAGGCAAAGTTGCATTAGACAGACAAAGAAACAGAGAGATACTCCTAAGACACTAAATGTTTTCAGGTTGCTCTTCTCTTCAATATAAACAAAACCCCCCAAACAAACAAACAAACAAAAACAAAACTGAGGAGTTTTACTCTATTTCCATTTACCAAACAAATGACCTATTTTTTTTTAAAACGATTTCTGCATAAGTTCATTATCTTCAATGAATATTCCTGACTTGCACCAGCATAACTAGAGAGAGTCCAACCTAGAAAGAGCAGGTCAGGCTCCACATGGAAGCCATCACAGGGTAGTTAGTCACAGCATCAGAACACACAAGGTATCCTAATCATTTGATACAGGAGGAAAAGCCTCCCACAAAATTCATGGACAATTAATTCTCACTCTCCCCAGTCTGGTACTGTAGTAAGAGAAAGGGTCATCAGTGTCCAGACTGTCACTCTCTCAGAGGAACAACAAAGGAAAGAAATCAGGGGATCTGGAGGGAGGATTGAAATGGCTCTCCCAAGATCGATGGCCAGCCTTCTGGGACATTAAGAGGATTTTATACTCATATAGTACCTTTCATGCCAAAGGAACTCAAGCACCTTTCTAAATGATATACTGATCTCACACGAAGGAACCATGTCCCTGCAGGTGACCCTGTGACAGCAAGAGGCAGCCCCAGTGCCAGAAGAGCACAGGAGTACCTACAGGAGATTCAGGTCTCTGCCCCAGGGGCAGAGGCTTAATAAACCTGGGCCCGACTGTGTAACCGCAGACTTGTGAATCCCAGGAGGAGAGAGATGCAGCGTCATCTCTGCTGCAGTGGGACTGCTGTAGCAGTCAGTGAGGACTGACAGCATTCCTCCCCATGCCTGGAACAAGCAATCCAGCCCAAGCAGCTCCTCAGAGGCTGCTCAACCCCCACATCAACAGCACAGCACTAAAACCTGAAGCAGAACAGCATCTCTGGTGCTGTGTTACACTCCTCCCAGTATTCCCATTTCCCCTGTCAGTGGACAAGAGCCTACTGTGTTTACAGAGGTAAATAAAGAGTGAGAATCTTTTTGGTTGATAAAAAGAAAAAAAGAAAAAAGGAGTGAAGGCAAGAGTGAAAGGGCAACAGACAAAGATTGCAAAGGGAGGTAGGAGAAAGGAGATGACCAAAACATAGGGAAGCCACCAGAAAAGGAAGGAGGAAAGACAGCAATAGCTTGCTTCAAAGGGGAAGAACATCAAATCAAACTACATATATAAGAAGCAAATGGAAACACTCCACAGCCATTCAGAAACATAAGCAAGAACAGCAGAATTGTATTGAAGCTGCAAGGGAAATCCAGGGCACATTCCTGTTGTACATGAAGGCAACAGGGCTTTTTCTACCAGCTTAAGAACAAGCAAGTCACAGCAGAGTTTGGACTCAAGAGGAAGACACCAAAAAAATGAGCTTGTCTCTCACTGAAAACCACAAAGGTTCTCTGCCTCACTTCCATGCCTCATCTTCCACTACTTTTCCAATGCAAAAGTTCACCATGGTATGCAGAAAAAAGAACAGCGTAAACTGCATCCCTACCAGGGTATCCAGTGGATTAAAGGTGCTCCCACAGCCCTGACTCAAACTGGTCAGCTCAAAAGTGTCACTGGAGAGCTCGTGCAAACAGTTTTCAAACAAATTCAGTTACACTCACATGCAAAAACACAGCAAGTATAATCTGTTGTTGTTCCACCCAGGGTAAATCTCCACCCAGGATAAATCTTCACCTAAGCCTCAACTGCTTAAAATCAGTCTTAACAGCTCATCTTCCTGTGCCTCCTGTACTTCCCTACCCCCCTTGCCTCTGGGGCATCTGGGCATGACTGTGATCTTGTCTGTGATGGGATGGTAAGATACAGATGATAGAGGAAGAGACTACAGGTTGACCTCATTGTCAGATAAAATCCATTATGCGTGATTAAAACTTAACAAAATGCAGTCACATTAAAAATTACTATCATGAAGTGCACCATGATTTACTGACTAAATGAATGAGAAATTTATCTGAATAAAATAGTCCTGACCCTCTTGCATTGGCAATTCATGATAAATTGCTGATTGTGAGAAGATCATTGCTTGCTGTTGGATGACTTACACACATTGATTTTTCCTAACAACACTAATTAGCATAATAGTATCTCCAGATATATTACATAAAGTTTCCTCTTAGCAAGCAAAAATTATTTCAAGCCTTCAGGTCCCAAACTGCAAAGAATAAAGATGGAAAGGAAGGATTTACAAAATGCCTCCTTGCCCTTTATTATGCAGATCAAAGGTCCAACCCACTGGATCTTACTTAATCTTGAAGAGATGGGAACAACATTCAAGAAAGCACAGGCATTGTGCAATGAAGCTGTGATCACAGTGGGTTGTTTTTTGCATAGTGGTGATCTAATTTTGTGAGGCCAAAAAAAGTCTTTGAGAAAGAAGAATGTAATCCCAAAGAACTAGGAAAAAAAGCCCCACCATTTCTCCAATTTCATTAAGACACACAGACGCAGACTGTGCAGTCCTTACGTAAGTGCTCCCATTGACTAGGGCTGTGTAGGTGAGAAAGCTCTAACTAAGTTGAAAAGGCAAAGCACAGTCTATTAATAGGAAAATAAAAGTGATGGAATAGGTAAGAAAAATGGAGGACAGAGAGAGACCACGTAATTCTCAATTAATTGAAAATCAATCATAATAACTCTCATTCTTTTCTTTGAGAAATCCAAGGGGTGATAAAAGACCACCCTACAAACAAAACAGTGCCCTGCTGTTCAGTGTCATCTGCAGTATGAGGATTTCAGACTTACCCCTGAGGATTTTCAAAAAGTCCATGATTTTTCCAGAGGAATGTGCTTCTCAGGAGCATTAATAAACCGACTTATTTACTGACATTAATGTTTTGGGTTTTTTCACCCAGTACACTGTACCTAGAGCAGAGAACCTGAGCCGAAGCAGAGGAAAGCAAACACTTAAGTCACCTTTGGTGAAAAAGCAACGCTGGAGTGCACCCAGGGGAGCTCCCACTCTATGCTGGCAACTGTTTGGTACAGGAATCACAAAGCTGGGAGCTCTGCTTAGGTTACAGCCCTGACATTTCCACTCGACTCTGACCTACGTTGCCCAGAAGCCAAAGCACACGCACCCTCTCTGACACAAGGCTTGTGAAGTGGCTTGGGAAGCAGAGCAGGCAAGCAGGATGCTCCACACAGGTGAGTTGATAATAAGCCATAAGAGGTTTGGGTTCTGCTGGTCTTTGTTCAGCTTTCCCTGCCCAGCTGCAGTGGGAAACATCCTGCTGACAGCAATGCACACACACACGTGCACGATGTGAGCAGTGCAGCTTTTCCTCCAAGGCGGGAGAGTTTAGGGCCCCACTCTCTCCACAAACTGCTTTCTCCTAAAGGGCTACACTGGTATCCGTGCTTTTCCCCCTCCCAGTTGCCAAACTGGAGCCTTTTCCACTGCTCCATTAGCACAAAAATCCTAGGCATGCAGTGCATCTTATGCTCCAGTCTTCCCCAGCCAAAGCAGGCTCCCTGCAAGTGTGCCTACAGGTGACACCTGTGTCCCTTCCAGCAGGGCCCTTGGAAAACAGCCCACCCTTTATGTAACCAGAGTCAAGGATTATTTCTTTTGCTGGCAGCTTTTGTTCCTATCCACAGCTTGGAAAGGACTGAGGATGTAATCCCGGCACTGTTTGCAAACCAGGTGCAGGAACCGGGCAAATGCAAAGGGAAATTTCTACAGCGGCACAGCAGGTGACTTCTCTTGTGTCATGGTGTGAACTGTCTGACATCTCCAACTGACACCCTGCTTCAGACACACAAAGTTTTTGGTGCTGTCTCATAGAGCTTCCCCACCATGTTCTCTTCTACCGTGTAGAGTGAGGTTGGGGGATGTGAGCACGTGTGTCGTGAACCACTGGTACCTCTCAAAACCACAGAGAAGCTTCTCCTTGATACTGGGCTAGCAAGCCCCATGTAGTGAGATGAATGAGGTAAAAACTGCTTCAGAGTGATCACATACATTAAATTTTACTATTAATCCATGTACATTGTGTAGTTCGTGACGTACATAGTAACTATTCCAGAAAATTTTTTAAAGGCTTCAAATATTTCTGTTCTATGCATGTCTCTGTGGGAACAGTGAAGATGTCTTCAAGTGATGAGACTGGTTTTACATTACATGAAGGGGCAACAGCAGCTTAAAAGACACTCTCCCAGAAAAATCACTTAAAATTGCTTTCCCATCTGTAAGACTGCAAGGGTTTGTAACCCTAATTTACTGCCTTCTCCTGCCAGAGACAAATCCTCGAGGTGTATGAAACAACATGACACTGGTCACTTAACAATAGAAAAGTCCTACATTTTTGTTTTGTTTTAGTCATCTGTGATAAGGGCACACTACAAACAATCTTGATCCAGTGATGCTGTTCCATAGTTTGGAACATTCAAGTCCTGGTTGAGATGGATTAGTGGGCAGAATTGCAGGTGGAGTGGCCAAATTTATCACATGGATAGTGCCAACACATTAGTGAGATTATAGCTAAGATACTCCAGTCCTTTGTCAGTCCCACGACTGGCTAAAAAACCATTTAATATGACAACAAATATTTCATACTATTTCCATCTGCTGGAGGTACACAGACCACAGAAATCTGTGGTGTCTACAGTAATTTCCTGTGCACTGGGACAATACCAAAAAAAGGTTGTGTGCTATTAAATGGATTGGGAGGGGAGGCAGAGAAATAAAAACTGGATGAGGAGAAACAAAGGGTAAACTTGAGCAGGGAACCTAGAGGGAGAGAAAGAAAAACAGCTCCTGGAGTAGAGGGGGAGAGAAGAGGAACAGACAAATAATGCAGGACAGATTAAAAACAAAAATAACAATAAAAACAAACAAACAAACAAACAAAACAAAAACAAAGACAAAAAACCCCAAATCCAAACCCCAAAACCCAAACCAAAAACCAAAACCAAACCAAACCAAAACAAACACCTCCCCCCCAAAAAATCACACACAAAAAAAATCCCCCCCCAACCTGCTGGATTCAGAGGGAAAGAAGTACACACTGGAAAAATAATTCCCTGGAAAGTGCATGTTGGGCAGTCTCAGGAACCTTGCTTCCTGTAGGCAATACCATGTACAAAAATTAATTTAAAATGCAGATTCTTTTGAGAATGTTAAGTCTCAAGCCTACAAGGAATGTCATGTCAGAAAAGGAAGAGTCATCTTCTCAGGACAGACCTTAAACTCTGTCTAGGTAGACCCTTTAAAATTATTTTCTTTCCTGTTTTTTTTAAAGACATTGTCTTTCCCTCAGTTTCTCCAAATAGCATAAGGAAACAGAAGACATCTCATGTTTACCTGTCTTTTGAAACAGGTGATTTTTAGCTAGCAGTGAGATACCTGGCGGAAAAGATTCTGCAGAAGGGTGTTAGCAGGAGCAGTGAAAGACAGAGCTTCTGGAGTGAGGAATTGACTTTAATATTGCAGAAAGCGTGAAACAGAAGTGAAAAGGAGACAGAGAAAACATTAAAACATGATTTTGTGGCAGTGCTGCTGAACTTGGGCTTGCTTTCTTAAGAGACACTTGACCCCCCCTAGACAGCTCCCACTCTTACCATAGAGGAAGAGCTGATAACAAGCTCCAACTGGGTGTAAATGAGGAAGCCACCTGTTTGGAAAATGTGTTGATACAGAATGGATGGTTTCCTCCCAATGTGTAAGATATGCTTGCAGGCTAATGCATGCAAAATGTCCCTCACACACATGAAAAAGGGGCTAAGTACGGGGTGGGAGGACTTCAGAATGCATGTACGCACCCACTACATGAGAACAAAGAACACAGGGACCAACAGACCGGTTTCTCTCCTTAGTAACAAACTTGGCTGTCTCAGGCAACACTAAGCTGGTGAACATTAACATAAAGAGGGCAAGTTTCCCACTGCCCATGAGGAATGAAATCTTTGCTGAGAGAGCAGAAGCCACATTCTTTAGCAAATTAGATGCATCAGCTGGGATTTGGCAGAACCTCCTGAATGCAGGGCTCCAAATCTGCACTTAACCACTTACTGGGACAGTCTTTCAAGAGGTATTAAGTGTTCCTACCACGGACATTGCAGACATTAGGAAATCTTTCTGAGGGAACATACATGCCAATAACATGCTTCTAGGTAGCACTAGGCTTTGGAAAGCACCAGAATTAGGATCCACGTAGATAAAATAAAAAACAAAACAGGAATTCAGAAGTGGAAGGCACGCCTCCATGTTGAGCTGGAACATCCTAGCCATCCAGGGAGCATAGATTGATCATCAGAGAGCACATTTTCATACTGACAGAAGTTAGGCAGGGACATAGAAAGCAGAAGATGAGCTCAAGACTTAGAACACATGCTGACACTGGTCCTGGCATCGCAGTGCTGCTCTTGGATTGGGTGGCCAAGCCCTTTGCTGATGGCTCAGAAGCAGGCTCTAAGTCACACTGCTTTAGAGAAGGGACAGAAAAGCTCCTGGTAATATATGTCCAAAAAGCTATAATAGCCACAAAGGAATATGTACACACAAGTTTAAAAAGGGCTGTTGGGCTCCACACCTAACTTCACAAAACACAGTGATGTTGTCAGCTCACAAGTTCAGAACACTCCTGAGCTACAGCCGTGAACTGCAGTAAACAAAGGTGAATGCAAATGAGCCCCTAAAAATGGGACTATTACTTTTCCTCTGAAAATATGAGCCTTACTTTGTCCAAAGTTCCTCGTTGGAACATCAGTCAGTACTTAATGATGTTCTCCTCAAGGAAAAGAGCTGAGCTGTATTCATGCTCTTGGGATAAACAAGCAGCCTCTTTCAGTGCCACTGAAATGCTGGTGGTGGGGGATGGGGGAGTAGAGGGAAAACGTTTAAAGAACACAGGGATTACAAAAGAGCAGGGGATTTTCTCTTTCTGGCAGTGCTCAGTCTCACACAAGATGCCTGTATACTTCAGTTTCTCTGTGTCCTTCTTTCCCTTCTGCCATTTCTTGCACCTTCCAGAGTAGCACAGATGTGGACAACTCCAGTTGTGGCATTTCTGATTTTATTGAGCTCTTCATGGTGCTACCCAAAAGGAAGCTATCACTGTGTGTAATCTCTACTTAGCTTCAAGACCTCTGGGGTGGGCACTACCTTTTCTGACACATGGCTCCAACACCCCGCACAAAGCCCCACCACAGCAGAAATACTAAGAGTTTCTTCCCTTGCAACTTTTTTTTTTTTATCAGCTTGATCAGATGTACAGGACTGCCTCTAGGAGCAGCTGGAAAGGACTGCCATGTATTCCCCCACTTGCAAAGGAACTAATTTCCCCATTACTGGTAACTGGTGGTGGGTACAGTGAGATGGGAACCCAGCAGTTTGCCCTGCTCCCCGGGCTGGCTCTCTACCTGCACTGAAGCTCAGCCTCGGAAATGTGGCAGCCCTTCTGGCCTGCCCCTGCCAAAAGCCAGTGCCATTCCCATCTAGCCTGCAAACAGAAAAGAGGAGATGGTGCAGGAGACAGTGAAACAGGATGTATACAGCATGGGGAGTCAGCAAACAGTCCTCTGTGGGAAGGAGGACTCCATGCTGACTTCTCATAATTTACCCTCCTGATGGTGTCTCTTCTTCTGTTTACTTGAGTATAGAACTATGGGCAGGGAAGGAGTCACCTACCTGTCACAGGAAAAAAAAAAAGAAGATGGAGGAAAAATAAAGGGAAGAGCAGGATGGAGCTTACTTTTAAGATAATCACAATCTATTGCTAGTTCAAAATAGTATTTTTAATTAGAGGATGCCCTATAACCTTTACTCTTAATGACTGATTATTTGATAGGCAGTTTTCTGCTGCAAGAGCCTTAACAGAGAGAAATCAGAGCAGAAGGAGAACGCAGGGAAAGGAAAGGGGGTCCATGGCAGAGCAGGCTGGGTGATCACCGTGGAGCAGAAACTGCATGAAACCTACTTAACCAAGTTAAACAGCAAAGATATTCCATCCTTCCCGCAGTAAAGGGAGCACGGGGGGAGGGTGCTGCTTGTTCAAGAATAATTCTTGTTGCAAGAATATTTCTATATGTAAAATGAAACTCTCCCTGAAATACTACTGAAAAAAAAACCCTCACAGGTTTGCTTGGAATTAAATCTCAGCTTGGTTAAGCCCCTGCTTTGGGAGGGAGATTGAAAAAGTGATGGAAAGAGTTAATTTTTAATCCATCTCCTGTTCTCTTTACAAAGGGTGGAAAAGACAATGAGACTACTCTTAAACTGGAGAACAAACTCCCTGACTACCCGGAAGAGGCTTTCCTAGCAAAGGGATTTGCTAACAGTTTGTTCCCTGCAGAACAGAATAGTCAAAAGGCAATTTTAAATCTAATGTCTGCGGAGATACATGAAATGACACTGAGGCTTAGGAATGCTGCTGAGTGTGGAAATGCAGCCTGAAAGGAGGCAGTTTGGTTCATCTCTTACAATCAGTACTGTGAGCAGTAAGGGTCCAGCTCTCAATAATCAAAAGTACACTGTTATATGCCTGATGAAGACTAATCATTTATTTATATTTGGATCTTTAAAAATTATAGGGAAAACTCCCCACTTTAAATGGTTATTCTGTGGAAATGTGGTAGATCTGTGCTCAGACCCAAACCACACAGTAAGCACAAGCAGAAGGCTGCTGTGAAAAGCCCCCTCCTTGCTCACAGCAGATGTGCACAACACGTATCTGCTGTTTCTTACAGTCAGCTGACTCAGAAGGTGTCCTCTGCAGAACTACCCGTGCCACGGGAACTGGGTGGATGGCTGCAAAGCCTTCCTCAGCCTTTCCAGCCAAGCCTCTTCTCTTCCAAAATTAGTTTCAAGGCTTGCTTGACTCCCATTACTGGCAAAGGAAAGCTGACTACCAACCTCAGTGTGGTCAGCACGAGATCTGAAAGAGAAGGAAGAAGAGATCTTCCTTCTGCCTCTGAAAGAGAGACGAAGTAGAGATCTCGCTGGCCCTGGATCTGTACTGTTAAATCTGGTCAGGAGCTCCTGCTGATTTTATCACTGCTGTGAACTGCAAAGTGTAGTAAATCCACTGCACACACAACCTCCTTGTAGGTGGCAAATGAAGGAATTTTGATACACACTGAGCAATTACTTCACCTGTGTATTCAGTACAGACAGTAATTTGGGAACAGCATCGTTTGTTTTTCTGATGTGTCTGTTCTAAAAGGACTATGTGACACCTTAGAAATACAAGCACAACCAAAGAGAAGCTTCCAAGTAAGAGGTTTGGAGTTGCACCATAACCCTAGTGGTGCAGCTGGGTGCCATAAGAACAGAATGGGACTGAAATGGGGTAAGAAAAATCCCAGTATTACACTAATTTATTATGCCATTGTAAGATTTATAATTTGACATGTTTACCCTTCACTTTCATATTCTAGAGTCAAAGGGGTAAGGGAGAATCAAAGCTTTACTTTAAAAAGCAAACTCCTGTCCCAGATGGATAAAGAATAGCTGGAAACCAAGAATTCTAGCAGTTCAAAAAACAGGAAGATAACTACCCTCCCCATATGTATTAATTTTACGAGCTCATGATTTCAAAGCAATTTTAGAATTTCTGAGTTTTTCCGACCACCAGTGTTATGGGGCATGAGTTGACATTTAAGCCATTCAGACTTATATATTCATGAATTTAAACATAGGAATATAGATTCCAGTAAAGTTAAGGTCAGATTAATATTTTTGATATGCTGAGAAGCAAACTTGGGAATTATGGAAGGAAAATGAATAAAGGGGCAAGAAGTACTCTAAATGTCTACACTCCAGAAAAAGGTATAGTTAAGGACAGTCACGGACTTGGAGAATTTACACAGGGAAACATTTAAAACTCTCAACCATTATCTAAGTACAAGCTATGATTCAAATTGCATCATGGCTGGACCATGCAAGATCACAGACTGGAGAGAAAGAGATCAGACCAAGTCACACCAAAATTCTCAGATAAGCACTCTGCAAGCTCTGGCATCCAGTAGTGAGGCACTAGAGGGTAAATAGACAAAGTGCTCCTAAGGATGGGAACCTTACTCTTTGTCTCTGGATTAAGTCTTCTCTCAAAATAAAAATGGAGGATAACAGTGTCCAACTCATGAGCTGAACTCACTGTCTACATCAAAATATGACAGGTACTGGTTTGCAATAAACGCTTTTCCAGATCCAGAAAGAGTAGAGGTGTCAGTGGGTGACTGGGTTTATCCTGAAGCTTTCCCACAGTGAATATGCTGATTCAGGGAGGTGGCCACCTGGGTGGAGGAAGTAGAACAGAAAGGAGGGGTTTTGATTTTCCAGAGAACATTAGAACACTGTTATAAGAAGAAAAGGCTACATGGATCTTTCAATCACTCTCTAGTGCTGAAAGCATCAGCCTTTTTGTGCTAAATTGGTTATGCTGATGCTCAGAGGGCAGCACACCAGCCCACGGAAGAGCACAGCATTGGGGAGAGCATGGTGGGAACATCCCAGTATGTTCAGCAATGCTGTCGTCAGCTTATCCAACCATTGAAGTGGGTGGAAGGAACACAGCTTTACACCCTCTGTATATTAATGTTAGGAGGATATGCAATGAACATGAAGAGTTAGAAAGGCTCTTGGACAATAAGAAATGGGTTATGGCTGGTACTGCTGAAAGCAGGTTGGAATGGGTCATGAGACTGGAAAGATACCCCCGAAAAACCCCACACCAGGAAAGGGTAGCACTTTATATAAAAATACGCTGTACTGGCCATAGGCATTTCAAAATCACAGTGCATCACAACTGGAGTCATAACAAATAAAACTGAAGGAGAGTTGACTGGCACACATTGAATTATCAAACTATCGGGCCTCACTAAATAACAGGACAAACTGCTCTTTACGTAGCAATTGAGATGATGTAGGAAGGAAAAGTGTTAAAAAAAAAAGTAAAATAGGGGACATCTAGTATACACTTTGTGCAGTCAGTAATACAAATTATCTGCTTCTAAAAGTAATGTAGTGCATTTTCTTTACAGATGTGAATAACTCACACTATGGGCCTTTGAGAAACTAGAAAAGAAGAAAATCACCCAGCAATGTATTCTAATGAATCTTGAACAAGTGCAGAAGTTTCTATGAACCAAAGATTTACCACTACAACGGTGTTATTTAAAGAGGAAAAGACCCATTATTCTGACATAGTCTCCAGCAAAACAATGGAACAACTAGTTTCAGCTCTGATGACTCAGAGGATGTAACAGGGAATACTGGTCAGCACGCTTTCAGGAAAGTAGATTCACCAAAGACATGTGGGTATGGTTTCCATAGAATCATAGAGTCATTTAGACTGGAAAAGACCTCCAAGAGCCTATAATCAAACACTGCTGAGTACACTATTAAACCATGTCCCTAAGTGCCACATCTAAATGTCTTTTAAAATACCACCAGGGGTGGTGAATCAATCACTTCCCTGGCAGCCTATTCCTGTTTCCTTATGATAGGATGATTAGTTTGGTTGGGGCATGGGAGCAGTGCTCTTTTACTTCGATTTTGCAAGGTTTAGACTAGAGAAAAAATTGGTATTGAAGAAAAACATTTCCATATGAAATAAGCAGTTTGTATTAGATTAATAAGTACAGAACCACAGGTCACAAAATGAGGAAATACCAACAAAATTGTTTTTAAGATTAAGCCACAGATTTGGATTTAGGATAATGCCATGGAGATCCGACCTTAGCCAAGTGCTGTCCAACATTTGTTTCTAGTGATTTATGTTAACATGGCCTCTTCTCAACACAATGGGCAGATGATAACAGGAATGGTAAGAGGGCCAGGCTACTGTTTACAAATTGCCTGGTGAGATGGTCAGAATCCATCTGAACACATTCTGTTAACCCGCTTGTCCTTAAAAGTCTATGGGAAACTGATTTCCAGGGAACAAATTTTGATGTTTGTAAAAGGAAGGCACTACATTTTGCGGAAAACAGTGTCTACAAGTCAAACATAGAACAGACAGGCATCCTCTACAGCTCTGTGGGCTGTTCAGCAAGTGATCCTCACTGTCTCTGTCATTATTTCCGTTCCAGCCTGTCTCCCCTAAAATCTGGTAAGACAATTGTGACTCTGCCACACTTTCATGCAGTGAATACAAATCTGTAGCCTTTCTTCTTTGCTTTCAGGTAGGCTTTTAAAAAAGGCCAAATCGCAGAACATCAATGATCTCTTTTTCTCACTATCCCAAAGATAACCTTCAAAAAAAGTGTAAAATCTCTTTTACAGTTCCAGAGACAGACACACCTTTTCACTTTGAAAGGACAATGATGATTATGTTTCGAAAATGTTCTCTGGACACAGATCTCCGTTTATCTTTGTCAAGCAAAACCAGGCTGAGCAGATGACGCACCTTGAATTTGTAAAATTAAAACAAAAGACAGAAAAAAAAAGTAAAGATATTCTTGCAGGATGGTGTCATTTCTCCCCTTCTTTAACATCCCTTCGATTTCAAACAACATAACTAGTGGTTTCAATAGGAACTATAATTGCAGCATCCTCACAGTCCCATGCAGGCAAAGAGTTTTATTTTTCTTACACCCACAGAGAATTCTGGTTTGTTTCGAACTCTCATTACTCGCACACTTGGCTCCAAACATCAAATTCTGTCTCAGCCATTCAATATCTATTCCACTGGGCTGCTTTTTTTTCTTACCATTATGCATGCATATTGAACAGCTGGAACCTAGAAAAGGCACAATTAATTATTCTGAAATTTCCCAAAGAAAATGTTTTCACTTTTCCTCAATTTGAAATTACTCTTTGGTTTAAAGAAAAAAAGAAAGAAGTGCATCCCATAAAACCTTACATACACCTCAAAAACTTAATGGAACATTTTAAGGTTAAAGAGCGCTCTAATTTTTGAGAGAAGGAGGTTGGTTCAGGCTTGCTTGCTTTAATTTCTTAAATCACATAATGAAGTCCTTGTTGCATCTTGCTGCATAAGAACTAGAAGAGCAGAAGACCTCTATCCCTCAAATACCTAACAAGTTACCAGTCCTGTGAAAATCTACTTGCTGGTTTAGCCTGTAAGCCACAGCTAAGCAAGAACGAAAGAAACACCCAGAAAAAGCAAGAGGCTAAAGGGCAATACCTGCAACGTAGTCACACACTATCAACTGGGTTTAGGGCAGATCAGGGTATTGGGACAAGGCAAAGAGCAAGGATTTGTAAATATAAGCCTGACCAAGCGGAAAACAGTCAGGCATGAGGGAACACTCATAGGAGGACAGAGCCTTGCTGAAGGTAGATGGGTCAGGATCCACCATGGGTTTTGATGGATATAAATGGGTCAGGATCTGACCACAGTTTTAATACTCAGTCCGCAAAAAACCATCAGAATTACCTTCAACTGCCACCCCTGGAAAAATCCCCGATGCAAAAATCCAAACCAGTATCTGCTTTGTGGCAAAACACCCCATCCAGTGCTCATTGAAGAGAAACAAGCTATAGAATAAGATATAGGACATAATGGTTCAGGGCATATGGATCGTTCAGCAATAGCTGTTGAGGGCTACAATTGCAGTGCTAGTACCAGCCCTGGATCTACACAGAGAAGCAAAGGACTAACACATCTGACAGGAAGAGTTTCAACACCAACAGTGCAGAGAGCCTTTAGAGAAATCCTACTTCTGTTGGATACTAGTTCTGCTGGCTAAGCTGCTAATTTAGCACTCTGCCTGTCCAACCACTCACGGATATATTGAGCTGAAAGGCTTCCTCTCTCGCTGCTCACCTCTCTTCACAGGAGTATGCAGCGATGCTCAGCATGCCCAAAACATAAGCCCAGAGCACCAGCACTGATACTTTAATAGGACAATCACGGACAGCTGACCTCCACAGAACATTTGCAAGGTCCCAGCTGGACTGAAAAAGTGGTGTGTCTGGCTAAAACACGCTCAACAACTGAAGCAATGAGTTCACGTAAAAATGCTGCCTATTACAACCTCAGGCACAAACGGGAATGGGTTTAATTAGTGTCTATACACATGCATGAAACTAAGCTATGTCTAAATTTTACAGCAGTACACTGAAAATAAGACAAGGTGTTTATGTACGCATCTGATGTTCCCTAAATCAGCTTTTGGTTCTCAAATATGCCCTTGTAAGAATAACTTGACAGAAATATATGGTCGCTGTTAACCATGAGATGCAATAGGTAGATTCTTTTTCCCCTTACATGTCATTTGTTAAATCAGCATGATAGTTTAACACACACTTTTACAATCCCATATCAAAACCCAAAACTAAAATGAAAGTAGAAACTATAAACTGTCAGAAAGATACATTCACTTTACATTCAGAAACGTATTTCAAAATAAAGAGTGAAATCTCCTGTTTTTCATATGTGACCATCAGCATCCTGCAGTAAGCAATAGAATCAGATAATCTGCATCAGTCTGTGTTTAACTCAACAACATCAACATAACATTTTTACTACTTTTGCAAAAACAATCTGTTCCATCAAACACATCTTACAATCATAAGCTTTCCAATTTTCCAGAGAAAAATGTTTTTCAGGGAACCAGAGAGCGAAAGAAGGAAGAAATACATTACGGTTAGAAATCTATTATTTCAACCTTCCTCAGTAAACAAAATCCTTTCAGTGTAGGCAAGTGGGTTCCACAAGTAGCAAAGGAACCTTTCTACTCCTACACAAAAGCAAGAAGTCCCTCATCTCGACTGGATCAATAAATGTGAATTGCACATAATATATAACAAAGTACGGCTCTGTCTTAAGTTTCTTCTTTATATGACACAGAAATGACTTAATATCTGGACTTGTTTATGGAAGAATGTCTAGTTGTATCCAAATATCTAGTTTTTCCTACATTAAAAAAAAAGGAACTGAGTGAGATTAGATATATGAAACCTTGGCTTCCCATTCATACTGGGGAATTACAGCGAGATATTAACATGAATTTCTCAACTTATGAAATGGAGGAGATGCCATTAACTCTTTCACACAGACAGTTCACCCTGTCAGCTGTTTGCTGGGTCTTTGAGTTCAACAGATTTAAGAAAAACAAAAGAAAAAGATGATAAAGCACTAGGCACTGTGACCAAACATCCTCTGCCTCTCTATTGCAACCTGACAAATCTGTAACTCCGATTACAGTCTGAGTTCCATGTCATTATTGCAGTATTTCTCTAGATAAGCCTTCCCAAAAAGAAGAGGCTTTAGACCAGCTATGTCTAATGCAATAGGCAAGCAGAATTAATATAAGAAGCTGTCACCACACATCCTGAACCAAAAACAGGAGGCAAATGAACATTTCTTTTTGTTTTCCAATTAATTTAAAATAATATGTGACGGGCTCTGACCTGGTAAAACTCCTACTCCTCCTTACTGGTAGATCCCCAAATCCCACAAGCTGAAGCAATGACAAATTTTGCTGTATTTCTATATGCATTAGAGTGTGAATCACAGTTAGACCATGCTCAGAAAGAAATGTTCCTTGTAGGGGGTGTGGAAACAGCTAATTTGCTGAAAAGCTGTTACGCTTGTTACCAACAATTTTATTAGTGTACTATTATATCAGAATTCCTGACATGTTTAGGTGCCACATAACTTCTGTGAAGGCATCACCTATTTGAGGAATTGATTATTAAGTTTCATTAATTTGAAAACTCTCAAAACAACATTCAGAAAATTTATTCTTGATCCTTTCCATGACACCAGTGGGCAGATCTTTACAGGGCTGCGCAACTAAGAATACCCAGCTGACCCAGGAGATGACAGGGCATTACTATAACCATTATTCAAATTGGTTATTAGCTCATTACAAAGTGTTCCCCAAACCTGGCAATTGCTGCTCCAGAGGTTAGCATGGAATACATGTGAGACAGTGATGCCAAGCCACTCAAACCAATATGGCTTTAGCCTCTTGCTTAAAGACTCACAAACAATGAAAGGATTCACAACGATAAAATACTTGATGTTGCTAAAGACATCTTGAAAGTGCCAGAACAAACCACCTCATCTCATCATGTTTTGAGCACCACTAAAAGGATTCAGTAGTGCTTACTTCTTCCAGTGGAAACCAAAGGCACTCAGCACCCAAAATGTCCTTCCTTTGTTCCTGGAGCCAAAATGCCAAATGTGCTGTTTAAAGCTGGCTTCATTTCTACCCCAAGAAGAAGGGACGTGCTGCTCTGTCTTTTTGTTACAATGCTAACTACATTGTGGAAACTAAGCCATGCAGTGGTTTGGGATCCACAGTCACCAAATCTTACATTATGAAAAAAGTGAAACAAATCCTCCAAGGAGGAGTGACTTCTGACTCCAAACTTCCCAGAGTGGCCCTAAGCACTCATCAGCAGAAACACAGGGAAAGAGTGCTAGTTCAGAAAAAAAAAAACAAAACCAAAAAACTCCAGTGAATTAACAACAGGTCCAAACCATAATGCAACATCATTTCAGTTGTTTCTTAATATGATCAAGCTCCAATACCACATGAAAAGTCTGAGAAGCATCTGCAATGACATTCCATATTCTCCAGAAAAAAGAGGAGGGTGGAGGAGACTGCACAAAGAACCTTAGTATCAGCCTCTTTTTGGTTGCCCACGCACTGTACACTCACACTTACCTGACCAAGGGCAGGAAGTGCTGCATATGCCATGGGCTGATTCATCATTCCTTTCTGCTTCATGATGAGCATGCGTTTCTGTTCCTCGCTCAGGTGTGCCATCTGAGCCTGCATCTGGGGCTGCTGGGACTGCTGCTGCTGGATGTATGGCATCATGGCATTCTTGCTGGGATTTGCCATTGGTGGCGTCATCCTCTGACTCAGCTCAGCATTGAAATGGGTCAGAGGCTTGGTGTTGCCATAAGAAAGCATATTGGGCTGCTTGCTCAAGGAGTTTGTGACCAGGTTATTTGGCTGCTGACTGATCATGTTCATGTGATTTTGAGGGAGGTAGTTATTAATTGTGGTCTTCTGGGGATTGTTTGCCATAGGAGGCACTATTGGGTTTTGGTTGTTAAAGGCTTGAGGATACATCATTGGACTATTTGGTTTGTCTGCACTGAAGGGTCCTCCGTAGGGACTAGATGGAGGGCCCACAGGTGACCAGCTTGAGGGCTGATTTGGATGCTGCTGCTGCTGCTTCTGCTGCATGAGCTTGGCTCTTTGCTGCTGCTGGGCTGCCATCTGCTTGAGCTGCTCAGCTGGAGACAAGTCAGCGCTCGGCATGTTCACCGGCCCAGGCCCAGCCACAGTGGCTGCTGCTGGGTTCATAAGGTAGCCATTTCCAGAGCGCGCCTGTGTCTGGCCGGGGGTGTGGGCCTGGCTGGGAGTCTGAGGTGACTGAACGACACAGTTTGCTGGTGAGCCGGCAGGGACTGGGGCTGGTGGGGCGCTGGACACAGAAGTTATGCTGGAGGCCGTGGAGACGTTGGAAAACGGAGGACCGGATGAAGACGGCCTCACCTGGGGAGACCCTAGTGGAACATGAGCAAATGGAGAATGAGATGGGTCGCTTTTCACGCTTGCACTCTCTTGAGTCTCTGTAGCAGGCCTGGGAAATTCTGGCTCCTTCTTCTCTTCAAAGTCTTCATTGAACAGATCTTGTATATCATCCTCTGGAACCGTGTTTGCCAGTTCATCTATTAGCTCCTGCCACTCCTGATCGTTCAGGTTAATGTCTGAGAAGAGCTTGTTCTGATTTGAAAGAGATGTTTCAGAAGTGTCTATGCAGTTGGAGTCATCCAAGGGCTCTTGCTTCAGCTCCTTGTTCTGCAGGATGTTAAAACTATCGTCTAGCTCACTGCAGCCATTAACAGGGAGCTTTATCTCAGAAAGCCCACCATTTTCACCCAAGTCTTCTAGACCGCTACTGTGAGTTCCGCTGTTCTGCAGGGGCAGGGGAGCTTTCATGTCAAGCTGGTGAAGAGGAGAAACAGCGGGCAAAGGCAAATTATTGGGCAGGCTGTTGATTGCCTCAATGCCTGGCACATCCTTCCTTGTCCGCTTGCTGGTTGGAGAAAAGCTCCCATCGCAAACTCCATTCTGCTGTTCTCCATTGAGAGGTGAACGAGTGCCTTCTAGCTTCCTTTTGACTGTCTCTTGAAGCTTAAAGAAAAACAAGAGGAAAGAAAAAAATTAACCATTTGCAGATGCAAAAAAAGTGCTCACAAGTGCTGTGACATACTCCTCATCAAGCCTACCAGTGACAATAAGTTTTAAAAGCTCTGTTTGGGAAATTTCTTTGATTTCATTCTTATGCCTTAATCAATTTGAAAAGACAAAAAAAAGAAACAGCCAAACACCTCCACACCCCTCACTCCCCCCCTAACCTTTCCCTGAATTGGAGAGCAGAACTGTAAAAAATGTCTGTGCTTTCTAAGCTACCAGAATTTTAGGGAGCACATTGGCTAATTCAACTTTTTGGTGCCTAACACAGTGATGAGATTTATGCAGTGCCTAACAAAGAGAGGAATCTTATACTGGACCAAAAAAAAAAAAAAAGGAATCACTAAAATTTACTATTTACTCTGAAATATTTTTGGTGGAAGTTTCTGGAAGCTTCTTGAGAAATACCTGCAATACAATTGATTGACTACTTGTAATGTGTTGTTGACACTAAATTTCTTTTAAAAAGTTCATTATCATAGTTTCATTTGATTAGCCCACTGTTCTTGGCTACAAAACATATTGAGAATCAGTTTTAAGGGAGGAAAAAATATATCCACCCTAGAAAATAGAAAGCATTTTGCATGATGTTAACTCCGTCAAATAATGAAAAAAAGGAAATTAGCTGTGTGTTAGGAGCTAATGTGAAACATAAATAGCTAACAGAAATGATAGCAAGACAGGTCTCCAGGACAGCAAACAAATTAGAATACAAGAATTTTATAAAAAAATTAGTGTATTAACATAAACTTTAATTCAGGTTAAAAGAAGCATAGCAAAGAACTGTAACAAGCTGCAGTCCTCTCCTATCACACTAAAGTTAAGTCCTTCATTTACGTACCAGGCTAAAAAAAGCATCCCTCTTCAGCTAAGGCAAAAAACAATAGTGGGGAGGGGAGGAAGCAAAGAGGTCACAGCTCTAGCAAACGCCTTCAGAACACACTCGCATCCTTGATACCAGAACAATAGAATACAACAAACTGAAAGATTTTATCAAATTTTAAAGTATTTTTACTGGTATGAAAGTCCCAGACATGTAGCTCCCACCCCTTCCCTAACTTAGAGGTCCTCAACCTTCTTTCTTCTCACAATCCAGATCCCATTTATTTCTCCCATCCCAAGAGGGCTGGTTCGCCTTTCATCCTATGTGTAAGACAGGCGAGCAAATCCATATCTCGTCCTGGTTTTGGAGGGAGGGGTTCTGAGAAGGCTGTGCCCTTCTCTCTACCTTCAGGCCCGTCTGCCTCCTTTCAGCACCCAATGCAGAGGGAGATGGCCAACACATGTTGCTGCAGCTACAGCTGAACCCGCATGGGACACCAAGCTACTGATGCAGCTGCTCCTCTGCAGAGATATGGTCTTTACAACAAAGCAGAAAGGCAAGTCTATGAGTCTAAGCAGACCATCGATTCCTTGATTGGTACTGGAGCAGAAGAGCTTTACCCCAAATCTCTCCCCACCCCTGGTGTCTGGGGGTACAGAAACAGCATGGCTAGTGGTTTGCACCAAGAAGTTCCTCTCCCCTGTGCTGTGGGCTGTGATGGGGAACAAGGGTGCAGCAATGTGGGGGTCAGGAAGGCTGTGAGCTTGTTTTGGGCCTCCCCATCGCACGTGTGGAGTCCCCACCACTGGGCTCCCGCTCCTTTCCCAACCACAGCCACTCTTGAACTCTTGAGCTCCACAGATGCCTGGGAACAGGGTTCTGGCAGCAGATGCAGGCAGAAACACACACTTCACCAGCGCTCTCCTGACTAAGGCCTGGCATAGTCAAATTTATCAGCCATAGTCTACAGGAACCCACCAGGCTGCAAAACATGACGCCCCACAGCAGAGCTCATCTCCCTTTGCCATGGCAGCAGAAAGCTCTATGAGCAAGAGGTGCTTGCCCAGGGGTGGTAATTGCCCAGATCTGGGCAAGTTAGCAGCCATATGGAAAGCAAGCCAACACCCAGGAGTAGTGTGAAGGATCAAAATCAGATCCCACAAGGAGACTTATGATACAGCTCTCAACTCTGCTGCTTTCCTCCCCTAAAAATCTATGTTAGGCTGAACACCAGTGTATGGCAACACAGCTCCCTGCTGCTTTTTGACCAGTGCAAGTGGTATGCTGCAGAACACTGCAGCTGAGTTTGTGTCCCTGATCTTTATACAACCCCGGTTCAGACCCTGGAGAGGAGGAGAGGACAATACGGAATGGCACCACTTCACAAGGATGGCAGCACAGCTCCAGGGCAAGAAAAGAAAGAGCAGGAGCTGGCCTCAAGTGCAGGTGATCAGCAACACAGTTGATACAATGGGTTAAAACAGCATATTTAAATGTTGGCCCTAATGGGCTACTCACACAAGTTACAGCTGAAATCACCCATTTGAGCTCCTAAGCCATCTCACCACAAAGTCATTATCCCTGTTTGCCTTCCACATCGCAAAAACATTCATCAAATGGCAAGTGACTCAAGACCAAGTTCAATGGGCATGCACACACAAAAATAGGGTTTGTAGAAATATTCAAAATTTGTCATGGCCCTCTGCCCCAAGTTCATATTGATCAAATGCTGAGCTAATGTAAGAACAGGACCTGGTGGCAGGCTTCTAGTCATGAGGTAAAGTTCATATAAGGAAAAGATGTGAAAAAACTTGCCTTAATGACAAGGCAGGGATTAGTGAGAGTGATTATCTCCTGAGGAATACAAGTGAACTGGCTCCATACATTTTGCAACAGATTGAAGAAATCCTTTACAAAATACTGGTAAGAGTAATACACTTTCACATGGTTTCACACTTTTGGGTTTCACATCCTTTACTAATTTATCCTGAATCCATCGCCTTATTTATACATGAACGTTTACCAAAAGACTCAAAACTATCTAGTGGCAAATAACCGGCCCTAAAAATATCAGTTCCTAAAGTTTCATCATATGTTGGAACTTGGATATCCCCCTTTAGTGACAGTAAAGGCAGGATCAGTACATAAATATTCACAATCATGTTATCATGCATTACAACAAAAAGCAGCTTGACATAGCAACTATTTTCCATCCAATATGAAACACACAGAAGTGAGTGGTGCCTTGTTGTAAAAAATTAATAAATTAACTTAAACCTATTCTAAGTTATTCTCCTTCAGAGGCTTTAGGATTTGGGGGGTTAGGAGGCACTAATCTTTCTATTTTTTTTGTTTGCTCATTGGAAAACTGTAGGTAGACAGAAACTTAGCATGAAAGGATTATTTGAAGGCAATATGCTGGGTACAACCTTTGCAGGTGCAGAAGCACCTTGGCTTCAGCATTTTGAGGAGATTGGGAGCCATAACAATAGATGTATCTCCTCTTTTTGCGGTGCAACACATAAATATTTTTATCAAATTATTTCAATACAAACATTTATTTTTGTATCTTGATTTAATTCCTAATCAGCATGTTAACTCTTGAATGGTTTCAGTATCATACACCATATACTGGTAAAGAGTTTGACACCGCCAGGACTCCACAGGTTCTTAGACTAAAACCTCAGCACTAGCCCTTCCTTCTATAAAAACAATCCCTGAAGTAAAATATTCTCTTGCAGAGTACTCTCTCTCCCCTTAGTACTAGTATATAGTTTGTGCATATTTTACAGTATGCATCATGAAGATACTAGCAGGAGCTGAGAGCTTTATGTCTAGAAGCAGAAGACCGCTGATGCACAAAATAAAAATAAAAGGAAAATATCAAAAGAAAAGGAAAATATTAAAATAGAACCCCTTGCAGCTTCATAAGCCTTAAGCTTTATTTACACAAAATACTTGGCTGATGGATCTCCATTTTACAGCACTTTTCTACCCCAAAGCAGAAGACAGTGAAGCAGGACTTGCTATTCTTTATATGCCTTTGGAGAAACTCCAGTTGCAGAGCAAGGAAAGGTCAAACTTTGGCAGGTTGACTTTTTAAATGACTCTGGATTGGAGGAGAGGCAGGGGGACAGAGGCTGTGCACGCAACCACGCAGACACGCGCGGACCTGAATGGTCTGATCCAAGCCATCCCAAAATTCTCGGCAGAGCCGCTCGGACATGCCGTGACAGACCCAATAGATAAACAAGAGTGTGTTGAGGCTGTCGGCGGGGCTTTCATCTGTGAGGGGAATCTGCTCCGCTTCATCTCACCAGCAGCAATTCATTTTTCAAAAGAAATGAGACAGAGGTACTGTTGTTATAGCAACAGCCGAGCCACTTGCCGGCCCATCCTCCACCGCTGAGCTGCCTTTGGTGGGCGGCTGTTCCAGTCATCCATGGGGAGTGACTAGGGCTGTGGCAGCAGACTAGTCCTTTCATTGCTCCTTAAAGAAGAGGAAAAAAGAGGAAAGGAAAAAAAAAAGAGGGGGGAGGTGGGAAAGCCGAGAGGCTAAATTCCCTCTTTGCTGGCAGAGGCTGAGCACTATTCACAGTGTGTAACACAGGTCCACTTCTCCTCAGTAAGCCCACAGACAAGGAGGCTTAGGGTCCCTTTTATGGATGCTTTTGTGTACCAGACACATAGTGGATGTGTTGCCTCTGACTTTCCTCTAACTAAGGCAGTTCCAGCCACTTCAATACAAGGCAAGAGCAACAACTATGAGAGGTCTGGCATGCTCGTTCCCCTGCTGTACTGGAACATGCCCTGCTCTGTAGCTATCTTTGCTCCCCATGGGAAAGCAGAGAAACTAGCCAAAGTTCAAAGTCCATCTTCCTCAGAGAATATGCATGTTTACAAACAACAAGGGTTATCATCTTCTCCACATGCTTTTCTGTGAACCTTTCTGTTAAAAATTTATCTTTTCCATTCTTCATGTTGAATCAGTCTAGCCCACCTGCTCAAATGGCTTTCCATGGCAATAACTCAGTCTTGGCCCTTTCTCCAGGGCTTTGACTCTCCCTTCCATAAGTCTGTCTGGTTTAGCACTTCTTCTTCCAAATGTTCCCAAGGTCATCCCACCTTTCTTCTCCCTTCTGATCCCAGAGCTTCTCCAGACAGATCTTGATACCCCTCACCTCCAACAAGAGTGCTTTCCATGAGCTCTGCCAAACACCAGCCCAATTCAGCAGTCTTCAGCTTGCACCCTGAAGACTGAGTCAAGTTTGCTCCTTAACTTCTCGTGCTGCACTCAAATCCTATCAACAATTTAGGAAGTGTCCCAGAGGTGGCTGTGAAGTGACACTAAGCAAGTGGATTTGACATCACAGCTCCTCTAAGCAAAGACATAATGACCATAACCACCATCTGAGATCAGTAAGGAATAATCAGCATTGCCATTTGCATGCCAGCAATTCAGCTTCAACATTTGAAAGGATTCCTCGTTTCTTGCAAATCCTTCCTTGCTGTATCATCTCTGAGACTGCCATTCAAAAGTCAATGCCAAAGAACACTACTGCCTGAGGTACAGCCACCTCTTGTCATCGGTGTTTAAGTCCATCAGCTCCACAGAGGCCTCCTAATGACACTTGCTGCAGGTGTCCCACAGAGAGGGGGGAAAGCGCAGGACAGCCTTTCAAAAACCCCGCTGTGGCTGAACTCAGACAAGTGGCCAAGTGAAGTGGAGGTGGGTTACAATATCACCACTTCCAACAAATGAAAATATTGCATGCATCAAACCACTCCCCTACTACTTGAATTTCCTCATGCTGCTGAAAGCACGGCACCAATGCCTGCTAACTCGCAGGATGAAGCCTGACGTAGCAAATTGATTTTGGAGCACAATTGCTCATTTAAAGCACATGCTGTGCCCTTCCATGCTGGGCCTGCCTGCCCAGCTCTTGCTGGCCAGGGCAATGTTTCAAATATGCAGGAAATTCACATTGAGAAATCTGTTTGAAGTTGGTAAAATCTCATCCTGCCAACCTAGCCAGTAACCTGTTCAACTCTGCAGGCTCACAGAGTAACTTCTGCCTCAGGAAAGGGGTCAAACCTTCACCTTTTACCCAAGCTGTTAAGGGCTTCTGGAAAACCCTGTCATCATCCTTGTTTTTGTCATCAGGTCATTAGAAGAACAAAATTACTCTGGGTAATAATAATATGATGACAAGGGCACCAGTTAGAGATAACAGGAAGGAAAACAATCTATTTCCTTGCATTTTATCTGGGCTGGTCAGATGGGAAGGGTTGCTTTCACAAGCAGTGAGAGTAGAGTCCCAGATGCCTGGATGCAAAGCCAGCAGTGCAGGACCCTCACCAGAGCTGCTTGCCCCAGCCAGTTGTCAGGCTCCTAGCCACCAGTGGGAACTGGATTACACAGGGAGATCAAGCGGAAAACTGGGAAGAAGTGTAACAAAAAAGGCTCTGGATGAGAGCAAAATAGCAAGAGCACCGGTGAAGTCAAATCAGGTAAATGCTGTAACTCCACCTGCCCTCAGCCAGCCAGGTAAGGGATGCTGATGTGTGCTAAAGCAGCTCGAGAAAAGCTGAATGCAAAGACATCGCGTGGCAACTGAACTTTAGAGCACCAATTATTTCATGGATGAAATGCTGTCATCACTGTCAAACAGGCTTCGTGCCCAAGTGTATGATCTACGTGGCTTCCTCCTTCTCAGATCCATCCAATTCAATCCCTCTTCAGACCAATAGAGTAAACACTGGCAAAGTGGTAACCTCATCACTTCGGGAGTGCCAGCACTCCTCTGTTTGTGCAAAAGTCTTAATGAAGGTGCTAAGAGCCTGAGAGCTGAACTACTGAGCTAGCAGTGCCTAGTCCTGCCTCTCACACCCAACAGCTGAGCTCTATGCTCTCTGCAAATGTCCTTACAGACGGCAGGAGCTACATTTTGAAAGCGTGTTATGAGGATTTAGTCAGGCAGCCTCTAATTGACTTGTCTGGGAGTTGTGCTGATAAGTGTTCACCCTTTGAAAACCCTCCAATCTGCTTTATATCTGGACAGGAGGGAGGCTAATGATAGAAAGCAGACAGTGCAGATTATTAAACCTGTACCTCCTGAAAAACTCCTGCAAATCAGAAAAGAAATGCAGGAACCTCTTGAGTTTTAAACTAAGAAGCAGCAAAGCAACATACCCAGTGTTGTTGTACATGCACCATAGCTACTCATTCACTACTCACTAGCTCTTTAAACTGCGTATGTGACACTAGAAATGGTTTCCTGGGGAAAATCTTGTCCCAATTTTCACCCTTGGAAGGGCACAAGCCATAGCAGGCTAGTGAATTGTGCAGGTGGCACCCTACCTGCCTAGCAAAGGGGCATTTGGGACAAGAGAGAGTTCTTGTGCTGTACAAAGGAGGAGCAGCTCTCTGACACAGCCTCTGCTTTCCTCATCATTAAGCCACCGGTAGAATATGAGCTCTGTTTCTGACTTCAGACCCGACAGACTAAAACCTTGTCTAACTGTTACAAGAAAAAAGCCCTTTTGATGCTTAGAGGAATCAAATTACCTTCCAGTTACTCACTAAGTACTGCCATGCCACAGTCTACATGCATAACACAATACTCCAGAATATTCTTGGAGAAACTCCAAAGAAGGAGCCAGAAGAGATGGTGAAGTGCGACAGTACTCCCCCAGTGACACCACTGGTTTCCATGGACTTTGAGGTTCTATTCAACCTCTTTTATTCCCAAAGCCTGTCTAATTCATGATTCCTAGAAGAATGATAGCAAGCTGACAGAAAGCTGAACTCAGAAATGGCACGGCTGTCTCCCAGTCATTTCACTGGTGTTAATTCCCAACACTCTCCACTTCATGGCAACATGGCTACTTATTCCACAGTTGCATCAAGCAGCATCTTCCAGTTCCTCAAATCAACATGGGCTAAGTAATTTCAGGAATTCTTCTGCACAACTAAGTTCAAGTTCATGCTTTCTGAAGCAAAGAGTTTGATACAATCGGAAAAGGAAGGAAATGAGAGTCAGGTAGTCTATACACTGTCCCTGCTCAAGCCCACACATTTTAGTCACCCTCTTGGAGTGACAACATAAATGAAACTTTCACTTGAAAATAATTTAAATATCAGATTAACAGATTTTCACAATTAACACATTAAAAAAAGAACAAGTCTCGTGAATCTACATATAATGTGCTCCAAACAAAATGGTGAATTTAGCCTACTCTTCCCCAGCTGTCTCTCCTGCCTGACTGAGAAGCTTGTCTGAGGACATAGGTGACCTCAAGATTTCTTTGCAAAGACAAATACTTTTAAAGGAGTGTAGGTTATCTAAGTGCAGGTTAAACTATTAACAGCACAGTAAGCATTGCAAAGGAGACACAAGCCTGGGAAGAAAGGGAGGGAAATGAATCCTTTGCATAGTAATGAATGAAAATACTGATATTTTTTCTAAGTTCTAATCCTCTTTATGCTACTGAGACATGTCTTTTGGAGAGAGGAAAGAAAAAAAACATGGGACAGACGAGTATGGAAGTAAATTTGTGCTAAGGTATAGACCATTTAAAAATAAATAATAAATAACTGAAAATTCTAAAACAGAAAATATGTCAGAGACGTCCAAAAATATCTTTTTCCTTCAGCCAAACAATTCCCTGATCAGCACAATCAGCTTGATCCATCTCTAGGAAAGAAGAGCAATGCAGGAACCACTTGTTTGCCATGACTTTACATATGTCTTTAAAAGAATGCATGCAGCACCAGTTTTGAAATACACCTGGACAAACCCCATAGTCAAATCCGGAGAGGCACTGAAGCCCTCAGGTCACAGAACCACAGAATGGTCTCAGTTGGAAGGGACCTTAAAGATCATCCAGTTCCAAATCCCCCTGGCATGGGCAGGGATGCCACCCACTAGACCAGGGCCCCATTCAACCTGGCTTTGAACACTTCCAGAGGTGGTTTCCATTAAGTTCACTAGGAATTAGGGGCCCATTAATAAGATAATTTCTTCTGCACCAAAATTTCTTCAGAGATGGACACTATGTCTGATGGAACAACTCTTATTTACATTATTTTTTTGGCTTCAATACAAGTTATTGCTAACACTGGGAAAAAAAAAAAAGCAGAATCCCTG
Source organism: Neopelma chrysocephalum (assembly GCF_003984885.1). Taxonomy (NCBI): domain Eukaryota; kingdom Metazoa; phylum Chordata; class Aves; order Passeriformes; family Pipridae; genus Neopelma; species Neopelma chrysocephalum. The sequence continues at coordinate 1,334,341 of NW_020897795.1, read as the reverse complement.
AAGACCTGTGAAGACTCAGGGAATCAAAGGATTGTACAGGATGCCTCAGACATGTTCTGAATTATTCTGAACACAGTTTGAGAGCTATTTGCCATGGGTTAAAGGCCAGACAGCACTCAATAGCAGATTTGCCCTAAATATGGCCAAGTAAACCATACAAACTTAAGTTCTTTGTGGTCTCAGTACCTTCACCTCAAGTTGACCTCATGTTCCACAAAGGCACACAGCACAACTAATGGAAAAGAACAATTCTGGTCTTCCAGATCCCTCAACTATTAGAGTCAGAGTCCCGAGCCTGGACCTGCTGTGTGGGGTGAATTGCAAATGTACTATTTAAGTCTTCTGATGAAGTGTAAAGAAAAAGACAGATTTTAGCCAAATGAAGGCCCTGATCCAGCACAATACTTAGCACATGCTTCACCTTGAGTACCCTAAGCAACCTAAAATGCAAAGAATAGTTTATGCAATGAACAACAATGTCAGACCGAGACCTTTGCTCAGGTCTTACCTTCTTTATTTCATCTACAGAAGCTGTCTCCAACCCAGGAGAAACCTCTTCCTCTCTCACCTTGCTAGTCTGAACACATTGCAGGTGGTTTGCATGAATGCACTTGGCTTCACGTTTCCCCAAAGAACAGATCCTAAAAAGGATGCACTTTGTTGCAGTCTGGTGAATCTCTTCACTCCCTGCACTTATGTGGAGCACCCAGCGAAGACAGCAGCCATGGGAAACCTCCCCAAGCAATCATACATTTATTCCTGGCTTTCATGCCCTTCCAGTGGACTACCTGAACCATTCCTCTCAGTTTCCCAGTACCTTCCTCAACAGTGTGAATGCCCAGTTGCAGGTGCCCATGCTCAGTCTAAGTGAACTACACTGACAGGCAGGGAAAGGTGCCCATCTCAACAGTAACCAGAGTCTTGTGAGTAGATGCCCCATTGCCTCCTCTGCCCTCCTAAAGCTGTTACACGAAGTTTACAGATACGTTATCACCAGAGTATCAATGAATGATCTTCATTGAATGAATTATCATTGAATACTTCTGGAAGTGTTAGCTACTATTAGGGGGAAATCACATCCCTACCTTCTTAAGCCATCTACTCATAAAGGTGCTCTGTTCTACTCAGGGCTTGCCTAAAGCAACACAGTGTCCCAGAGTACAGAGGCAGCATCCTGTCTGCAGGCAAATTCCCCAGACTGCTGGCTTTGGGGGGTTCAACTCATTGTAGCAAGGGCAGGAAGTCTGCCAAAATCCCAAAGGCATGTAAGGCTTTGAGATCTCTCCATACAAACCAAAGAGATGACCAGAAGAAAGGTGGGCAGTGTTCTGCCAAACAGCTCAAATTCCCAGTTAGTTGTGGCTGTGTGCCAGATTACTATCAGGCACTTTTATCTATTTGTGTATTTTGAAAACAGACCTCTGAGGGAAGGAACTGCAACTCATAATGCTGTAGATGTGCCCAGCATGCACAACATGGGTTTTTTACTTTTTTCCTTTTACTGTCAAAAAAAAATTTCTCTGCTTTTTCCAAATATGTGCACACATGCACAGGTAGTAACTGCCCATGATACTCACATGGGTTTTAATCCCAGCAATCTATGCATACTAAGCATATATTAGCAGCTAATTAAAATTAAATTTAGACCTCGAGTCCCGTTCACCACTGAGAGTCTGTGCCTTTAACAGTGTCAAATAAGCACAAGAAGACAAAAAAGCATTTGCTATTGTTAGATGCTGTAGGCAAGACCAAGTCACTGAGAACACCACAGCTCTTTCCTAAACCCCTTAAGGTATGAAGCACCAGACATCAGTTTCCTGTTAGATAAGCTATAGAAATGCATTATTAGCCAGTGTGAATTCATATAACGGGCTTCCACTAATCTTATTTTCCTTTTTAAGACTTCTCATTCCTACCTTTTTCTCCTGTTGTAGGAGTGATGAGCCACCTAGTACTAAGGCTTTTAATTTGTTAGTCTGAAGACAAAGTACTCTTGGGCTACTACCAGGATTACCAGGATTTTGGTCTCAGAGAAAAACATCAGTGGGCTGAATTTAAAAAGAAAAATAAAGTTAATTGTGTGTCAACTCCCCTCTCCCCCCCAATCCATCATTTGGCACTTAAATGCTGTCATTTAGATGCAAATATATATTAAATCTCTGAATTTCACTAAAGAAAACAGAGCAGGAAGCTGCCTAAAGCTTTTTATGAAGTCAGTGGCAGGGATGGAATTGGACTCAAATCTCCCAAATCCTGTCCCCAGACAATGGGAATACAAAATATCTTCTACCTTCTCAGCTTAACAGGTGCTTTTGAGTCTCTTTTTTCTTATCCAGGAAAAAAGGTGTGTAGGGGGAGATATGAGCAGGACAGAAAGAGGCTGGGAACTCCTGCAGGCGCCACAAGACAGTTGCAAGGCAAGAACAAGTCAATTCATTCCAGCCTTAAGGATGCAGTTCATACCCCCTTATACCAGGCCGAGATAGGAATCATGCTCCAGAAGTGTCTTTTTCTTTTCACTGACTTGAAAAGGAGCCTTGGTAACAAGCTGAAAAAGAGGCATATCCACAGTCAGATGCCTCCATCTGGACCCTCCCCAAGCCACCAAAATTATTTGCCCAGTTACAATTAGGGCACTAATTACATGCTACTGCTGTTGACATCTGTGTTTAATAAAGATTTCTGTCTCCATGGGTTGGGTCTTCCCCCCAGTTTCATTTCCAGAGGCTTCAGTTTTGTCACACTAAACTCTAAGAAAATAAGCTTGAAATCTTCATAGTTTGGCCTATAATTATGATATTACATTTGCTCTTGGAAAGAGTCTTACTTTCTTGCAGTGCCAAGGGAAAGAAGGTTGTGCAGCTCCAAGTTCTTGCTTAGTAACTAACTTACACTGGTCAATCACTTCTGGGTTATTTAAAAGAAGCAAAGATAAGGGGAGATCTAGCAGGAGGGACTGTGAGTTTAAATCACAGAAAAACTGTGATGGTCTAAGCAAAGTCTGTAGAGAGAGAAAAAAGTATTCTTAATTAGACACACACAGATAGCAGGGAATCATAGACAAGCTTTGGGGTAAGCAAGCACTTCCTTCTTTAAAAACAGTTTAGTAATCTTAGTAACAACTTTAACAATGAGCAAACATGCTTAAGAAATGATGTAAAATCATGTAGATATCGGGCATATAGGATTGTGTGCAAATCTGCTGTGTGATAAAGCTTCCTACAGTACAAAAGTTGGTTTTTAAAGGAAATTACATGGGCAGCAGGTTGAGGTTTTTCCTGGGGGTATTTACAATACTCCTTTATTTTTCCTCCTTTCTTCTAAGCGTTTCAAAACAGTCAAATGAAAACAAAAGCCTGGCAATTAGCATATTTCAGAATTACATTAAGGGCCCAGCTTTAAAATGCACAGCTGCCTGAGACTGACTTTTTTTCAATGCCAGGTGGAAGACACGAGGCCAAGAACAAACCTTGCATATTGTGGATCCTGATATCTGTAGGATTTGCAGGAGACCACGGTCTCAGTATGTCTGGGGACATAAGTCACTGCTTTGTGAGGGATTCTTGTTGGTCTTTTTTTTTTTTCCCCAAGACCAAAAGCTTTCTGGTATTGCCAAACTCCAAATTCAGACCTGCAATAATCATATTAGAAACACTGAACATTGTAAAAGAGAGGATTTTACTGACTCATCAGTAAAGTAGTGGCAGCCCTGTCCTCTCCCTGCTAACGAGAAAGGACTGCAATGCCTGAAACTAAAGCAGATATGTTTCCCTTCGAGTGTTCCCTATGCCTCTGTACAGCGACATAAACTACCCAATGACATTCTCCCCATACAGTTGCCTGTAAATGTTACCAAACAAAGAGCTACCAAGTGGGTTCTGGGTAAAAGACTCCCTAAGGAGCTGTGGGGGAACGCAGCAGGGCACAGCGCCCTGCTTGGGAATGCCGTCTCCCCACGCAGCCACTGCCGAGCAGAGGTTCAAACCACAAGGATTCAGACGAAACCACAGAGCCGTACAGATTCGCCTCTTGGGCTCGGCACAGCAGGGCTGCAGACGGCCTGTGTGCTCCGGCATTCCTGGCTTACGCTCCAACCTCTCTTAGTAAAGGCACGCACGCAGGAGTCCCCCCTGGGGGATAAAGCTGCTCTTGTGCTGCTGCTGCCTAAGAGCTACAACCGGTCCCTGCCTCCTCCGCTTTCCCGTCGCCCTCCTGGAGCCCTGAAGCTCTCACCTGGGTGTCAGCAGCCATCAGAGGAGGCTGTGACAAACGAGTGGCAAGCCACCACAGCCGCGGCAGCTCTGTGCAGTGATGAGAGGCTTCAGGGAGCTGGGTACGAAATGTGCATCGCCCAAGGGGGAAACACTTGCTCCCCCCTTGCACAGTCCCATTTTTTTGCTCTCCTGTCCCTGTTTCCTGTATTTTCACAGTTCAGATCTCTCAGCCTCACACCTAAGTCCTGTGGCTACAGAAGGTGAAGTGGCCTCAGAGCATGAGCCTTCCTTCTGACAGTCACGGGACCTCTTCTTGCTCAGTGCACGCTCATATGCCAGTGATCAGCCTCTCCCCATCTTTCCGACTGCTTTCTTCCCAGCTTTGCTGGTGTTTACGGGTCTTGGATAAAACCATGAAAACAACTGATCTCATTAGTAGTTTCCTCAAAAAGACAATTGGACCTGGGCGTTCATCTTCTCCAGCAATTCTCAAACTCACATGAAAAGCATGAAGGAAGACAATGCCTAAGTTTACTCCAGGAATTCCAGCTACTGACTATGAAAGGAATTTGCATGACATGCCCCCATATGCAGTGCAAGCAAGAGGCTTCTGCTTCAACTGTTTTCTTGGCTTTCCTCATTTTCACCACACCCTTCAGGGGCAAGAAGAAACCTTCTTCACGTCTGCAGGGGGCTGCAAAAGCAAACGGTGTACAGATGGGCTCAACAAGAGGTTATTAGACCTGGGATAGCTGGAAGATGGGAAGATGTGCCAAGAAAGGCTGTGTGCCTGCTCTGTTTCTTACACTCTGCTCACTGATGAGAGAACACTGGGCTTAAATGCCCCTTTGAGACGACCCAGTACAATTGTTCCTATACCCACAGTGCCTGCAGAAGAAAAACTACTTAGAAGCTTTTTACTAAAATAAAACAAACAGTACCCTCCCTCTACCAGATTTCCAGTGTTCTAGTTATGAAACATTTTGATGATAAAGCATGATTTTATAAAGCAGCAGCTATACAATGTAAGGTGATACAGAGTCGTTTCCAGTAACCCCTAAATAAAGAGGAGTTGGAGCAAAATAACAACCTTAATCACTTGCTTTACTGCTTTTTGAATATGGACTGAGTGCCAGACTGTGGTCATCCTATTCAAAGACAAACAAATCAACATACTTTCTCCTCTTCCCCTGTTCATCCCCTACCTCCTCTCAAAACTCCCAACTCCAACATAACCATGACCTACCTATGTGATTTTGGGTTGCCAAAGACTGTTATTGCAGTTTGGAAGGAAGAACTGTGATAATTATCACACCAAACATGAGGAGGCACAAGTAAGCAATTTTAGCAGCTACTTTTCTAAAGGATCTCAACATCCTTGATAAAGAGAACTCCTCTTGCTAATATCCAGGGCATACAATATGAATAAAAGCTATTTTTTTTCGCCCAGTAAAAGGCCATGAGAGACACCAGTAGGAGCCATAGATGAGGGAGCCTTGAGGCCAAAATCTTCAACCTGTCGAGGTCCCTGATACAAATGACAATGTCATGTCCAAAAATTAGGTTTTGCTAGAGAACAGACCAGCCATGTCCTAGATAAAAAGCCACAGAACTGATAAGAGTCACTTAAGGAAATGTGAATTGTCATGATACTTGAAATGTATTTTCTCTGCTTTGTATGTGAAATGGGATCCTCTCAGAAAATACAATCTAATTTAATTTATTTAAACAATAAACTCATTCAATTCTTGAAAATATAGAAGAATAAATATATGGAGATCCTAGATAGGCAAAGAGACTATTTTCCTTTTTCCTAGCTTTCCTTACTTTTCACATATGATGCTGTGACTCAAATTAACTCCACATAAATTCTGAATATAAAAAGATCACCAAATTAATTTTTTAATAGAGAAGGAAAAAAAAAATCAACCTCCTTGGCAGAACTTGAACTCCATTTCTCAGAATGATTAGTTTGGCCACTGGAGGGCTCCAATATTGTTCCATAAAAGCAAAAGAAAGTTTACTAGGAAGGATAAACACATAACAAATAGCCTGGGCAATAAAGTTCAAACATAATGCTCAGTCTGAACTGAGATCTATGGTCTTGCAAGCATTTTGTAAGAGTCAGGACTAATTTAACCATTGTTTTGCTCTTGTAGCACAAAAGGAGTTGAAGAAGAATGATTTTCTTACAGTTTGGCTATAAACGTCTCCTCCAAAACAGCACCTATTAAAATGATTTTTGTATGCAATAGCAGAATAACTAGGTGTCTGCAGGAAAGCAAAACCCATAGGTTTCCTTGGTACATGTCAGTAAAACACTTCTGCACAAAAGCCCAGTGCTACAGAGCACCAAAGAAATAGATTCTCAGTCCCTTGGGATTCCAGTCTTCCCAATGAAAGTTTACGGAGATAAATCACACAACTCAGCAACTGGGAGCACAGGGAGGAGAGATCCTGTTACACAGAGTCCTTGATTGTTTGTTCTTCTTTGGATAAACCATTGTTGGGAGTTGCCTTTAATTTCTTATGTGTTCAGGTATAGAAAGTCAAGTAATACTTCGCCCTGAAACTAATGGATCTTTTCCCAGTAACATGGCAGCCAAGATTCTATCAGAAAAATGTATGTGGTCCTGCAGAAGCAAGTATGGGCACTGATGTCAGCTGATAAGTTAATGACTGTTGCTTATCAACTGATAAGCTAATGACTGCAATGCTCCAGCTAAGGATAAAACAAAAGGTGTTTCAGTATAGAAACACGAGAAGAAATATTTTAGACATCATTCTACCTACAAACTTACAGAAGGGAGCAAAATGTCAAAGTACCCCCCCTCCCCAGTCCCTCCGGCTGGGGGTGGGGAGTTTTCATCCTGGGCTGAGATGCTGACTGTTGGAAGTTTCACACAGAGCCAAATTTTAGGAGGTTTATTGGAAATACTGAAAGATGCTAGTGGGTACTATGATAAGCCCAACTGAGCACTGTTCTTGTTTGATGAAGTGTACTGTATTGGGCTGATGCACAAAACATCGTGGTTTTTCTGGCACACACTATTTTTTTCCCCGCTTCTTCAATGTAAAGGAAAAAAGGAAAAAAAAAGATAGCTTGCTTAAAATATCCCTGCTGCTCTCCTGCAGCCCCTTCCTCCAGCACATCACACATTAATGCCAATCTGCTGGGAGACTGCAATTCGAACATAATGAGATATTAATGAGCTTTGCACATGTCCCTAGTCGCAAGTGTTCCCCCCCCTCCCCAGCTCATTCCTCACAAACCTACAGAGATGCTTTGCTTGTTTTCCTGACACTGCATTTGTGACTCCCCCACCCTGTCCCCCTCCCCCCAGCAAACCCTGCTGCACCCTTCCACTTAAGCTGCCAGCTCTAAAGAGCACCAAATGGGCTGGCACTGTCTTGTTTCCTGGCCTAACGGATGCTTGTTTAAACACTGGAGCTGTTTGCATTGCTGCGGCTCACTGCATGTTAAACACAGTCCTCTGAAACCCTATGCCAATCCAATAAAGGTATCAGCAGTTCAGCGTGGGGAGGCAATTACTATAAAGTCCCAAGTGTGCCTTCTAAGCTCAAGGAAGGAAAATTTGATTGAGCAACTAAAAGCAAAATCTGATTCGGTTCAGCATCACTTGGAAGACACATGGTTTCACTGCAGCCAGGCCTATGGAGGGCAGGAGGAAATCAATGGGCAAGCTGGGGAGAGCAACTGCATATTGTTAAGAGGGCTTTAAGCTGGCCTGTTAGTGATGTTCTCCCCTGTCTCCACAGAGCTGCCTCCCTCCACCTTCATCTGTACTCCAAGGTGTGCTCTCTTTCCTCCCCCCCCCCCTTTTTCTTTTTTTATTTTAAATTTTATGCTGCCGATTTGGTTTCACTGTCTATCAATTCTTGAAACAATTCTTCTGGTAAAGGTCCTTTCCCCTGTACAAAGTCATTGTCATATCAAAGGGGAAGTGTTACACAGGAACAGCTATGATGGAGGGCTGATGGTAATCAAAAAAAGATCTGTCCTTCATAGAGAGATGAAAAAAATCCAAATCTCATACTAATGATAGTCAATATTTCAGTGGACCAGCTCTTTACCTGGCTGAGGGCAGAAATTCAAGGGAGAAAGAAGATGCATTTCAATTCATTTAATCCACAGAAACAAAGCTGCTTTAAAATGTTCCACTTCCTTTACTTTTAAGTGAAAGATAAGGAGATGAGGGAGAGAGGGAATGTTTTCATTTTATACTTTCTTTTTCTTTCTTTCATTTTAAACAGACTCTGTAAGATGGCCTCACTCCGAGGGTGGTTTTGCAAATGATGTGAAAAGTTTTCCAAGCACTTTTTGTGGCCGCAGCTACCCTCAGGAACCCTGGAAAAGGGGATTTGCCACACCAGTCAGGCCAGCGAGCCAGCAGGCTTGTTATCCTGCCTCTAGCTGTGTTCCACACCTCTGGCTGCTGAGGGGGCTGAAACTTTCTCTTCTGTGCTGCAGGGAAGGAATTGTGTGTACAGCTGGGAATCGGGAGATAACTCTGAGGGTTAACCTGTCCTCCTCAGAGCTGAGTCCCCAGTACTGTGGGCCAAGTTTGTCCCGTGGAAGGACGTGGCTGGCAGAGCACAACTGGCACCTCCCCATGCCCAGAGCTCCTGAACACTGCTCCAGCCAGGGCTGGCATCTGGCTAATGGGCTTAAGGATCAAGCCGCCCCTTCAAAGTAAAGTTCTCACAGGTCAGAAATCCGGTGTGATGCTAAGAAGTGCAGGCTGAAAGATAGAGGACTGTGCTAATTAACTGATTACTGAAGGATGAATATCACCAGCCCATCATCACTCCCACTGAGAGACACTGCCACTCTGAAACGAGGAAGGCACGGAGAGGAAGCACTGTCTGGTTTTAAAAAGGGCTTTCTGCAGGGGAGATTGCTTCTTTATTTTTTTACAATTTAAGAGAACAAGTTGTGGGGAGAGGATGGAGTTAATCCCAAAATCTCACCTTTCCTCCTCTGGAATTACTCTGGGAGCTGCAAACCCCCTGTGGACTCCAAACACAGGGCAGGCAACAGGATGCCACTGGCAGCCTGAGTACAACTAGTTATAGAGTGACTGCCTGATGGGTGTTTTGACAGAAATTAGGAGCTTTAAACTGAGAGGGTAAAAGTGGTGGGAAATGTCTGTTTTGTTAAAAAAAAAAACAAATCAAAAAAACCCCAACAAAAAACAACGCAGTAACTTTCCTATTTTCGGTTTTACAGTAAAACACAAACAAACAAACAGCACTTGTTTTTGCTGGCATTCCTTGCTAGAGCTGGAGCAGGGGGCGAGGGGGAGCAGGATGAGCTGGAGACATAATGTCTAGGTAAAGGGGGAATCCTTCCACACGCTGCCCTTCAGTTTGGGCTTGGAATCTGGAGATTTAATTTCCACACCTTAGAACAATGATTGCTACTAAGAAGACAGGGCAAAGAGCACCATCCTCCTGGGTGGAGCAGTGCAGCAGCCAGAGCTTGACCAATACCAAAACAAACAAACCCCAGGCTGTCTTGAAAGCATCAGACCCAGAGATCCCCAAGAGGCTCTTCACATTTCAACTCCTTCGCTCTCTCAAAGCTGAGAATACAGTTTATGCAAGGGCTTGAGAACCCCACTCACCTACTCACCAGTGGTAAGTGGAATGATTTCCTGATGAGACTGGGGAAGGATGTGGCTCTCAAAATCATAAACTGATGCAGAATCTAGCCTTTTATTAGAAGAAAACAACACAACAACAAAAAATCCAGCCCTTGTGACTGCACAGATACGTTCCCAAATACGACCCAGTGATGTGCTACATTTCTCAGTCTGCAAACAAGCTTCTCCTGTTGTTCCCAAGAAGCTGCACTGTGAAATCAATAAGACTCATTAATGATAATCAGTACCCTATGGGCAGCAGCAAAACTGCCAAGAATCCTGCCAGTTTTGTCCTTCTGCTGTTACTGGGGAAGTTCTGATTGACAGGAAGGGTAGATTTCCCACTTGCTTACATTCAGCAGCGTGAGAGGAAGTTGCAGATGAAGCCCTGTGGGAAGGTCCAGCCAGAACATCCCACAAAGAATATCAGCATTTGCTCCAGTCAGAGAAGGGCTTTGCACTCTCACAATCACCTGCACATGTGTGTCACCCCACTACAACATGGGATGAGGCTCTTTTCTGTCTTCTTTTGCATCCTGGTATTCTGTTTATCTTTGAACTCCACAACAGGCTTTCCTGCCTCCTGACCCCACCATGCTGGTGAGTTGATAAGCTTCACTTCCTGACATAACCCATAACCTCAGCTTTGAGATGCACAAGGAGCTACACCATGAAAGACAGACTAGGCTGTTGAACAACACAAGGTGTGCTGGAGGTTATTTTCACTCTCTCAACTCTGGTACTGCAACTAGAGGATCTGCCATCCATTGTCTTCCCTTATGCTCGTGGTGAACCACCAAGGAGGCATTTTGGGACTCAAGGAAGGGACCTAATGGTCCCTTCAGCTTCTTTAAGGTCTGCCTCACCCTAGCTCTCTTCTCATTTCGGTGACTCCCAGTTTTTGCTTGTTCCCTTCAACCTAGAATCTCCTTGGGCAATGAGCTGGCCCTGGACCACATCACACATACTCTCTGACATGGACCAGCTCAAGTAACAAACTGATGTGTAGACAGGACTACTGAAGATGAATCCCCACGGAGATATTCATTTCAGGATGAAATTATTACTGATTTTTTAAGATTCAGTTACTTGAAGGGGTACATTGCATACTTGTTACTTGTTTAAAACATTTGATTTGAAATGGTACTTCAGAAGGGACTGATCAGTTTCCATCTTTGTGATATGACTCAAAGAAAAACAAAGAACACAATAATGTTTAAAGCAACAAGAATTTCCTCCTTCCCATTCACTTTGAATAAAATGCACCATGACAGCATAGTTATACATTTACAGCTGATCATTCCTCAGAATAAAATAGCTTTTTCCAGAACCTAAGTCTACACAATGGAGATAGTTTCCTATTAATCAATATTGTGGAAGAAAAGTGTAATAAATTGCCATACATCCAATGTCTGTAATCTGCTTAGATAAAAAAACCTGAACATTCTTATAATTCACACTTTCAAGGGAAATAAATGGAAGGATTGACAGAGACTACATTTGTCAGGAGAAAAACCCAGGGGAAAAAAAAATCCCCAACGTGTTCCTCAACCATAGTATAATCTCATCAGAAGATGCACAGGGTGATGCTGAGGTAAAGGAAATGGAGAAAATGCTATTTCCTGCTTCATTTCCTCCAGGGAGAATCTGGAGCAAGGTTTCATCAGATTACAAATCCAAACCACCACATGTAGACTAAATGTTTTGTTTGCAGTCCCAGGCCTTCAAGGAAGTACCTGGTTAAAAGCAGCAGTGGGTTAGCTCTGCCTCTGTGAAGTGGAAGGGGAGCAAGAGAAAATGGGAATGTGATGAGTAAGGAATGGGGGTTGTCACCTCCAGTCTTGATGTCTAGGTACTGAGCAGGGCAAGCGCCACTAGAGAAGACAAGGTTACTGGCCTGGGTAAAGGAATTTCAGGTTGTCAGTTACAGAAACAGGAGAGGGGGAAAGAAACCCCAAACCCCAAAAGCAACCACATATGTTTTCGTTTCCAGAACAGTTCAAATATTAAGGATGTCTTAGTTACACATATAAAGAAGCCAGGTTTTGAAAAATTCCAAGTATCAGATCTCTGAACATCAGACCCTTGCACAGGTACCCCCAAATCGACAGACATTTCTGGAAATGTTTCCAGTTCGCATCAGTAGTCACTGCCTTGGAATCAGTGATGTGAGACTGGCATTCACTGTCACTAACTACACAAAAATCTGCCACATAACAGCTCACAAAAATGGCAAGTCATCAGTTGTACTTTATTGAAGGTACCTAATGGGAATGTTATTATATGCCCAAACATTAATAACCTTACATCAGAAGCTGCTGACTACATGTGGTTCTGGTTGGGCTCTTCAAGAAGCCTGAAGAATGGAGGCAAATTGGATGCTATTGAAAAGCACTTTGTAGAACACCCAGATAGTGGCCCAGGGGGCAGAATTTGGAAAGCACACTAGGGATTGATGGTATTTGTGATACTGACACACAATGGAGGCTGGTTGGGTTTCAAACAGCTGAAAATATCCCCACCGTCGGTCATATGCCATGTCCCACATTGGAACCTTTGGTTTTGCACCTCACCCACCTCCTAAGACCCCTGAAACTCGTAGAACAGCATTTAAAACAAACTGACAACAGTGCCAGGTTCCCCTTAAAATGCCTCACTGCAATAATTTCCAAAATGGATTCTGGTGCTTCCCCAAACAAAGTGTGTGAGTGACAGAGCTGAAGTGTTTCATTCACAGTGATGCTGAGGACTGGGGATGGCCAGTCTGTGCTGTAAGGACTGGATCTGGCTTGCAAGGTGGTTTTTCTTGGTGCGAACAAATTACCATTTTCAGCATGGTCCTGGTGTCCTGAGCTTTGCCAGCTGACTGAAAGGATTGGCAGTTATGAAAAGGATTGTGGTTGATCAGGGCACCAGGCATTTTTCTACCAACTAAATGGAACAACTGTCCTCTTTGGCCTGAGACAGCAGGATTTATAGATCCTACAATGTAGGTTTAAGGTCACCTAGTAGCACATACCTTCATTTTTCTCTATTGCATATTTATATGATCAGAAGAATGGTTATTAATGTTGAACACGGTATCAATAAAGCAAATAAATCAATAAATCAGAGTAATTAAATTCTAGAAACTGGTAAGGGAACTTCTCAGGGATCAAAACTCAGATGCCAGTCTGGAACTCAGATCTCAAAGCCATTTTTCAGAGGTCATGCCTCTGAAAGAATTGTCTTTCACAGACAACTAACACTGATGCCTACAGGAAACCTCACCCAGCTATAGGAGAGGTACCCAACACCCTCCAAGTCACTCTGGCCCCATGGTGGCCCAGAGAACTTCTCTGGATGTGCTGTAGGGGTGCTCTTATATAGGAAACACCATTACATACCTCCTTGCCTATAACAGCCTCCTTCCCCTCTCTCTCAGCACACAGGGAAGCACATGGATGTGTGAGCAAGTTCACTACACATTTCAGCTCTCTGCTAGTTATCCAATTTGCATCTGTCCAGCTGTACTTTTGCCTTGCACCTCTTTTATACGAGGAAATCTTGCAGAAAGCTTCAAAAAAAAGCAAAACAATCTAGGCAAATATAATGCTTCTCCTGGCACTTCTGCATTAGTGATCAGGTTGATAGTTCTGCCTATGGAAGTGACAAGTTTTGCATTGTTTAGCCTGCATTTCTCCTTCAGAAACAAGACCAGAGACTCTATCAGCAGCAGAGTTGTACAGATTGAAAGAAACAATATAAATTTGTTCAAGGCCTTCCCTGGAAGCTTTCCAAATAAAAGTTGAGGGATTATTTTTTTGCAATTCAAACACGTGATTGCTCTGTACCAGAACTCCCAGAATTGGAATATTCCTCTGATGAATATAATTCTAGATTCTGATCCATACTTCACATAAATCCCCTACCTGAGTAACAGCTGCAAATCAAAACCATGACAGACATCATGGGTAGACCAAATGGGCAGCCCTTTGGGCTGCCTGATTGTGGCAACTAATACCTGCAGCAGCTTCTGCCTACCTGCTCCTTGCTGGCCAGGATGACCTCAGGATGGGAAGCTGGCAGATTTTGCAACTAACACGCAGTGGTAAAAAGTCAGATCCACTAGGAACCAGTTGCCTTGTGTCAGCCTGACCACAACCCAGTTGTGAATGCCACAAAGTTAGAGAATACTCGACTTGTACTTTTTGGGTAGCCCCTCCCCCGCCTCACTTTGATTATTTGGTCTTCCGGGACTTTATCTTCATTCCAGCTTACAAAGCATCTCCTGCTGGTGGACTGACACAAAGACAGCCAGTAGCAAAGCAGCCTAATATTGTCTTATTCAGAAAAGTCTCCTCGGAAGAATAAGTGACAGGAGGGGAGAGGAAACCCCGTGGAGCAAAAGTACACAAAGACTGTGCTTCTCCAGCTCCTATTGATGTTTATTCCTGAAACGTGTCAGTAATAACAGGAACATCAGCCAGCACTGATTTTAAGAAGGGAGAGAAAGGAGAATGTCTTTTTCTTCCCTCCCCCATTTAGCTCCCAAGGCCAGCCCCTCCCCAGCTTAGCTCTTCTGTGCCTGGGGCTCTGCCAAGTGGCCATGCCCTGCCTGGGGGGAGTGAATGCCCTGCATGGTTGTCCTTGCATTTGCTGGGCCTTTGCCCAGCTGTTGGTGGTTTACCCCATCATATATTATACACTCCATGGTGTTTACAGGCTGGACAGCCTGTGCCTGCTAAATATTTACCTGATCTAATTCACCCAATCAAGCTTTGGGTCTGATAAACTTATTATAGTCACAGGCAGCTCCTGACCCTTCGTGCCTCTCTGCTTCCCAGAGATCCACTCTGGGTGTGTTGTGAAACCAGAGTCTGACTGGTACTGCATTAGAGTCTGGGAAGAGAAGGCCATAGAAGCTACTTTTATCTTGGACCTGCCAAAATTTCAGTCTCTGATTTATGCCCTAAACAGACTGAAGTTTCCAGCACTACAACTTCTAGGAGGAAGGAGGCAGACAGAGTAACATCCTCTCCAGTGCTTCCCTGCTCCTCCCTTCTACTCACTTACACTTCTCCGGGGACCTGGAGAACAGAAAGCCTTAAGGCATCTATTTTCCACTTGGCCATTGCTGCTAGACCAGGCTCTGAGGTGCCAGCAGTAACCTTGCAATGAAGTAGCAATTAAAGAGAGAATGAACAGCATTAATACAGCTCTCCTTGAAGCAGCATACTGATACTTGGACTAGGAATAAGGAAATTGTATTTCTTTCAGGGGAAAAAACAAATTATCACAGCATCCTCACTTAAAACTACCTCTTATGCAGAGATGCTACAGAAACCTTTAAAGAGCAGAGAAGGGATGGAGAGAGACCAACAGTAGGTAAAGATGTTCTGTGTATGAAACCCTTTGCTCAGTCTGCTTCAGTAAGTTGGTATTTCTCAGCATCAACCAGTCGAATTCATGGAAGTACCTTCATGCAAATAGAACAGCAGACAGCAAAGGAACTCTGCTTTACCATTTACTTAATGTCCAGGGGAAGGTATTAGTCAAAAAATTTATTCTATGAAGATATATTACACCATCCATTCCAACCCCTTCTCTTCCAAAAGCATTGGTCCTTTGCAGAAGAGTTTTTCTCTACGCAGACCACAGAAAGACAAGACAGTCACTCTCTTTTTTTCCTAGCCAAGTATTCTATTAATCCTTACTAGTTTATTATTTTTACTCATAACAATCAGATTGTTATGTAAGTTTTACTGCAGCAAGAATTGTCTAAAGACTAATGCTTAGATCTCACTGACAGAAAGGTTTTTCTTAATGTCTTAGATTATGCTTAAAGAAACATAAACACACAGAGTTGTTCTAGGCAAAATATTCATTCTATTTTCCCAGATGATGCCACTTGTGTTTTGGCACACTGTTAATAAATAAAACCAGAATTATAAGGGTCTTAGCTTTGTTTTTAGAATTATAAGGGTCTTGGCTTTGTTGTCTTAGACTAGATAAGCACAGAATTGGAATGTCAAAATTGGCCCATAATTAATAAATTCAGCTCAACAAATTCTTTCCTTCACTGTGTGAAGCGTTGTTTGAGCCAAGAGTCCAAAATCCCAGGGAAAGCAGGGACAAGGAAGGTTTATTTGTTTGACTCTCAGATAGCAATGCTACTTAGGCGAGTTTCTGGAAACAGAGGAACCTGCAGTGTTTCAGAAAATGAAAGAGTTTTTCATCCTGTATATAGGAAATGAGCACCCTTCTCACACGAGGGCAGCCATGATACTCTTAACATAAAGCCAAGAAACAGCACACAGGCAAAATACCACCTCATGATCCTGAATTATTTAACCCATGCCCAGCCATTGGGGTTGTTTAGTATTGTAGTAGTTATTTTCTAGTAAGATGCTGGAATGTCTTTGAGCATGGGCCTGGCTAAATTAAAAATGCTTTTTATTATTATTATTATTATTATTTCCAGGTAGAGTCTCTCTCTTTTGGGATTACACAAGTGCCACTTGTGTACCTTTTCTGCTCATCAGGTGAGCGGCCTCAGTAGAATCCTTACACTATGCTAATAGGAGAAATTTGTGAGAGTCTCATGGAGATGGAAAACAGTTTACCTTAGATAGATGAATTTATATTGTTACATTATAAAAGCCTTGCAGAAAGGAGACTTTCTACCAGGTGTCAAGGTTCTGTACTGCGTAATCTATCATCAAATCTCAAAGACATCTGGCCAGTTATTTTATTTTCCTTTTAAAAATCAAGGAGGGGAAATAAAAGCAAGTTTAACATTTACATTACTATTTGCGAAACTGAAAATAGTGTTTCCTCCAGCAAGTTATGTCATATTTACTTTTTAGTGTAACATGTTGACAAAATAAATATTTTCTAGAAAAACTCCTCTCCTGCTATTAAAAAAATGGGTATTTTTCCACTCTATGACAGCTCAAACCAATATTAAAAAAAAAAAAAAAGGAAAGAAAAAGGTGGGCAGATGCTGCTCACTTTGAATTACTTTGTTTCTTTAAGGAATCTTTTCCGAGGTGCAGACTGAATTTGGAGTTTCAAATTCCTTTGTTTGACCAGACAGCTCAGCATACCTTGGCTCTGCTTTACTTCCCCCAGCACAGATCCTCTTCCAGTTCCCCATTGTACCTTTGCACAACAAAACTGCTCCTGGCTGTCTGTTCCCCCATCGCCTTCTGTCCCCACACTCTGCAGTACTGCTGGGAACTTCCCTCTTCCTGCCTCAACTGTGCTAGCAGGAGAAACGTGCACACTTCTTTAAAGAAATCTGGCCTTCCATGCAGGGCCACGTGCCTCCTCACACCTGGGCTTCCATGAGGTTCATGTGCTTGGCTTCCACATGACTTGCTACTTCTGTATGGAACAGCCCTTGAAATCATGCAAGATGTTTTCAGGAGGTAACATTCCCATCTTGTGTATCCCTGTGAGTGTGCCAGGTTTGAGGACTTCACAGCTAACTAACTCAGAGGTACCAAGGGCTCAGGTCTTCAGGACCTGGTGACCAAGAGATGCACCCAACACCTGGCTGGTGCAAAACACCCTCTCCTGCAGCAGAGTGCCAACAGCAATGCAGTTTTCTCCAAGTAACTTTAATAGGAACTCAATCCTGCATCACATTTCAGAACTTTCTGAAAGGTTCCAATGTAATTTAGGCTGTAATCCTCACCCTCAGCAACATTCAGGATATGCAAATTGTGCCACCGGAGTAAGAAATGTGTATCCCTCCACATAGTGCTGTTTGGGGAGAAATCAAGGGGTTTTTTATGCTGCTTAAATTAAAACTCTTTCTCTGCTTGTCATTCCCACCATGAGTTACCTTGTATGCACACACAGCTAAAGGAAACAGATAATAACTCTGCTGAATGAGGGAAAGAATCCTTAAGAAAAAACAAAAACATACCACCCAGCCCCCACTCCTCCCAGATCTTCCCGGTTTCCTGTTTTCTAAACATTTTCCTCTGCAGCCTTAAGATCCTTTGCTGTTCAGGTCCAACACACACCCCACAGGCTCTAGACCACCACCACACCACACAACACCAGTCCCTGGAGCAGAGCATGCCAGCCTCTGCACAGCACATCCCAATTCCATGAGAAGGACAAAAGTCTCCTTACAGCTTGGCAATTCTTGTAAGTAACTAGCAGTTATCTCTTAAGGCAGGGAGGCTGAATCATGTGTACTTTTTCCATTGCTTTTGGATGTAAAACTTGCCAAACTTATCAGTTCTATTTTCTGTTGCAATCCTCTAGCAGCTACCCACTCATAAACACAGCGGCAAAAGTGGATCCATATTAAAAGTCTGAACAGAAAATTTGGGGAGTAATAGAAAAGCGAATTGTAAGTTGCAGGAGGGGGGAAAAATAAAAAGGAAGAAAAAAAAAGTAACAGCAACCAGCTACAACTTCCTCCTGACATTGATTCATTTCAGCTGGTGAGAAGTTACACGCTGGGAACCACACAGATACTATCACTGGTTTTGTCAGAGAATCCTTCTCAAGTTTCACCTAACCCATTTCAGCTCCCGCTGCTGTTACAAAAGCGTCATAAAAATAGCAGCAAAACTGTGCTTTTTGAAGCAAGCAGTGCAGAAAAATATCCTTCACAAAAGCAAAGTTTGCAGCATGCTGTAATTAAGCTCCCATCCTGACAGTGGGAGCATGGAGTTTCATTCTAAATATAGCAGGAGCCTCTCCAATGTACAACCCCCTTTTTAATGCAAGATTTACAAAATTAGTCAGTATATGCTGGCCTCCTCCTAGGAATTCTCTAGGAAATATTTGAAGTTCCAATGCAGGGAACTTTACAGCAGGGATTCAATGTAGTCACTAGTGTCAAATCATTTTGGTTTGTTTATTCCTTGCCTACACAGTGCTCAGAGTAGGGCATCCACAACACACAGGAGGGAAGATGGAGCCTCTGCCAGGCCTGTTGGCTCAAGCAGGCAACAGCACACCCAGAACACAAAGGGTAGACAAACGCCTTGACTTTTCCCCTAATATCGATCTCTTTATCCAGCTTCCAGCACCTGTTTCTCATGGCATTTTACCTTGAGCTGGCAAGGCAGTAAGGACTCCATCACCTTTGGGTTGTTTTTGTTTAATTCAGTCTAAAGCAGAGTTTTAAGCCAGCTTGGACTAGCTCATACTAAAAGCAGTGTGGCTGGCTGGCATAAATGAGACCACACCAAATTTAAACTGAGTTTGGAAACCATCTTCTTAAATAGATATTCTTAATATAGATCAGCTCCAAATCCTGATCCTAACTGCATCAATTGATGGCAGAATAATTAATAATTTCCACAAGGATCTGTCCTGTAACTCTGGAGAAATGAGATTTTGGCCTATGTTTTATCTATATGTTTCTGGTTCAGGTTTCAGGTCTGCTCATCTGTACCCCGCACCACCTCTGTGGTGCAAAGTAAACAAGAAGGAAGCTCTGGAGTCACCCTCCATGGCAGTGCCCACGTTGCAGGAGCTTCTCATGGGTGGGTAAGTGGCCTGGCTCCTGGCAAAAGCCTCTGAAAAGGTGGACTTGGTCCTGGGGTTGGACACCAGGCAGGATGAGCGTTTCCAACAAGGTGTGCACTACAACTGCTTTGGACAGCTGTAATGGCTGCAGAGCAGCTGGGTAAACTCTTATAAAAATAGCAACATGCTCCCAGCAAAATCCATTTTTGATTGAGCTCAGCCTGCCCCTCCCTGCACTCTGTAAACTGAGCCCAGCCGCTGGCAACATGCAGCTCAAAGCTGGGCTCTGGGCCTTGTGGCCAATTTCATGGGCTAGTGCAGCACCTAGGCAAGTTTGGCAGGACCAGAATCCAGTTCCTCAGCTCCATACCTGCGGGCTAACCAGGCCATACTAAACCTAAAGGAGAGCGGCAGGAACACAGGGATACCCTGGTGATACTGGCAAGTATCAGCATGTGCTTGGGTCCTTACAAGAGAAGCATGTTTCCCCAGTCCACACTGCCCTGGATGAGGATGTCCCTTTTCCTGCTCTTACTTTCCCAGCATTTAATCTGTGTAAAATGCAAGCCTGCTGCAGCACACAGCACTTAACGCTGATCTGCACACTGTGCAGTTTCTACATCATTCACCTTCCTGAAGGTGGGCGTGACAATGATGACACAGAACATCGGACCTCTGTGTCCCTCTTTGATCCCCAGACTGGCTGGCAGATGGACGGCCGAATTACCTGACTCAAACTCCAGGATCCCGCATGCCTGAGGCTGCTGCTCTGCTCAGAAGTCTTAACACTTCTCATGTTTTGTACAGCATGATGATGCAGAATGAACCTCTCTCCTACTGCACATACCAAAAATCCCATGGAAAAGTGAGCAGTGTCGCAGCCTGTATCAATTCCCTTTAAAAACAAAATTCCAAGCCCTGTATTTAGTAGAAGGCTCCAGGCTGTGAGTGGAAGCTGCTGAACATTTAACACTGAGCAAATCCACCATTTACCCAAAGCTGTTTTCCTTGTGTGTTTTTTTTTTTCCAGCAGCATGCATGCATGCCTTCAGTGTTTACTGTCAGCAATTTTCAATGTGCTGACACGGCTAAAAGTGACCACAAAGCCAATGCAAGCAGGCAAAGAGGAGAAACAGAAGTAGAAATGTCAGGAGGTGCAGACTCAAACTTTGCACTCCTGTTGCAGTAATGACTGAGGCAACCCAGCTATCATGGGAAAGAACTGGATACCTGTGTCATGACAGTCATAACTTGTATGAGGGAGGAAGGAGCACAACAGTATAGATCACACTGCCTCCCTGTCCTGTGAGGCTGTGTGTCGAGAATCAATAGCTTCCCCAGCCAGGGTCCGACATCCCAGCCCACAGGATCAATTCAGAGGCATGATTTGATAGTCATGCTGCTGTGAACTTCTTGCAAATCCCAGTGGTGATTTAAGAGCTGCACTAAGAGCAGAGCCATGAACTCTCCTTACTGGAGGCAAGATCTGAGCTTCCCCAAAGTGACATTCAGCCCAAGTCTTTTCCTGGGCTGCGGCACAACCACCCACCATCTGTTTACAGACCCTGAGTGCCTGTTCACAGACACAGCTTCAGGTGAAACAACACAAACTAATTCCACCATGGAATAAAGGTGACAAAGGGAGGCCTTTAAAAAGTACCCAGGACCTGATGAAATAGCTGCTCTCAGCCCCAGGAATCCCTCAGCACATAGAGCACCCTGATACAAGTACTGGAGTGTTAGAAACAAGCTTGTATTAATTCCTTTTTCAAAAATATGTTTTCCAAGGCCAGTAATTGTAAGAATTTTTTCAGGTTTAGTTTTTTTCCCTCCTCCCAGCTGTTTTCAGTCCAAGATACCAGAAAGCCATAAGAATAAGTGACATTGTCCATTTTCCTTTGTCCAAGTCCCAAGAATTGCAAATTTGGACCAACTTCAATGCAAGTACATATCACAGCAGAAAATCATTATTTTTATTAATGTCCTCCATAATTACAGAGTGTAGAATTATTTATGTAGGAAAACATACCCACAAGCCCTAATAAAATGCACTGGGAATCTTTTACTTTAAAAAATGCCTGCATCTGTGGCCAAGAGAAAGAAAAATGAGAAATGATGGCTTCACAATGAGCTCCCAATATCACTTCACTTTAGGCATCAGTCCAGTAAGCTCCCTGTACAGTGGACAGGGATGGGTGAGCTCTCCAGAGAGCTGCTCAGACCCTCTAACTTAGCTCCTGCTCCAAAAATGCCTCTGGCACATGTGAAAACAACCAGGATCTACCTAGTTTCGATTGATCAGCACAGCAGTTACATTCTTTACTGCTTTGTTGCTCAGTGTCTTTCATATCCCTTCCTAAACTGCAGTAAAAACATTCCTCCAAACTGAAGCCAGCAGGGCAACACAATTATGATAAGAGTCGCAAAATATAATAATTTGCATATCCGTGACTGACACAGAAGTTCATTAATTAGGCATTCTGAGTATATGTATATATGTATAAATTAGCATCTATTCATCATTTAAACTGTAATAGTTTTTTTTATATCTGAATATTAACTATGTAGGAAAATTACTAAGTTTTCTGTGGAAGGGCATCCAACAAGAAATTTCACCAGCAAAGATAAAATGAGAATTACAAAAATAATCAAAATAGTAGAGTGCACATTGAAGAATTTGACCTTAGTAGTGCCTGTCCCCGCTCTGTTCTACCTCACTTGTTGCAAGCTCTCTGCTACCTCTCTCACCACCCATGCACATGCATCCCCAACAATTCTTCATGGTAGGAGCATTTCTGGAGTACTATTTTTGACTGAATTTAAAAGGCAATGTAAAAACCTTCAGGATTTCACACATCTGCTATCCACAATCCCTACACCTCATTAATATTAAAGAGGACACAGACTGAGAGCAGAACTTCTAACTACACCACTACCTAGCAGAGCTCCCAAAGACAAACATCTTGCACCAGTGCAGATTATTTCTTAATACAGAAAATAATTAGAAGGAAACTGGACTTTAAAGTTTTTTAAAAAGCTGGATGCAACCTCTTTGCCAGGAACTACAAGACACTTTCTTCAAAGACAGTACTTTTGCAAATCTGGTGATTTTGGAAGTGTGAGATGACAACTTGAAAAATTACCAAAACTTACAGCTCTTGAACAGAAGCAAACAAGACGACAGGAATGCTGGAGAAATTATAGGCAAGACAAACTAATGAAGATATGATCACCAATAACCATATTAGCAAAGTTTGCTTAGAGCTATAAAATATTCCAAAGGTAGACAAGAAAAAAAAAAGATAAAAAGGGGGTCCTGGGGTGGCAAAAGCAGAAGCAGCTGCTTTGCTATGCTGATTTACCCTTTCCAAGCATCTGGCCTGTACTTTTAAGAACACCAATGCCTACAGTCAACCAGTGAAATGGAAAACCAACAGAGAAATGGAAAACCAACAGAAACAGCATCCTCCAAAGGGAGGATATTTATCTAGTAGGAAATGGAGAGGAACTTCGTAACATGGAACTTCTTACTGTGCTATCTATATGGGACAGAGTTAGTAAGATACGGAAAATGGAAGGCACACTAGCAAAAGAACAGAGTGTAAAACCTCTGTTTTCTTTTGCTATTTTTTCCCTTCAGAAATAGGGAACATTGACTGTTCCTTGTCCATCAAAGTGGTAGCTTTTATGTGCAGTGGTTTGTCAGCTGCTATTTCAGCATCTTCTGTATTGGTAGAGATGCAAAGTCCATAACTGCAGTATGTAATTTAGTTCTGTGTGATATCATTGAGAAAAATGCAACTGTGAGATTGATACCTGAGTTATTTCAGCTGGACAATAAAACTGAGTATCTAGGAAAGGAAAAAAAAATAAAGAAAGAAATGTGAAGAAAATCTGATTTTTTAAAAAGTGCAGGTTTCTTTGTGATTCAAGTTTCCCAAAATCAGTTAAATTTAGATTCAGTGGTAGCAAGCACAAAGGATGTGCTCTCACAAGCCCTCCTCATTCCTCCCACTCTTCAACTTCGTCAGTATGCAAGCCCACTGACCTTGCTCAGCATCTTTGCCTCACCCTATTATTACTACGATATCACCTTTAAAATATCCATATATAGAACCCATTATAATATTGAAAACTCATTGAAGCACGTATGCACGCACATCCAAAAGAAACAAAAGTAGTGCCAGTGTTTAGTGCCCTTGGTTTCTTCTCTTCAACTTGAAAAAAATATTGGAGGAAGAAAACTCTGGCTTAATTTTCTGCCTTTCTGCAAATGTAAATCTGTCTGTCATACATAATCTCTGCATTTTGGGGTTGTTTTTAGCTCAAACTCCAGGTCTGATCTAGAGAGTTGTAGAGCTCTGACAGCTCCCACTAAACACATCACGAATGACTCCAGCTTTGCCAGAACTAAGCAGGGGGCGGGTACAACTTTCTAAAGGTCCTTCAGAACAAACAGAAAGAACCTGTGATTTTCTGCATGCCAGCTTTTGAGCTCATGCCTGCTGAGCATGATCCCTAAAATTACAGGGCTCATGAGGGCAGGGAGAAGACAGGTCACAGTTACATCTCGGGGTCAAGCAAAGCTGCACTGAGTAGTATGTGGATGAAGGTAAAAGAGTGTCATAGATAAGATAATAACATACAGATAAGCAAAGGTCACTTCTCCTGGGGTCAAGGCAAGAATTATAACCACCAAAGCTTAGAAGATCAATTTCAGTGAGAATTCTCTGTGTCAAGAACATCCACCTACCAGTCCAGACTAATGCCTTCCATGCAACAAGCCATAGGAACCGCACAAATAAACCAGAAAATTCAACTAAGTAACGAAATGAAAACTGATGATGTAAATAGGCATGACTTGGTGCAGGTGGGTCTTTTCAAATGTAGTGATTAAACGTGGACAGGTAAGGGTAGTCTACAGGATCCAGTGCTCAAAGCAGTCTCAGAGAAGTGTAAGATTCCTGTTTCAGCCGTTAATGAAAGAGCAAAGGCAAGTCTGGGTCATGGCCTTGCAGATTTTATCACAGGGACCTGTTCTTCTGTGCCTAAGAAGCTGCTAATGATCTGGTTGAATGGGCGTGAATCCCTGAAGGAAGGATCCTTCAAAGACAGAGCAAAAATCTTTGATTGAGACTTTGATGTAAATAAAGTGCCTTCTGACAATTTGGGACAAATTCAGCTCTCAAAGCTGAACAAATTCAAGCATTTATCCCAAACTCTTGTATCATCCACTGGGCTATAGGAAAGGGACTGATTTCTTGAAAGAGTCTGCTCTGGCAAGAGGATGAGGGACAAAAGGGAAAAAAAGCTCTATCATTTTCATGGAAGAAAAGGACCACCTTTGGTGAGCCAGGCCACAGCTTTTCCTTTTTGTTATTTTCTTTCTGGACAATGCTCTCAGGCACATGGCACGATTCTTTTGCTCCAGGGCTAGGAGTTGGACTCGATCCTCGTGTGTCCCTTCCAACTCTGGATATTCTATGATTCTATTATTTTCTGCAAGGACAATTAGACTACCATGCACTTCACATTGCTGCAGCGAGCTTTCATCAAGAGCTTGGGACAGACTCTCCTCTGTTGTCTCGGTGGCACACCACACCCCAAACCTCACTCGCAACGTGTTCTGGGGTGAACTGGGGGGAAGGATTCATAGCAGAAAGCCTACAGTGCATGAACTCTTCCAGAAGACATCATCCTGAGAAAGAAACCAGAGTGAAAGAAAATAAAAGGGAACCACCTACAAGGGTCCAGTAGCAGCAGAGGAGGAGAAGGTTACTCGAAGTCTGAAAAAAAAAGAAGAAAAACCAACCCATCTGTCAGTTTGCTTGCTGGCTCTTGCCAATGGGTACCCTTTCTTGAGCCTCAAAAATCTGGATTTACCAGAATTCTGCTCTAGCTAGAGCAACACTAGTTATACGACTTGATCTTAATTGAAATATTTGGTGCCTGCTGATATGTTCAAACAAATTCACCAGATCTTGATTATGCGCTGGCAATTAAAGCCATTAAGTCAGTAGACAGACAGCAGGTTATTTCATTGCTATTTGACAAAGCCAGCCATCGTTCTTTCCTACTGTCTATGTGACAGCACCGTAATTAGCAGTAATCAAATACTATTTGTGCTAGGTGTTGAGAGTTTGCTTCCTCAGCTAGCAAGATACCTCTGCCAACTGCAGAACACAGAAACCTACCTTTGGTCAGACGACACACAAGATACAAAGAGGGGAAGAACACAATGAAACACAAGGAACAAAGGATGATTGCTTATTTCAGGCTGAAGGAGTTTGATCTTGAAAGCAAGTTTCAAAGTTAAGAACATTTTTTTTACTTCTGCAAGCTATGAATTAAAAAAAAAGCTGAATTACAAAAGCCTGATCAAGCAATATTGCGAAATACAATAATAATTAGAATTTTATTTAGCATTTATGTATTCCTTGGTAGAGGAATGCATGCAACCTCCATTAGCATTAATGGGTGTTCTACTCATGCATCAAGCAGAGACTAAAGCCTAATAGTGCATTACATCTTCAAAGTGCTGTACAAACATTAACTAATTAATCCTCATAACCACCCTGCATGGTAGGTAAGTGATACATGAAGTGTATATCTGAGCAAGCCCAGGAGCAAGACAGCACCACTCTGTGCCCTTCAACACAGACCAGAAATTAATCACATTTATACTGCCACCGAATTCAGATGTATTTTACAAGAGCAAGAAAGGGACCCATGGTGAGCCAAGTTCACTGAAGCCAGCAAGGAAAGAAGTAAATTACAGCTCGCTCTCTCTTCCCTCCTCCCTGGGCTCTGGTGGGCCACTTGCATCTTGAGGAGCAGGAAGTATTAAATGCCCACTGCTTCCCCTTTAAATTTCTGCTTGGGGGAGAGAGCTCTTGAATCCTGGGAAGGAGAAAGGAAAAGATCCGTAGGAGCCTCATCACTGCAGACTTCTCCTCCATCAGTACCATTCTCTTTGATATCTTGATCTTCCCCCTTTCAGCTACTATTCTTGCTGGCAGGCTTTCTGCCTTCAAAACCTTTAGACAAAGTCTGTATATCAAAGTTGCAACAGGACCCCAAGGAGGAGGAACTCAGCCCACGATTTGGGCATTCCAATTATAACACCTGAGTGATTTCTCTTTAAACAGTAATCTGGCAGTGAACACGTTTCATCTTTCCCTGATGAAGAGACACTGCATTCTGAACACCCACTTTGCAACAGGCCATAGGCAGGAACTTTTGTAACTTTATAAGCAGAAAACTATTTTAATGCCATGTATAGAGGTCCCTGGACATATATCCTCAGAGGGCATTTTATAAAGATAACAAGACTACACAGTAGTACATCATGAAAGAGAGGGAGTGTCCTTTGAGAAGTAAAGGGGGGAAAGAAGGCTGCTGTGAGGTGGGGGCATCAGTCTCTTCTCCCAGATAACAAGGAGAGTTGCACCAGGGGAGTTTTAGATTGGATATTAGGAAAAATGTCTTCATGGAAAGGGTGGTCAGGCATTGGAACAGGCTGCCCAAGGAAGTGCTGGAATCACCATCCCTGGAGGTATTTAAAAGATGCGTAGATGTGGCAACTGGGGACAGTGGTGCTACATTAACGATTAGACCCAATGATCTTAGAGGTCTTTTCCAACCTTAATAATTACATGGTAAATATTAACTCAGAAGGGAAAAAGGAAAAGCTGACTGAGTATCTAATGAAAATATTGCAGTGCACCATTTCCATCCCTACTCTGCTTTCCAAAACTCACTCAGCCCAGTACATGCCATAGTGAAGTGGTGCAGTAGCAGGTGCTTTGGCAAACTAACACAGAGATATTAACAGTGTTTTAAGTTTCCCCTTTCCCTGGAAGCTTAGCATCAGAGCTGAGGCTACAGTTGAAATCCATGGGTCTCTCAGGAGCTGGTCCTCCCCATGGAGAGAAGCCAAGATCAGCCTTCCTCTCTGCATGTGTCATCCTGATCTCACCAGCAGCCATGGGCACTTTTCCATGGTTGCTACTTGCCTGCAAAGTGATTTGTGCCATTTACAAGCCCAAAGCAGATGGGTGCTCAGGGAGAAGCATGAGCTTGAACAAAAACACACATTCAAGAAAGATGCTTTTAAAACTGTGCTTTGCTACCTTTTTGTGTCATATCAACCACATGAACAGCCAGCACGAAATAAGAGAAACTTGATCTGAAGAATGATCAGTTTTGCTTAAAAGTCATCCACACAACATAAATAATAGTTCATATGCCAAATCTTCAGCTACAGGTGGTGCTCAGAAACAGTTCACCCCGACTGCTTTAGCATGAAGAGTTCGGGGTTTGGATGGCAACGGGAACTGTAGATGGCTCAGCTGGTGTGTTTGGTCTTTAAAGATAGAAACACATTTGAAACATTCTGTTTTCATTTGCCACAGGCTGCCTAGAAAGTTTACAGACACATATCCTAAATACATATGTACGTACATCAATCCACAATATCAATGAAGTTTCAACAAGACTATGTGTAAATCTGCTTAGAAAATGAACTTTCACATGCCCTAGAGTTTCTTGGACAATATTTTAAAAAAATTTACCATGGTATAGAGAGGAAACAGTAGTGACAATGGTGAAACTCCTGATGCTTGGGATGGAAAACAGATTTGAATTTTGGCTCAAACAACTGAAAATTGAACTGAGCTTTCTGAGTAGTGCTTTGTAAAAATCAGGTTAAGACTTTCAAAAGTGTGCATTCACAACTACAGGCAACCAAACCCAAGGGGGTTTACAGTTGCCCTTCTTTTTATTAAATGTGATTCAAAAAGTCCACTGTGGTAGCAAACACAGCCTTTGCCCAGTTGGGTGCCCCTGCACTGACCAATTTTACCCCCAGTGGCTGAGCAGTGCCTCTCCTAACATAAGACAAGCACAAGTCTGCAGAAGGTATTTGTTCTGCATTAGAACCAAAAACATCTGCATTATTTTTATCTGGTTTTCTTTGAAGGAAGAAAAGGTTTTTCCAAAATCTTGTTTTGGTGAGGAATCTACTCATAAGCATGAGGAACACAAGGACAGGCTCCTAACCCTGGAAGCCTTCTTGCATGCTGGAAGGCCTGCTCTGAGCTCTGCCCTTACAGGTCTTACAGTTTTTGGGGCAAGTGTGTGCCACCAGCTTCCTCTGCCTTCCCCACCCCACCCCTGAGCAGGGGATCCACCTTCCCTTCCCTGAGCAAGTGGAAGCCCTGAAACAGTCCCTACACACAACTCCTGCAACACCAACTTCACACTGCCCTGTCTCCCCAGAATGAAGAGAACTAAAGGAAATTTCTTGCATGCCTTCCCTAATCCTGTCATGAGAGAGAGAGAGAGAGAGAGAGAGAGAGAGAGAGAGAGAGAAAGAACAGCACAGAGAAATGAGATTGTGAGAACTGGTCTCATTTCAAAGGAGCCCTCCCTCTCTGCTAGCAAATATTCAGCAAATGTTGTGACCACTTAATTTCTATCCTCTCTCTTCCCCTCTGTCAATAACTATATAATTTCCAGAGATGTTGAGGAAATATTCCCTGATCAGCTGACACTCAGGGTAGACAAATGCAAGGTAATGCACATAAAGAGCGGCGGTTTCCTCATACCCGGTGATGGATGTTATCTAAACTCCAACTGCTCTGGAAAATTCTTCGGCATTGCTGTAGGCAGTGGAGTGAAAACACCTGCTCTGTACAGAAGGACAAAGAATTGGCAAAGAAACAGAACAACAGGATGGGAGAATGTGTTAATACAAGGAAATAAGTAAAGCCTCCATGTACTCTCAAGCTCAAGTACTTGCTACCTCATTTCAAAAAGAATACAGGTTATTACAGCCATGGAGAAGTTTCCATCTGAGGAAGGATTTTAGAGATTGTAACTATTAAGTTTAGAGAGAACTCAGGTCAGGACTGACATGATAAAAAGTATATCCAATAATACAGGCTTTAAAGAAAGTCTGTCTCCCTTTTTCTTATTTTTTTTTCTTAAACAAAAATAAACGAGGACCCTGACATTTAATGGGAAATATATCTAAAGGGCAGTATGATTAAAAATAACGCTCAATGACTTGCTGAGACAAAGTCTCAAAGATTTTAAAAAGTCATACATGTTCACAGTAAGGAGATTTATAATTTTGCTATGAGTTTGTATGGGTTATCAACCCTCCTGCTTTAGCCAAAGAATAACTGTGATAACCAGGTAGAGGAAAAAATTCCTCCTTGGACACCTCACTATATCATCTCTCAGGACTTCCAAACCGTCTATGCAAACTGTGCACTCGGTTCCTTCTGAAATCCATGGCACTTACGTGCTCAGATCCCACAACGCTGTTGACTACCCCCTCATTCCCCCAAAATACAAACCTACAAAAAACATCTAAAGCTATGCCTACATGGGGCAAGAGACAAGCAACACCAGAGTCTGGGGGGAGCAGACGAACTCTGAAAGTAGGAGAGTCCAGCTCAGCGTGGGCTCTGTGGATGGTGATGCTGAATGGCCGGGCAGGAGGGATGGGTCCCTGCCCCAAACCACTGTACAGAACAGACTTGGCTGGATTACCTCAGCAAATCCTGTGCCCTGGTTCTGGCCACAGTTGGGGTGGCTGGAAAGCCAGAGGCCCCAGTCCAATTCTGAGTTCAACCCTCTCAATTTGGATGCCACACAGCTTCTGTTTGGGATGAGTGCGACACGTCCACATCTCCAGGTTCACAAGCAATGTGACAGGCTTCCCACTCAAAGCCGAGATGGAGTTGCATCAGATACGACTCTGCCTTGATTTTCAAAAAGGCCCAATTCTGCTCTCGCTTTGACTTTTTCACTAATGCAAATGAATTAACTCCAGCTATATGCTAATACCGCTAAGAATACAATTCAGAAATTACAGAAGGCTATTTTCGGGATTTTCTTTTATTTCATGAAAGACCCTTAACTCTCCTAGTCTTTCAAAGTAAGCCAAAGCATTCAGATGTTGCTGGTACAAACTGCGTCATAGGAGACACAGACATAAAGAGTAAAACAAGCGCTATAATTTAACATTCAGGCAGTCGCTGCAGAGCCCCTACGTATTGTTGCAAATGAACAAAAGTTTAGAATTGACTCCTCTTTCCAGAGAAGTAAAGGACTCCCCCCCCTCCTTTTTGTTTTTTGAAATTGCACAAACCAGTCTCATGGTCTGTAAAATGACATCAAGGATGATACATGGAGCTGTTTGGCCTAAGGAATTTCTCCTAACACAGAGAAATCCAAAACACTACGATGCTTGCTTGTTTGTTTGCTTTTAATGCTACTGATCGCTTCCCACCACAAATCCTTTCTATCCTTTGCCCAATTACTCGTTGACAGAGTTTACCAGCTTCCCTCTGACGCACTTAAGCACTTTCAGGCCCAAGCTGATCATAATACATCTCATTCTGCAAAGTGCCCAGCACAGCCATGATCTGGGGTTCAGAGCAACCATTCTCCAGCAGTCACGGCTGCTATGGCCAAGCTGAGCACACTGCAGGCCTGCCCTCCTAGCTTGGATTTTACAGCCAACCAACACCTTCCCTTCATTTCATAAAGGATTCCAGAGAGATGGCAGTCAAAACACAAATCTCTGTGGCAAGAAGCCAATTTATCCTCCCAGTGGGCAGAAAGGCAACTAGCCCTGTAAAAGGGATAGCAGACTTGGGCTCTCTGCTCTCAGTGCCCAAGGATGTACCAGGGAGGGAAACTCATCTCCTGTCCCTTTGTGTGACATTTGCCTCAACAGGAGAACCCAAACTACCCAGAGTACAGCCCCCCACGTGTACCTTGAGGACATTTCAGAAGTACACAGGAGCAATATTATAGCCATAGCCCACAAGGAAGCCTGAAAGGATTTATGTCAGTGCTCCAAGGAGAAGGAGGGGTGATGCTGCCAACCAGCACATCCCAAATTCTCTTTGAAGCCCAAGACTGCATGGAGGACAGAAGCTCCTGGTACTCTGGGCACAGGTGGTGGCATGAAGCAAAGGTCCACTCCTCTAAGGTGACAGTATCCTGCCCTGTGAGAATGTGGTCACTATATTTTTCTCCATTTTATACTGGGAGTAAGAGCAGCCCATACCACTGTCTGTTCTCCAGGATTTACATGCTGGAAAATCACGTGCACCCTTTCGCTCCCTCTCTCACTTGCATGTGCACACACAGAGCAGCCATCCCCTCCTGCTTTCCATTTATCCTGAGTGGTTGCATGGAGCTGGGGAGCACATCTGCACTGCCAGCCACACCTGCTCATCACGCCAGGCTCCACTCTGACTCACAAAGGCAAAGGAAGTTGCAGTTCAAGGGGTGGGAGGTGAAGAGATGCACAAAAAATATCTGGCAAAGTAATAGGATTTACACAGCAATACTGTGTAAATCATCATCTTGCTGGTGTCTTTTCGATACTCATACCAGCTAAAAGCAATAAACCAAAGCATAAACAAGACACCTCCCCCAGAATGAGTTACATTAAAGTAATGCAATTCCCAAGGCAGCCCCAGCATTGATCTGTTCCTGTCCTAATACAAAGTTGCAAAATATTACTCATTCACTCAAGGTAAGTCATATTTTGATGGACAAGTGAAATAAGTAGATTTTACTTTATAAGTGTCCTACTAAAAGGTTAACAAATAAATCTTCCTGCAGTGGTGTTATCTTCCATAGAAGTTTTGGTGCTCAATGCCAGGAATATATAACAGGTATTTAAATGCATTTGTTCATATTCATAAAGAATTGCCTTTTTGCATACCAATGAAAATCCAAGTTTTTGTGTCAGCATTACTAGTGTAAATCCCAACTAAATCTAATGATA
Source organism: Neopelma chrysocephalum (assembly GCF_003984885.1). NCBI lineage: Eukaryota > Metazoa > Chordata > Aves > Passeriformes > Pipridae > Neopelma > Neopelma chrysocephalum. Next base: position 1,302,164 of record NW_020897795.1, on the reverse strand, counting down.
TTTCATATTTAGGAAGAGCAAGCTTATTCTAGAGACATGTAATGGGATAGTATCAGTCAGCCCAATGACATTTCTAAGTATACCCTGAATTTATTTGCTTTTCCACTGGAAATGGAACAAAAAAAGAAAAGGGAACCACTATCAAAGAAAAACAACAGGCTGTGTTCTCACTTCTCTATTTTCTGTGTGCATTTGGAATTCATGGGGATCACTCTACAACACTGTTCACAAGGAACTTTAAAAGGTGAGCTCAAGATTTACATAAAAGAATTTGTTGTTTTCAGCAAAATATGTCCTAATGATGGAAATTCTTTCTTAGCCATGTTGTAGAACAAAATATTTTTCTGAAAGGTTCTTCAGCTTCCTGTGCCTTCCTGTTTATAGACAGATAAGACTCTTTCAGAGCTGAAGCACAGTAAATTACTGCTTCAGAGGCTGTGACTTTCCTCTGCCCCCAGTAATGCACATTAATATCAACTGCAACCCAGGTGTAGTCAAATTCCAAAGGCCTACATGCTTTTAGAATCTGAAACACAGTTTTTTTCACTTAAAAATGAAAATCCGTCTATTCAATTGAGAGATTTATCTGCTCCTGTCATCCGAGTACCTTTTCTTCTACCTAAACAGAATTAGACAAAATAAAAATCTGTTTCAGTGGTTAACTACCATCAAAACATTTTTTTTTTAATCCAGCTTCTTCAGAGAATAAAGAATATAAAGAGGATTTAAGCACAAAACAAGCGTAGTGTCTCTGTTGCTAGTGGCAAGGAAAAGAAAATGCAGACAGCAAAGGCACCGCCTAAATACAGTGTGGAATAGATTCCCTATAACCAGATCTGTGCACTCACACAAAGGCCATCTGCCAGCAGAGCTAGTGTAGCCACCAGCCAAGGGCAATTTTAAAAGTGCAGCTTACAGAGCATTTCCTCAAAACAAGACAAAAACTCCAGAAAAGGGCTTTCTGGCTGGCGTGTCTACAAATACACCCCGGCTTTAACAGCATCGCCCAGCATGACATCCTGGACTGAAGCGACATGCCAGCGGGAGTGTGGCCTGAGTCACTCCGAGGGCACTGTTCCGGCTGGTCATGAACCTCCTGGTGCCCTGCTGTCACCTTCCACCCCAGTGCTGCCTGGCAAAGATGTCCATAGCCACCGGGAAGCCCTCCATACCTCGGCTTTATTAGCAGCCAATTCCCTTGGCCAGCCTGCACGGCCAAATTTAACCTGCTTTCATTGCGTGCTTGGAAAATGTGCCTAAAAAAAGGGACGACGCGATTGTCCTGCCTCCATTTCGAGAGCACAGTATCAGACACTGAACTTCAGAAAAACTCCCCAGGGACTGTTCAGACTAGGGAAAAAATGCTGTTTCCAGTGAACTGCCTTAATTCGATTGATTATCACACTTTACTGCCAATATAGACACATTTTAGCTGCTCTCACACAACACTAGCAGGCCAAGTAAATGTTACAGGCTGACACACCGTTGCCAACATGGCTTTACTATGCAGGCCTTGAATGAGCCTGAGATAGAAGCAGCTCTATTTTGTTACTAGACTCAAGCTGAAAGCTACTTGTACAGACATATACTGTCTTTAACGTCACCATTTATTGGTCATTTACATGTACTGTACAAACAGCCTTTTAGCTGGGTGCCAAGATATACAAATTTCAATGTTTAACTGTTAAAAACCTGTTAAAAATGCCCTTCTCTTTCCTGTCCCATCTTCTCTTGGTTTAAAAGAAGGGGGTGACTTCAAGGATTCAAACATATACTGATACCCACAGAATTTGAGGTATGTGCCAAGATACCTCAGGTGCCAAGGTTCTGTGCAAAACTCTGCATTGCTTTAATTTCCTACAGTTTGAACTGTAACTACTTTGGACAAAGTCAACCAGTATCTTTTCTATATGTATTAAACTGCTTTTTTCTTGGAAGACCCCTGGTTTATATGACGGACTCATGGCTGAGCGTATGCAAGGCTGAGGGAGGGTTGTCCATGGGCCCGACGGAACAGAGATCACTAATGAATTTTTCTCATGTTCTTAGTCTCTAAATTGCCAGGGTAATTTTGAGGCAAATACCTTAAATTGAAAGAGTAGATTTAGATTAGATATTAGGAAGAAATTCTTTACTATGAGGGTGGTGAGGCACTGAAACAGGTTGCTCAGAGAAGCTGTGGATGCCCCATCCCTGGAAGTGTTCAAGGCCAGGTTGAATGGGGTTTTGAGCAATCTGGTCCAGTGAAAGATGTCCCTACACATGGCATAGGGGTTGGAATGAGATGATCTTTAAGGTCCCTTCCAATCCAAACCGTTCTATGATTCTATGATTCTATGAATGATGGGGTTCTGTGACTTTGCCCCTGCCAGTACTAGCTGCCTGCCCTGGCAGAGGAAGAAGCTGTTTGAGCAGATAAATGACTAATGATCTGTATGTCCAACTCTCCTCTCTCCCCCTCCTGCATACAGGGTAATGCTGGCTGCACTGCTCCCTTTTAGGCAGTGTTCACACATCCACACCACTGTAAGAAATAAAAGCGCTGTGCGTTTATAAAGGTGCTTCCTGCATGAGTTTGCTCTGTCCCTCAGATCTCTGCTCTCATGAAGATCACAGCTGCAATATAAAATATATGATTTTTAACTGTTCAGCAGGATTATTCTGCCAGGGCTGGCAGCAAATAAATTAAAGGAGAGGTTGAAAGAATGAAGAAAAGCCTTCTCTTCCTCAGAGTCTGCAGCTAAATCTAAAGAAGAAAAACTGCTCCCTTCCTCCCCCCAACCCTTCCAACATCTACCTTCCCTTCTCTACAGTTCCTAAGATGTGATGTTCACATTCCAGTAGCAAAGTTCACACATGTCTTCACACCAAGCACTGGCCTAGGAGATGATATGGACTTCAGTGATGTGCACCCACATCAGCCTTTTGAGCGAAGAGCCTTTTTCTCATTAAAAATTTCAGCCAGTAAGGAAGCCAGTGCTGCTGGATCTGTGTTCACATAAGTCCTGCTGCTGCTGCTGCAAACTCTAAAGCTGAGGCTATGGAAGGGTTACGAACATTCAGTCTCAAAGGAAGTGATATGGCAATTGGCATCAATGCAGTAAGTTGGTACTAGGGCCTCTGAACCCTAGGAAAGTTTAATAATGCAGAAGATTGACAGAACTATGAAGAAGTTATCCAGAAATCTTATAAGAGTGACACAACTTTCATCAGGGGCAGGATTCAATAGCTACATCGTGTCATTGACATTGGGCAGAAATGGAGTTGTTGCAGTGACTAGTGCCATCCAAAGGAGCTGTAACTATTATTAAGTTCAGGAAAACATAAAAAAACTATAGACTTCTGCAAAACTGCTCATGATTTAAGAATGTTCTGTATTTCTATTATATACTGACTGATAATATATATATGCTTATGCATGTGAAATACTTAAGAGACACGGGAAGTTGCTTAGTGTTGTTTGATCACAAAAGGCTCAACTTTCTGCAGAAAACAGAATTATTCATTAAAATGCTTCTGAAGTAGAAAACTTCACTGCTGATAGAAAAATTTCTAAACTGACTGCTCTCTCTCCCTCTCTCTTGCATAAACACCCATACGTCCATAGGTCAACCTACTAGACCTGTTTCACAGGTGAGGGTTACCTGGCTCTCCACGTCTTTGTCGCATGTCAGCAGTAACGTTCATGTAGCTGCACAATGGACTGCACGAGAGTGCTCCTCAATTTGAACTTTCTGTCCCCCAAAACAACTAAGCTTCCATCTGAGCTGCTTCTCAACCAGATTTGTGAATGATAAACAGTGGGATCAGGCAGCAGAAGGGCAGGAGACATATAGACGTGCCTGTCTCACCCCACCAAAGCCTCATGCTGGACATAAGGAACCGGAATAACCTTGGCCTTAGCATACTCTTTGCCCCAGTACTTGAAGCATTAAACACAACTAATTTCTACCATTAGTTTTATTTAGAAACCACACTGCTCACTGCCAAAAGAGGAACCTGATCCTCATGCCCACACTGAGTTGGGTTCTATAGTATTATTTTAAGACAAAATAAACAAACAGGCAGCTCAGCTGTATATCAAATGACAAAACTGGGTTCCTGAAATCGTGTTTGGTGTTTTTTTTTTTCCTTAAGGGCAGCAGGCATCTGCAGAGCCCCCCTGAGGGCACTGAAACTTGTACAAGTGCCTCACCAGCCAGGGACAGTTTCTTCTCTTGCCTTCCTTCCACAAGCAGTCTCACTGGTGGAATTATTTGTTCAACTGCAGGGAACATGCTTTGATAACAAATGTGTCCTTCAGTATAAAAAAAATAAACTAAAATGCACACAACCTGAAAGAGCTGGTAGGAAATTCTCTCCTTACAAGTATATGGTGCACAGCAGAAACACAGAGAGTTGACATGAAGATGTCTGACTATGATTTGAAAGGCATTTTCCTAGGCTAACACTATCCCAATTCCCGTGTGGATCAGGATCGTTCCTGACTGAAGTTTCAGTTCAGGAGCATCTGATACACTTCAAGTTCTATCCTATTCAGGACAGAAAATTCACTACATGGTTAAACAAACATGTGCACAGAGGCAGAGGACTGACCAGATTATAGCCAGAGAGTTACTACATCATCTCATCTTTAAGAAATGACCTCCACTGAGGTCAAAAATATTGGAAACACAGAGAAAAAATGCACTGCCAATGCCTCTCCAGTGCCAGTTCTGGGAATAAAGGACTCCAGTGTTCAGTGCTGTCATTTTTGTAGCAGCTATGAATGCAGAAAAACCCAACTTATAAAAAAAAGCCCAAAGATGCCATAAGAAGCCTCGAGTCTCCAAACCATTCCAACAATTAAATGCTAACCTAACATGAAAGGCTGTAATTGGCAACTGATTATTTAAAATTAATCTTCAAGCATTGCTTTAAAAAATGGCTTTTCTTGTGAAAAATCAAGAACTCCATCCAAGTCAAACACTTTTCAAGAGACCTTGCCATCTTTCACTGCAGTGCTCAAAAAATGCATTAGCAGAGATACAGGTTGGCTTCCTCCCCCTTTTCTGCTCATTACCATCAGTTTTGAGAACTGATTAGCTGTGGTTGTTATTCATTAGTCACATCTCTAAAATCTGAATTATAAACACCCCTGTGAGGTCTTATTCTAATCAACCTATTTTGAGTCTTGCAATTAATACTAACACCAGAAAAATAATTGAACAGTGTACATGTAAAGACCACCCCCTCTTCCCACAAAAATCCAGGCTCAGATATGCATGAAAAGGAAGACTAAAATAAGATCTAAAAACTCTGCTATTGCCGGTCTAAATCCTTCTCCCTTGTACACTGCAGCCAGTTCAGCTGGTTAATACAGGTGACATAATGGGTACACGGTAAACACGAAGCAGCCATCAGTGATTTTCCTGATGGGGTCAGAGGCTACAGAGCTGATAGATCTCAGGAGGACAAGAACATGCAGGCATGACAGATTAAGTGACTGCCATTGGCTGTGTGCTTGCTCTGAATACGCAGCTACGGACGATAATCAATTACTTGGGGCTGCTAATGATACTGATCAACTGCACTTAGCACTTGGCAGCTTGAGGGCTACCACCCTGACACTGGGAAAACACACAGGCTGCCCCTGGGTAAGAGGAAGTGAGAGGCTGGCACCAGCAAAATCCTCAAAGTCAACAAGAAAAAACAGCTTGTTCCTTCTTTGCCTCCCTGCCTAAAGTTATAAAATAAACATTTGCTTGGGACTTAGCATGTTGTTTCCCATAAGACAATGCAACTTGGAAATGCTGTGGCCATCTGTGAAAGGTTGGGGACAGCAGTGCGCATGGAGGGAACTTCCACTGCTTCAAGAATGACTTGTTACAGGAAAGAAAGTGTATTACCACCTACATATTGGCTTCCAGAGGTCTCTGTAACACGCTGCCTGCCTCCTGACATTACTTTTCAGGCTTGACCTGTGATCTGAGGTGATTTGGCTTCCTCATCATTATCATCAGCTCAAAATGTTGATCTCTTTTCAACTTTTACAAACAGGGAAAGTAAAAATTTTGTCACTGGTTTCAGAGAATGTAAGATCAGGGTAAACACTTCTTAGTTTGTCTCAGGCATCCTAAACCACAACTTTCTCTTTTAAGATTTGGGACAGGTGTGAAGTTTGGGGCTTGCACTTTATTTTTTAAATAAATAAGGCCTTAAAAAACTCTACTACTGCTTTAACTGTAGAGGTTATTTATTCCCTACTCCTATACAGAAAAAGGATTCATTGCACAGTGATATAAGGCAGTATTGGGAATACCTAAGATGATACCCTTCATTTTAGGGGACTATACCCTCCCTTTAAGGGGCTAAAACAAAAGTAATGCTTTAACTGACAGAGGAAATCACTTCTCTAATTGGTAATAAAAGCAGTAAGTTAGACCTGACCTAAGGTCCTGGATGGTTCTTTGCTCCCAGATCCCAGAGCTGGAATTCTGGGCATCTGAAACCACACTTCTCATCCCTGAGAAATTAGCCTTCCTCCTGCTGTAGGGCAGACAGTCCCATAGCAACACTGACCATAGGGATTAGTTAGAAAGATGGAACATACTCAAAAATGTCTTTACAAGTACACTGCGTTTAATCACCACAAGAAAAATAAATTTTGAAGAAATTACCAAACAGAACTGTCTGAGGAGAATTTGTAACAGCTAGTTCTGCAGATAGCTGTATGTTCCCTGGCAACCCTTTCCCTGAATGCAGGAAATTAACTACAGAAAACGTCTTACTTTTCAAATAATAATAAACCAGCAAATTAATATAGTGCAGATCCATACCACCGGGTTGTTTTTGCAAACCCCGTGCCAAGATTCCTGCTCATCTATTCTCAGGTTACCTCATCAGCAAGCAGCAGCCTAGGACATAAGGCAGTGTATACCATACCTGCTTGAACAGCAGGGGGGAGTTTCAACAGGAAAAATGCAGGAACTATTGGGATTTTTAGCTAAAATGTGCTCATTGTGTAGAATGAAAAGAAGAATTCTCACCACAATGCAGTGAGGATTCATTAAACTGTTAAGAAAGAGGCTTGTAGTAAGAGCCCTGCTTAGTTAGTAATTATTCATTATTGGAAGAGCTAAGTATGCCAGCAATGACAGTTAATCCCTTCTTTCCCTTCCTTCTTCCTGCACAAAGTGGCACAGGAATCCCTCACAACTGCCAGTTCTCAAAAGCTCTGTTCTAGGGCTCAAGATACCCCAGAAGGAAAGCAGCTTCTCCTGTCTCCAAATGTTCCATCCTTCCAGTAAGTGCTGACTGAGGCTGACAAGTTCACGACATGAAGCAAGGCTGCTGGGGAAAACCAAACTTGGTCTGCACAAAATGACTTTGTGCAGCATCAGGTCCAGCACAAGTGCCTACAACTCAAACTACTGCATCCTCCCTCCCCGCTACTGCCTACAGTAATGACAGCAAACCGGGGTTTGCCCTAAAAATGGTAGGCGAGAGGGAGGTTTTCTTGCTGTCTTCAGTGAATGAGAGGGTATAGCCCCTGTAGTGGACCACACAGTGGTAGATAGAGGGGCAAGACTTGAATTTCAACACAGGACACTGCAATTACATACCAGAAAAAGGTTTTCAGTGTAAGTCAAACACTGATGTAGGCTGCCTGGAGAAACTGTGAGTTCTCCATCCTTGGGGATACTCAAAGCCCAGCTGAGCACAACCCTCAGCAACCTGAAGTAGCTGGCCCTGCTTTAAGCAGTGGCTGGGCCGGATGACCTCCAAGAGCTTAAACTGCTTTATCCTTATACCACAATGCCAGTTTTGGGTGAAGGACCTACATAGCTCGGGGAATTTCTTCTTGCTTTTAGCCCTGTAATACAACAGAATAGAAGAGCACTGGAAGGTGAGAACGGAGAAACAGGCACTTTCATTGCTGATATTCAATTAGTTAGTTCAGTTGTGAATAATGAAGGCACAGGGGTATCTTTTTCCTGCGCTATCTGTGCTGCCCAGGTGTGGATGCCTTCAGCCTCTAAAGTGGATATTGATAAGTGCTTAGGGCTTACAAGCATTTCCACAACAAGCATGAGCTTGTTGCCAGCTTGAAGGATGTTAGTCAGGTGCTTTTTACTAGCATGGAATGCACTCCAACATATGGTGTCACACACATTCAAGGGAAAAAAAACCCCAAACAAAACATCAAACAAGCAACCACCCTCTGCTCAATTAAAGTATATTAAAAGGCGAAAAACAGGGAAGTGAATCCTATTCTTGTGAGAAGACATTAAACCAAAGAGGAATGATTTCCCAGTGAGCCTGTTGGCCAAAAACTTCCGAGAACACACCAGAGAGGGAGCTACTTTGATGCAACTTGCTGATGCCATGCATTAAATTACTCTTGTTCTTCCTGTCTGTTCCATCTCAGGGCTCCTTTGAGGCAATTACTACTAACTTGTTATTGCATTCCATTAAACAATCCAACTCTCAAAAAAATGTGATAAAATAATACTTTCCTGTAACAGACTGAGTCTACTCATTCTTTTGGCTACTCCATATAACCACCAAAAAGACAATATCAGAAAGATCAGTGTTTTCTGCACAGTATTAGGTATCAGATACCTAAGATGCATACATAAGTACCATAGAGAATATCCTTGGCAAATTGGTATTTTGAGGAAACATTCCAGAAATAAAATAATCATTATCATTTAAGTCCTCCAGAATATTCAGTTCACCCTGTCACTCCAATTCTCCCTTCTCTCATTCATCCGGATGCTCAAATGCTGCTCTCAAAGATGTGCCTTTCTCTTACCTTTCTCTGAGACTAGAAAACTAGTTTTGCATATTGAATCATTATTTATTTCCATGAATGTCTCTGGGTTCCTTTGACAGCTTTATCTTACTGATGAGGATAAATGTTCTTCCAAAAGCTACTGCCAGACTGTCCTCATTCTCAGATGTCAAAGAACGTGGTAAGCAGAATCTATCAAAAATAACTCATATGGTCTGAGGGACTTGGAAATTACAATTGATAGTTTTGAAAATACAATTGATGCATGGTAGCTTTGGGTAGATCCACTTCACAACTAGCACTCAATCCCTTCCTGCCTTTTTATTTCTCCTGGTCACCATGGGAATTATTCATTTGAAAAACGAATTAGAAAGAAGCAGAGAAATCACTTCAGTATTTCTGAAAATGGGATTGCTTTTTCTCTTCAGATTCTGCAGGTACTCATGTCTAGAAACTTCTTGATGCGTAAGGGAAAGAAACTAAAGGAAGTTAATTTAAACTTATACCAGAGTCCTGTAATGGTTTGGGGCTTCTATAAAGACTGCTTCTGCTTGCATTGAAATCTGACTCCAGAATGTTCATTTTACAAAGCTAAATGCAAGGGGCTACAAGCTGAGAAGGATTAGCAAAAAATTACCTAATTGACCCTACAAGTGCCAACAGGTAAAGCATGCACATGCCGAGCCACTGAGGGCACGTGCAGCAGAAGGCTGATTCTTCTCCCCTTCCCTCCACTCATCCCCGGGGAGAGGCTGAGTTTGCCTTCAGCAGCCCCAGCCCCAGCCCAACCCTCTCCTCCCCATCAGTGGGGGAAGCTATTCCAGATGCTCCAGACCTGAAACATGTTGACCATCATGGTTAAGTGTCAGGCTTGCAGCTGGGTGGCATGAGCTGATGGTGGTCAAGGAATGAAATGTCAGGTAGCATGTTGTGCCTGGGGGTGCTGCTCAGCTGAGCACCATCCAGTAAAAGCCTAAGCCAATTCATTTAGATTTTTTACAGCCATAAAAGGAGGGCGGCACTTTGGAGTTTATATGGATCAGTACAAGCTGTTTAGCTCTCCCCAGCCACCAAACCCTGTGTGTAGGCTCATGCACACGCAGACATACACGTACACACACAGAGTGCAGTGTAGCTAAGCCTTGCTGCAACACTCTGTCCTCATGAGTGAGAAGATCAAGTGGCTGTGGCACTTAAAAATTATCCAGGGCATCCTTTCTATCAGAGATAAATACAATGCTCCTACCAAATCTGAGCTGTTGTGAACCGCATACTGACTGACAGAAGTACATTAAGCATCTGTGTTCTCATCAGACACTGCCTCAACAACTTTTTTAGAAAAGAATTAAACAAAATTATTCCAAATGCTTTCTCTTAGGCTTTTTACAAAAATCGCCCAACTGTACTGGATCATAGATCCACTTAGCCTGGTATCCTTTCTTTGACAGTGCCTGGAAACGGGTGCTTAAAGACTGCAAGAAGCAAGGCAATACAGAGGATGCCATCCCCTTGTACACCCTACTCACTGACTCAGACCCTTGGGTCTCAAAAAGATATTCAGATCATCATAGCTTGACATAGTTCTCCTTTCCAAGAATTTTCCCAGCTTCTCTTTTAATCCGGTTTAGGCTTTCACCCATTCTTGCAGCCTATGGTGAAGTTTCACAGCTTGATTACCTGTCCTGCTTCTCTCATTTGCACCAACTGCTTCCAATTCCTGCATTTTCTAGCTTTGCTTTTGCACCCGTTTGTGATTTTAACACAACTCTCACACCCTCTTCAGCTCAGTCTTACCCAGGCTAAACGGGACTTGGCAATTTGCAGTATTACATCAAATGGAAATTTTCAGACAGCAGTATTTGCATCTCCAAGGTTCCCATCTTATATCTTAACTGTAATTTTACCATGTATTTGTACAAAAAGTAGAAGTATTCATGTGCACACTTGTGAGCTGGTGCCTGCAGTTTTGGCATAACTGCACTTTTGAACTGAAGATGAAAACTTCCTACGTTTAAAATTTATAGTCTTTGCTGAGGTTCATCTCAAATGGAGTAGCACGTCACCTGCAGTGATGTACACCCAGCCAGAACACATAGCCATCTCTCTTTCCCAACAAACATAAACACCAAAGCCATCAAAACAAGAAACTGAGATGCTATTTCTCTTCTTATGTGGCCAGGAGTGCTTTTTGAAGCATGTTTTAGAGGAGGCCAGCATTCCTGAAACACACGTTGCCCTGCTCAGGCTGGTCTCTAGTTGCCACGAGACGCAGGGGCCCCACAGTAGCTGTGGCACACACTGGGGCAATCCTGTGCTTCATGGATCTTCATAGGTGGTCACAACAGCCAGTTCATCAAGCATTGTCTACATGTGTCATTATTAAGGTGGAATCAGCCAAGTTCCAAGCCAGTTCCAGGCTCAGTTCCTCTGAAGTGCTGCCCCACTCACAGATCTGACTGGGTGCTTTGTCCACCTCACTGCAGTGGATGCAGCTAAGAGAGAGCAGAGAACACACATATATCCCTGTCTGCATTTCCCAAGGGATCTGTCAAGGAGAGATACTAAGCTGTCCTTGCAAACGAGCAATTACTGTTTGCTGTCGCTGATACCTTGAGACCTCTGTTTGCAGCAGGTTACTTGGCATGGCTGCAACTTTAGAGGTATTTTTCAAGAGGCTGTTTTGGGATGCAGCCAGGTCTTTACAAGGTCCTGTAATTTCAATAATGAAATTAAAACCAGAACTTAGTACTTGGGGGACTGAAGGAAAAGAAACGTGGGGCTAAGTAATGCCTGCTCACATTTTTTCTTTATGAGATCTCTCAATCTGCTAAATAAAAATCACACAATTCTTCACGATCAAGAATGCAAAGCAGAAAACCAGCTTCTTGATAAGGCAGCAAGCACAAAACTGGGAAGCTTAAAGGGATATGGCTAAATAGAAATTATTTTTCTAGAAAAATTATCTGAATGGACTGATCTTGTCCTTGAATCTAGTGTCTGCCATGCTTAATGGATCTGGACTAGTGTATTTAAACAAGCTAGAATCCATAGAAAATTTTTTAACAAAAATAGTAAAAATTTAAAAGCTACTTAAATGTTAGACAGAACATTTTGGTCCCAGACAGGACTAGGATTCTTTTGAGATCTGGAAATACAGAGTGGTTAGGACCTCATTTCCACTGAAAAGAAAAAAAAGAAAGAGGGAAGAAGGCCCTTCCTGCCTTATGCGATTCTGAAAATACCTTCCCTTGAACTACATATAAATATATTCAGTGGAGACCACATCTTTAAAAGTCAGCTTTTCATGCATAGGGCTTATATGGAGCACAGATACTATATATGCCAAAGCCAAAGGCCTGAAAACAGAGGCTCATAGGAAATCAGAACATATCTGGCCCCAACTCAGCCTTGCCATCAACCATAATCCAAACATTAATGCAAAGAGTCAAAATTACTTCTTAATTCCTAAATTCCAACTAATGGAAATTTTAACAATCAATTTATAATCCCATGTGTCCCTTCAATGAACAGGAGTGAAGAATGAAAACCAAATCTGCAGCCGAGCCTCGCGTAGAAAAAAAAGCTGAAAATGGCTGCTGTACAGGCACAAATTATATTACTAATGTGATCTGGCAGTTTTGCTTGAGTCCCATAGCTGCAGCTTAATCATATCTTTGACACAGCTAAATTGCTAGGATACAATGGGACCTGTAGCTAATAACATTGCTTCAAAAATCAACAAACTCCTGTTTTCCTAAAGTGATTATAAGGAACTCCCATATATTTTACATGAACTGCATCTGCTTAACCATGCTGTTCTGAGGCAAGTTCACAAGTAACCGGCCTGTTTTGTGTCATTAGGGTGGGAAGGGATCAGACAGTGCTTTGCAATAGGCATTCTCAGTGCTGCTCTCAAATGCTCTCTTGGTTTACACTGACATTTAACACAGCAGCAACAGAAAGCGGGAAGATTTTGTTCTTATTTTTAACAAGAAAAAACAAGATAGTGCAGATAGCAAAATCACAACTGATAGTGAGGACACAGGGCAGATAAAAAGAAGTAGATTTAAACACTGTGCCTAGATTCCAAACTGATGTGACGCCACACTCTTAACCCCAAACTTCAACATTCAGTGCTGGAAAACACTGCATCCCAGCACAGCCAGGCTCAGAGAGGCACCAGCTGGCTGGCACGCCCCCTGGCACCACCACATCCACAGTCTACCCCTTGTTTGAGAGCTTTTTCAGTTAAAACCACTTGTCCTGAAAACACTGAACATTTAACTAAGTTGACAGAAGCCAGCTGATTTTTGACTGCAGGGGGGGTTCCTGAGCCCAGTGACACCTGATCAGCAGCCCAGAGGCCCACTAGGACACAGCAGCCCTTGGGAGCCAAACAGACGAGGAGGGGGTGTTGCCAGGAGCATTGGAGGGAGATTTAAATGTGGGCAAACAGGGTGTGGCATGGCAGTTCAGGATGACCCTGATGGCCCTCACACATCAACACGCAGCTGTCCAGGTCTCCGGTTGCAGTGAGTGCCTGAGCTTGTCACAGATGCCACGTGGCAACGGAGACAAAACCTGTTTGAGGTGTGAACAGGTGAACAACCTGCTCAACCTGGAAGTACAGCTGAAAGAAATGGAGAGGCCAAGGAGTATCAGGAAGCGTGAGAGGGGTAGTTCACTGAACTGTAGCAGATGTGCCCTCAATCTCCAGAAACAGGGGATCAAGCTGCAGGAGACAGTCAAAAGACTGAGAGATACCAGGGAGGCTAAGAGGGAGTTGGACTGCTGGTTCTAAGGCCCTGTGGTTGGGGAATCACAGCCCCAAAAATTCACATCCTGGCACACACGCAAGGGAGGGAGGGCATTAACACAGAGACTTGGGAAGCGGTGGGATAAAAAACCAAAGCAAAATAAAACAAACAAAAAACCCACCAAAAAAGCAACAAAAGGAAGAGGAAAGGAACTAACAAAAGGAAGGAGCTTCCTTCAAAGCCAGACATTCCTGCCCAGCTGGATATCCCCACTCAGAACCATTTCGTAGCTCTGCAGGCTAACAAGGCAACACCCCCCACACAGGAAGAACAGCCAGAGCTAACTGGAGCAGCCCAGCCTGCTGCACAAATGAAGAAGTTAACAACTAGTTCAGCCAAGAAAAGGCAGCAGGTGATAGAAGTGGCTGACTGTACTTTAAGAAGCACAGAGGCACTCATCTGTCACCCTGACCTGTGCTCAGGGGAGGTGTGTTGCCTTCCTGGAGCCTGGATCAGGGATGTTACTGAGAAACTGCCAAGCCTAGTCAAACCCACTGTTTATTACCCACTACAGAGTTCCATGGGGGAGCTGGCAATACAGCTGGCAGCAGTCTGGGAAGCATTAAGAGAGATTACACAGTCCTGGGAGAGGTGGCAAAGGGCTCTGGAGCTCAAGTAGTTTTGTCATCAGTTCTCCAGTCAAAGGAGAGGGGCTTGAAATGGCCAGTCAAATCTGGCAGGTCAACAAATGGTTAGAGCAATGGTGCCATACTCAGGGTTTTGGTTACTCAGACCATGGGACTCGTTTTGCCAAGCCTGGTTTACAGGGGGCTGTTGGGGTCCACCTGACAAAGAAGAAAAAAAAGTATCTGAAGGGGGTTTACAGGGAAACTGGAGAGGGACTCTTCATCAGGAACTGTAGTGATAGGACAAGGAGTAACGGGTACAAATTAAAAGAGGGGAGATTTAGGTAAGATATATGGAAGAAATTCTTTACTGTGAGGGTGGTGAGACACTGGAACAGGTTGCCCAGGGAGGCTGTGGATGCCCCTACCCTGGCAGCATTCAAAGCCAGGTTGGATAAGGCCTTGAGCAACCTCGTCTAGTGGGAGGTGTCCCTGCCCATGGCCCAGGACGTTGGGACTAGATGATCTTTAAGGTCCATTCCAACCCCTTAGCATTCTGTGATTCTATGACAAAGAAGCACTCACATGAGCAGTGCCCACAGAGATTGGCAGGGGCACTCATTTCGTGCAAGGAATAGTGAGAGCTGTGGTTCAGCTCTTTATAACTCATTACTACTCTCTGAAGATCCTACCACTACCCTGAGCTTGCATATACTGGCTCCAAATATAGCTCAGAATTTCTTGCATTTGCAAAGGCTAGAGGGAGAAGTCATTCTGCTATCACATGGATTGCAAATTTTTTGAGAATGGGATATTTTGGATAAAGATGTACTAAAAGACTTATGTCGAACTGGCATTTTGGTTGCATCCATCATAGTGGCAATTCTTCTTAATTTCAGATGAGACTTCTTTTCTATTTCTGAATTTTTAATTAAAAATACTTTTTCTTTATTAAAGGGAGTCTATCTGATCCAATCAATGTCAGTATAAGCCTGGTACCTTCTCCCCATTTTTAGTGCCTAATCAGACAGGCATCAGGCTTCACATGTGCATCAAAAAGAGCTCATTTCAATGCATTTCAGACAACACAGGTACTTCACAATGGGTTTATGGTTGTGTTCTTTTCTTTATTAACCATAGCACGTAAAGTAAAAGCACAAAGGCAGTCCTCAAAAAGAAAAATCCCAGAATGCTTAGGGGGGGAGCAATATCTAAACAACTATTCTGCTGTTCTCTAATGTGTTACTAAAGACACCACCATTCCTCATCCCTCCAGAAGTGCTCTTAATTAAATAAGAATCTATTAAAAAATACAGTGCCCCTCAGTGTAAACTCCCCCCCCCCCCCTTCTCTTTCAATTTTAAAAGCGATCTATTTTGCCTTCTCCCTGCCTGGAAGCTCATTAGAAACAGCCCCTTCTGCACATATGCATCACCTAACACAGATTTGGAGGGAGAGACAGACAGAAGAAAGGGAGAGGCAGAAATTAGAAAGCGAATTAAAATAGTAGACCTGTGAGACAAAAAAGCCACTGCAGACAAAGAACACCCGGTACTCACAAGGGAACAATGACGGCTGAGACACGGATGTGAGTACCACGGGATTAAAACAGAAGCTGTTGCTTAACTTTGCAGCAGAGATGCAGTGCTGCTCTAACTAAATTCAATTACCAACAATAACCAAGGCAAATCAGACAGATCTATCACTTTGCTTTCTCTGGGTGGCAGAAGGTCACCATTAAACACGCCTCAAACTTAAAGGGAAGCGCCAAGCATGGGCAGCGTTGCTGTCACAGGCACAGTGTCACTACCTGCTGAGTGCTGTGTAAAGCCCACAGGATCATTCTCCGCCACTCTCCTTCCTCAGTCCCTGCTCCCAAACATTGTCCAGCTCACCTGTTGCCTGAAAAGTCCAAGCTGGTCAAACCAAAAATTTGTTCCCTCTCTGAGAGCTACAGAGGTGACAAAACCAGAAACCCAGGGGCAGACTGGTTTTTTTCCACCCACTTTCTATAACAGAGATTTACATGAGTAATTAACTCCTAATAGTTCACCTTAAAATCACTTTTCCATCCTGCAAGTGCTTTTCCCACCTTGTGCCAGATACCCCAAGGAGCAGCATGGCATCTGTTGATGGCAAGCTACTCCAAACACAAAGTTTCCTTTGAGCTTTATTCCATGGCAGCATAAACAATAAAGTAACAAGTAGAAGAGAGCTGGAGATGAACTTTTTACGAGGGCATGCAGTGACAGAACAAGTGATAGGATGGTTTCAAACTGACAGAGGGCAAGTTTACATTAGATATTAGGGAAAAATTCTTTGCTGTTAGGTTGGTGAGACACTGGAACAGGTTGCCCAGAGAAGTTGTGGATGCCTCATCACTGGAAGTGTTCAAGGCCAGGTTGGATGGGCCTTTGAGAAACCTGATCTAGTGGAAGTTGTCCCTGTCCGTGGCAGGGGGGGTGGAACTAGGTGATCTTCAAGGTCCCTTCCAATCCAAACCATTCTGTGTTTCTAGGAGTATTTCATCAACCTCTCTGACACCAGATAGGATGGGAAGGAGGGCATAGAAATCACATGAGTCTTGGGATGGAGACAAATTCAAAATGCAGTAAATCTGCCTGCCTTAATGAAGAGGGGCTGAGAATTCACATCTAACCTTCATCCATTGCTTAAAATATCTCCAAAGAACAATTTGAACTCCAAGCTTAACCAGGGCCTTTTACACAACTCCCCAGATACATCTGCCTAAAAGGTGGCTTTGCTCTCCAGATAGGCACTGCTTGTCCTGCACTGTCCTCTGAACATAAACCTGCCCCTCCCGATACTTGAGAGGTAAAATGACATGAGCCACATGCTTTTTTTGCCTTTTTTTCCTTTTTTTTTCTTCTTCAATATGAAGTTGTTTCTGCAATAGATTTTAAGTAACTTCATACAGCTGTCCAGCACAGCTGCCGGGCAGTCCCTTCAGTACAGTGGTGGGAACATCCTTCTCTTTGTCCCTTGGAAAGCCGTGCTAGAAGGGACTAAGAGAGCGGATCCAAAATGAGGCCCATACCTAAGCGTGACTGCAAGGTTATTTATTTTGGAATGTTTCGCTAGATTTCATCCTTCACACATGATGGAATTTGCTCCAACCCAAATTTTCATTACCAGACATCCCTGTCCAAGACCAGTGCTTTTAGATGATGATGCAGTGTTTCATTCAGGGAGACTCCAAGGAATTTCTTTCCTTATGTATATAGAAACAAAGCGATGCAGCCTGACAAAATATCTTACTGACCTGAAAAAAGAGTATCCAGAAGAGATTTTGTCTTCTCCCCCAAAAATTCAATTAAGAGCAGTTCACCTTGTCCTTTTTTCTGAAGTTGCAGAGTCACTTCCTTGCTGAAACTCCACGGCATTTTCATCTTAAGGTTTTTTTCCAGTATGCTTTCCTGTGAGAGTTTTGTTCTCTATGATTGCTGGGCTCACACTTGTGAGAGAGGACAGATAGCAAAAGCTCTAAACCAGATGGAGGTACCCGCAGTCACGCTGAGTAGCAACCTTGATTAGATTTTTAATAATGCCAACATATTAAGCCGAACTGTGACAAGAAGAACAGATTCAAAGCAGCCAAGGAGGTAGCTACAGCTCTAATAAATCCTTTGCCGATTTGGGAAGTGGGAGGGTGAGAGAGCACTGATCTCAGCATGTAAAACTGAGGCAGGAGCTTAGAAATTAGACCTGGTACATCACTGGACTACTGCTGGGAAGCCACATGGAAAGACATAACTTCGTATTTAAAAATTTAAGGAGTCAGCTCTTGCTTTCTAATGTCTCTTCCTGGAAAGCATTAAAAAATTATAGTAAATAAAAAAAACTAAAATCTCGGTTAATTGTAGGAAGCAACCTCAAATTCTGCATTTAGAGCCACAGGATCTAATAGTACAGAGTACTTCAAGTTTTGCCACACACACGCACACAGTTGTTTCAAATCAGAGGTTACACACCAAAAGTTCACTTTCAGCCTTTTAGCCTCAGACAGGCTGCACTTAAACCACATAACTGCTGGCAGCTTTCTGTTCACAAACCATCCTGGCAGGTTCTGTGCCCGAGTGCCCGGCTCAGCTGGGTGTCTAAGGGAAGGGGCCGCCTTGTTCATGCTGCAGTAGCACTCCAGGTGCCCTCTTTATTACCTGCCCCTGACTCTGTCTCCTCCCCATATGGACTCCCTGGCTTCCTGGCACTTGTATGTACCATCAAATAATACCTTGCCTTGTTCTCTGACAATGCTTTCATGTGGATCTTGGTAACGGAGCACCTTTTGATTTCTCCACCTCTTGATCTTGGCCCACACTGACTGCTCACTTTTTGTTCCGTTCTGGCCTCACATGGAACTACGGGGAGCAAATTTATTTGTGATTGACCAATGCAACCCTATGCCTAACATCTACAAAGCAAGTCTCCTTGCAAAAGAAAAACTGCAGGATCAGAAGCTCTCTCAGTAAAGCAAAATATTTTGTTTAGTCCTTAGTAATGAGGAAGCACGAAGAAAAGGAAAGAAGAAATGTCAGAAAGTATAAAGTCATTAAAAGCAACTAATATGTACAATTTTGTCAAAGCCCACTTCCAGGTCACAAGAAAAATATCATTTTATTTTATTAGCAGATTAAAATGAAGGAGACACTATTTTCAATGAAGAATTTTACCACCATCTTCAACAGGAAGGAAATAAAAAATAATAATAATAATAATAATAATAATAATAATAATAATTTTAAAAGTGTCTTAAAGACAAGTTTTGCCCTTTGACATGCAGACCTGTTACTGCACTGATGGAATTTTTATTATAGAATCATAAAATATACTGAGCTGGAAGGGACCCACAAGGATTCAGTCCGGGTCCTGGCCCTGCACAGGACAGCCCCAAGAATCACACCATGTGCCTGAGGCTGACAAACACTTCTTGGACTCTGTCAGGCTTGGTGCTGTGACCACTTCCCTGGCAAGGCTGTTCAAGTGCCCAAACATCCTCTGAGTGAAAAACCTTTTCCTGATATCCAACCTAAACCTCCCCCAACTCAGCTTCAGGCCATTTCCATGAGTCCTCTCACTGGTCACAGGAGTGAAGAGATCAGTGCCTGCCCCTCCACTTTGACTCATGAAGATGGTGTAGAGCCCACTGAGGTCTCCCCTCAGTCTCCTCTTCTCCATCTGAACAGACCAAGGGACCTCAGCTGCTCCTAATATAGCTTCACCTCCAGGCCCTTCACCATCTTCATTGCCCTCCTTTGGACACTCTCTATGAGCTTGATATCTTTCTTATATTGTAGTGCCCAAAACTGCCACAATATTCCAGGTGAGGCCGCCCCAGTGCAGAGCAGAGCAGGACAATCCCCTCCCTCAACTGGCTGGTGATGCTTTACCTGATGCCCCCCAGGACAGGGTTGGCCCTCCTGGCTGCCAGGGCACTGCTGACTCATATTCAACTTGCCACCAACCAGGACCCCCAGGTCCCTTTCTGCAGCGCTGCTCTCCAGCCTGTCATTCCCCAGCCTCTATGCACAGTCAGGGTTGCCCCATCCAAGGTAGAGAATCCGGCACTTGCCCTTGTTAAACTTCATATGGTTGGTGATTGCCCAGCCCTCTAATTTGTTGAGATCTGGGCACAAAGGGCAGCAGGACCTCCAGGTCTTGATGAATACCTCAGGTACTAGAGCCTTAGTAGGAGATGCTGTTCATACTGTCTTTCATGCATATAAGCCTTGTCTTTCATATGAAGAAAGGCATGTAACAGTTATTTGAGTAATTGCAATCCAATTACCGCCCCAGGACAGACCTGCCCCTTTGCAGAAATACATCTGGGAATTTGCATAGATTTCAGACTGAAGGTAACAGAAATCATCTTGTTCAGATACAGAACAATCCTGCTTCTAACCTACCTGTTTTGTCAATGAACATAATCAGTGAGGTCACCACAGAAATCCAAGGGTACACTGTGGATACTGCTTGGAGCTGCAGGAAAGGAAAATACAGTGGCAGCAGAGGGGCTACATGTACCCAGCCTCCCAGTCAAGGCCAAGGAAGAACACTTAAGCACTGTCTGGGTGTGCACTAAGTTGAATATTAATGTGCAAGATGGTTACTGGAACCTTTACTATTTAAATTGCTTGTTTTTATGTTATAGTGAAGGCCAAGTGACAGAAATAAAACATTACTTCTCTTGGTACTCTCTACTTAGATTGCAGCAATAAATATTTTTAAGAGTAGTGTTGTCAAATTTCAAGTACAGGTTCATCCCTCCAGATTGTACATCATGCTAGCTTGTTATCTACCATTTCATTATGAGCTTTCATAAATAAACTGGGAGCTACCTCTCTCCTGGGCTGGCTATTTCCAGAATTTGCTTCCATAAGAATTCCTGCTCTTTTAATCTTCCCACACAAGAAAGTGCTTTATTTCTGCTGAAAGCAAACTAACTCCATATCCCTGTCCTACCTGCCTGTGAGGATCTGTTCAGTAGCTATAAGGATCCCACTTTCTTGCATTTCGCAACTTTAAACAAAATGTAAAGAATGTTTTTTGCATACTTAAATAAATGTGAATCTTTTGTAAACTCCCCTTGCCTTTCTGCAAAAGAGAAATAAAAATAATGATAGATTGAAATTACAAATTTCTAATTTTCACATCAAAAGAGAATGAAACTGATTTCCAACCAAGCCTGAGAAAGGACAAAAAAGCAATAACTGAAAAACACACTTTCCCTGATGTGCTAAGGCTGTGATTACCTAACATGATTTCCCTTTCAAAACTCTCCATTGCTATGAGTCACAAATGTCTTTGACAGTGGTTTGCTGACAGTCTCCCATATGCTGGTTGTCTCAAAAACGCACACAGCTTGTCCAGCAAAGTGCTAAACCTCAGCATTTTGCAACCCTCCAGTTTATCTAGCAATAATAGTTGCTACAAAAAGGAAAAAAAAAAGCTGCTATTTGCTCAAAAGTATTTATAATCATTTCAGCTATTTCTGAGAGTGAATACAAGAACAGAATGCCCTGGCATATACAGTAACGAAAAGTGACGGACAGCTCTGTTTTGTGGTTGTTGCATGTGCTGCTGACAAAGGAGATGCTGTTTGGTAACTAAATATATAAAAGATTGATATTGGCCTTTATTTCTGTTTCCTGATTTAACTTTTGTTTCAGAACATCACTGCTTTGGCTTGCACACTTTGTCTTCCAGTAAATCACAGCATGCACTTGCAAACACAGAGGGAGTCTCCAGCTTTTCCCAGGCATCAAATGGTGATTAGAAAATCATCCTGTATCATAAACTGCAGGTCTGAACCTGACCAGTGACACACAGGCTGAAGAAAGAAGGCAGCTAGGAGTGAGAAAGGGAACTGTTGCATGGAGCACAGAGAGATTTATTGCCTATTTAATTACTTTTTTTGTGGTTTGCGCTGGCAGGAGAGACTTTAACTGATATTGTTATGGGTTTGGAGCAAGCAGGACTCCATAAACATGCACTTGTCCAAGCAGTGACACAAACTCAAATCACATCACAGGGACATTTCAAGTTTGTGAAGTTTTCCATTAGATGTTGCCTGCTCGTGGCACAAGAGTACAGAACAGCACAGATGCTACGCTGGCAGTGCTGCAGAACAGCTCAATCCTGTATATACCTCTGCTTCAGCAACAGAAGACAAAAATAGATGCAAGTTTTACAACTTGCAAACCCAGCTCCTCATTCTTTTCCTCCAAACCTCTTCCTACACCTTTAGATCTTTCTAAGATGTTTACCCATCTCTCCCACCCCCAAGACCTTGCCTGCAGCATAGCAGTATATGAATTTGCCTGGCAACCTGACATAAATATCCAACCAACCAGCAAACAAAGCCTGGCATGCTCTTAGCTGCAATGTTTCTGTGCACAGACTTACAACAAATCAGAGCTGGCCACTAGGCAAAGAATTAACTCATTTTCTTTTGCTCAATTTATAATTTAAAGTTTGAGGGGAGAGGCAGACATTTGCCTTCCTTTATTTTACCTGTATGCAATGTTCAGAATTCAGCTCTAGACATCTCTCTCCATCTTTGCTCAGAAAATACAAAGCACCGTATCTGCCCTACTCATTTCTAAACTGGTCAAATAAATACCTCTACTGGGAAGAGGTGAGATAAAGCACAAGGAAAGGTGGGGTGTGAGTAAACGGAGATGCACTGGAAAACACACAGAAATGAGCTGTGTTTGACTGACAGCCTGGGATCCTACAGGTGACCAGCACCCAGCTCATCACTGAAACCCACCACAAGACCTGAGCTGTGCCCAGTGCCGAAGGCACCCTCTCAAGGAATGGGACTGAATGGGATCATTTCAGAAGGAGCACATCACAAAAGGAATCAGCGTGGGGCAGGGATCTGTGCAAAACACCACAGACAACCTTCCTCAAGATTTCAGCTAATGCCAGTCTTCATGGAACCATGGGCTGGCTCGGGGGGGAGAGAGCATTACCTGCCCTGAGCAGCTCCTTGTGTCCCAGCTAGTAACTGGTGGCCTTTCACAGCAGTTCCAGCAGATAATGAGAGCTACACCCTGTGCAGAGAGGGGTACTGCACCCAAGTGCTGCCGTCTTTGTCCCCTCACTCTCTGGGACGTGCGATACACCAGGAGTGTTTCAGAGATCAGCGTGTCCTCTGCACTTCAAACTAGCAAACTTCAAGGTAAGTACACAACAAGAAATCCCCATCTCATTTCTTTAAAATTATCAATGTGGAAAAAATGAATGAGACCCATATCCTGTATCAACTATGAGCAGAGTTGAAAGGAAGGTAAGATCGCATGATATTAATAGTTTCATCGTAATTAAACTGTTACATTCCATCCTGCCCCACAAAACAGATTACTTGAGACTGGAACACAAAACACAGGACCAAGTCAAGCCAGAAAAAAAGTTTCACTCCATCTATATTTGCCACTGCAAATGTAGCATCATGCACAAAGGTCTGAGTCACTGCTGAGCACATGGGAGTTCATCCCACTGTTTCTCTGCCCTATATACATGTAATAAAGAGCCCAGGTAAGAGATCCCCTAGGTAAGAGAAGTAGGTGAGGAAGGCTAACACGTGTCATGCTTTGACACATCGCAGAAGTGCTTTTTACCCTTTGTTTAAGAGAAAGTGTTGCCAATGCAAATAATTATCAATAATAATGCAGTGAGGAAATACTAGAACCTGGTTTGTGTGGGATGGAGGTAAATTTAAATGGCACGCCTTGCAAAAGAGGCCGACAGGCTGTTCCACATGTACTGTTCTGCATACTGGCATGGCTGGAGTGTGAAATGAATGGAAAGCCTTAACCCCTAACGTGCCATTGTTTCCCCAATTCCCTTGCCAACTAAATGGTTAGCAAGAGTGCATATCAGGAGAGAAAGGTCGAGAGAGAGGGATAAGTCAAAGGTAAAAATATTTCTTACAACTGATACTGCAGGCTTGAAAATCCAGAGCACAAAGACAATTTTGCCCTTCTCCCACTACTTAGCTTTGACTCACAGTCAGGTCCTTCCATTTGTGGCTGGTACCACCTAACACTTTGGTGTGGCTGGCTGCACATGAGCATTGCTATGGCACATACTGCAGGAGGTTTAACACAAGCAAACATGAATACTTCTGAAACTACCTGACAGTACAACTCTTGGGTTAGTCTCTCAGATACTTAGCTTTGCCTATCTGAAAAAAATGAGAGCGAGCTCGTTAGCTACATCAAATGCCTTCGTGCTTTGTCTTTCCCCACAGGAAACAATGGGAGCAGAGTCGGGCTTCAGAAGAGTTGGCAAAGGTTCAACAAAGCAGAGGTAGGCAAAAGCAGACACTCATCCAGCACCCCCATTTCTAGAGACAGATGAATGCAAATAGACAACAACCTTTATGGTAAGCCATCTTTCTCTGTCCTCAAGAGCTTCATTTTACACAGGATGGTGTTTTATAAAATATGACTCCTACTACTCGGGAAGGCACATGCTGAATATTTGGAAGAATCAGTCAGTGTACCAACTGACATTTGGATTCTTATTTTCATAACCCAAGACGTATAAACTTTCTTCCCCGTTTTTATTTGACTTTCTAAAACAAAAGCTTGCATTGAGAGAGACCCTGGAACACTTGGGAAAGAAGCTGGCAACACAGAATAGCCCTGAGGTACAAAAAGGGGGTAGCTTTATTTATTCTTCTAAAAAAGAGAGGAAAAGCTAATCCAAACAAACCATATGCATTCTGTGTTGTTGGTGAGGTATAGAGAAATCATGTCAAATACCCAAATTATACAGCATGTCTTTGGAAACCTGAAACACAAGCTACTTTGTCTGATTATGCTCATTTTACAGCTTCACTGAAGAAACTAAAGAAATTAATGCTTCAGGCAGTTACCCAACAATAATAATTGCCAAGACCCCCATCATTAAAATCATGTTGTGAAACTAGATAAAAGCAAGCCCTGTTTTGATCAGACCCCACATCAATGTAGTGCTCACAATCAGCCTGCACAGTCATGCACTGTGGCCAAGCTCAGGCTTTTTTTTATCACTGCTCTGAACCGACGTGACTACACTGTCCTGAGCATGGGCACCATAATGTAAATAAGATGTAACATCTCAGCTGAGGATCTGAATGGGAACACACAACAGAGATAAAATGAGTGAAACCAACAAATTTTAATCAAGACCTCTGCAGAGCTATTTCAAAATGTGCTCTAAAATATTGAAATAAAATTAAAATGTTCATTAACACCATGACAAAGAGAAGCACATGAATTTCATTCTGCTAATTGCAGTAGCTCTCTCACTCTACAGACAAAGCTTCTTACTCCAAATACCTCAGAAACACACTGCCATTCAAGCTATTGACCAAGTTCATATTATGGCAGGTACTACTCAGTATTTTCTCAGTTCTACTGCAAGGATATATTTATCTGTATTTTTTAATGTATATGCTTGATCTTTTCCCCTAGAGATAAACACAAGTGGCACATTTAAAGCATATGCATGAAACACAACATTTTTGAAGTGGCACCAGTGACAGCAGCAGCAGTGCTGGCAGCATGTTAGCATTTGGCTAATTGAGCCATTCAGGTTAATGAGCTTCACAATTGTGAGGATCAACTGGAAAAAAATAATTTCTTTAATACCATAAGCATTGAAAGCTTGCTCATCCAGGTTTCCAGAAGCATCCTATTTGTATCAAAGAGGAATGAAGACACAAATCAGGGAGTGAAAAGAGCCCCTCCCATAGCCCCACATGCCCCTCAAGAAAACAGGACTCTCCCAGACACCCCCTATTTGAGATGCCAAACTGGAACGCCAAAACAAGCCCCTTACTGACAGCAAATTGTGCAGACTCTCCAGCTCCTTCCTTCCAGTGGAATAATTAACAATGCTGGCAAGTACATTATCATAAACTTCAGCGTTAACACCCCCACTGCAAAGAACAAAGGCTGTTCACATCCCTCCCAAGCTCCTGCTGCAGACTGGGTGCTGATTCTGACAAGTTGCTCTGTGCCAATTTAGATTCCTCTCACATTTGGAAGATGATGTTCATAACCACAAGCTAGAGAACACTTTTTAAGTGATGCTGGAAAGTACAGAAAACAGCACTCTGAAAACCTGCAAGCCAGCCCAGATCACCTCCTGATGTTGATTTAGCTGTCCTTATGCAGAATTCAAACAAATGGTTTATAACAGTCACACACAGCATCCTTTATCTCAAAGGATCTTGGAGTTCTGCTAGAGTGGGGCTGGACCTTGCATGTTTATTACCAGACACTCTTCCTCTTGATTGGCTCACAAGTTGGAAGAAGCCAGGTATCTGCAAAAGTAGGTCCTAAACACTTCCATTAAGAAGTTTTTTCCCACCTCCGATAAACAGTCACCATTGACAACATGCAGCAACGTTTCAGGCACTGGGCAAACTTCAGCCCTGGTCAATGTACCATGGCTGACAGCCACCCTTCACTAGATGCAGGCCACTGGGAGGACTAGGTATGTGACAGCTAACCCTGTGTTAGCTGACCAGCTGGAGCCTGCTCATCACTTCACTTGTTGGCGAACTTGAAAATCTAGTGAGGTGCCAAGTTGTTTTGGAGGCTTACTTGGACACACAAGCAACAAGATCACTTTGCTACTCATGGCTGGTGGCTACACAGCTTTCCTTTGGATACGACTTCATGGATACAATCCATCCTCAGGGTATTTTGAGATTAATAAAAGACACGTAGCGAGATGTGTCCTGCACTACTGTCAAGGCTGCAGGTGTTACAGCTCAGAAAGGATACACAAGCTCTAGTATTTCTGAGAGCAGACCTCAGGTTACTACACTTAGGTTTTAATTATAAACTCCAACTGGTCTGAGTGCAACCCTAACCCAACCATAGCCCTTTTGCATGCGTCAAACTTCTACTCTATGAAGGTGGAGGTTTACAACAGAAGAATAATTTCTATAAGGGGCCTTGGGGATGGGACTCTGTTGGCTTTTCTCTTGCTGATCTGCCCCACAGCCAGGACAACATCTCTGATTATAAGGTTGGCACTTGGTATCTTTTGGGATAGTTAGGCAGGGAAGAGGGAACAGCTGCTTTGTATTTTTAATGGATTCTACTGAGCAAGACTGGATTTCTAGTGGAAAGCCAAGATATGTACAGCACCAGAGAGGTATATTTTTTAATGTGCTGAAATAAGTAAACAAAAAAACCCCCAATCCAACATACTTCACTACAGATGCTTTATGTTCTTGTGGTTGTCAATTTATTCAGCAAAGTTCTCTTTCAAACTGCTGTCACAAACTCTCCAAGTGTAACAACAAAAGCTGACATTTCTAGGAGGCAAGTGATGTCAAAGTGCAGCAACCTTATCCATGAGGTAACAAAACAAAGGAGAAGAGTATCATTCACTGGGAAAATGAACAGCCTGTAAAGAAACAACTGCACTGTAAAAGTAAACCAAACAATTCCAACCAAATCAAACCAGGCCATCCCTTACCTCTTCTGTCCCTTCCAAACACCTCTGGTTGCTAGCACCCGGGATGAGCTGTGGCACAGGGAGTTCTCACTTTAGCTGGTATTTAGTACATAGAGTCTCTGTGTTTGGCAGCACACTCTGCTGACACAGAACAACGCTCAAGAGCTGGGAAATCTAGTGTTTCTGTATCTTTTACAGAAAAAGAAAGTCTCCCTCACAGAGAGCAGATGTGTTTTTCACCTGACCTTTGTCAGCTGAGGATGCTGCACTACATTTGGACGTAAGTAGTAACAATGGATATGACCTGCCTTGTTTGTTCAATGTTAAGTATTAACAAGGCCTGTGCTACCTCAGCCATGGCCACACTGCACTAGGCAAGATGTGCCAGCATAAACAGCTTTATACAAACACCAGCGCAACCTCTGGGAAGGACAGTGCATCCCAGGAACAGGGAAAAGAAGCCAAAGGTATTTTCGTGTTGCTCAGAAGAACCAAGCTGTAAAATAAAGGATAGGGGGGAAGATATAAATCCATGTTTGTAGAAAACTCAGCTGTTTGTCAGTCACAGAATGCCTATTTTCATCTTCAAGAAATACAGACTTCATCTTTGGAGGTGACTCCTGGATTTCTCTCACAAATAAATAACTACTACTCAGCAGACAAAGAAACAATAGTCCTCAGACTCCAGTCTATAGGGATTCATCTTTTCTGTTTCTTATACACAGTGGAAATGTACATTTTGTTATCTGCTGTCGAGGAGAGAGAAAGCCAGCAAAAGTTTTATTGCAGCACATTCTCAGGATTCTAAACATACCATATCACATACACACTGTAATGAGTTTCATTTTAACTGCTTTTGGAGACTGCTTTAGTGGACACTGAAATTGAATAACCAGCTCTGCTCATGGAATGAAAGGAAGTATAACAGTATACATAAAAGGTCTGTCATTATCTTACAGAGGGCCTTGCACATAACCCAAGCAGGAGGGATGTGATGGCCATCGGCATGGAAGTATTTTCCATCTTGTATGTTTAAAAACAACAAACAAACACTCAAAAAACCCCCCTAAACCCCCCAAGATACACATATCATGCACCCATCACTTGTATGCACACGTCCTTCATCAGGGATATACAAAGGTGCCATGGTCAGAAGCTGGCAAGTCACACAGCAGCACTAAGGTAGCTCTCCACCCTGCAACACTACAATATCCTTTTGGGCAGGCATCTGCCTCTCGAATTTACATTTTTCCTCCTATTTATAATACTGTATTCTACCTTCCTTTCCCACCTATAACCTCTCTTTGACAATTTTGGTCTGGGGAATTGATGCATTAGGAAAACAATCAGCTTGGTCTGAAACAAAGAGAAAGGGGATATTCTTCACATCTTGAGGAAACCAAGTCATGCTTTCCACATCAGGCAAGTGCATCTGTATTTGGATCTCAAATGCTGGCCTGTCTCCCAACTTTATTTGTTCCATCCCACCATAAATGAGCTATCTACCCATTAAGAAAAGCTATAGTGACCTCTCTCCCCACCCTTTTTTGCCCCTGCTTTCAAAAGGTAATTCAGCTTCAAGCACACTTTCAGCGATGACAGTGGAAATTTTCTTTTCTATTTACTTCTATGAGAGCAGAAAGAGGTTGCACCAGAGGCCTGATCCTGGCTTGTCCACACACAGAGTTACTAAGCAATAAGCCTGCAGATGAAACCAATCCAAAAAAAGATATCACAGAAAACAACTCAAATACTATTTACTCTAAGTTTTTCTTTGCAATTTTTTAATTAAGAAGAATAAATATTTTAGAACTTCCTTTTTCCCCCTTCATAAGACCTACTACACATGAAACACTGCTTTTACTAATTGCCCTGAGCCTGTCTCATTCTCTGTGTTGGTCCATGTTCAATATTTCACTAAGAGACCTCTAAACTGGTGCTTGGTGTTGGCAGCTCCAAGAAGTAACTAGTTTTGCGGTTCAAAGGAAAGAATCTAAGACACTGCCAATATTTGGAAACATTCCCCACCAATGACAGGGAAGAGCAAAAGTCATATTAACAAATGCTTTCAACATGAAAAAATGAAAATGCATTGGTGTTATGCTGCATGTACTTTGTCCCTACTTCTGAAGGAGACTTTTCCTTCTCCTTGTAGACATAAAGGGGGAAGCCATTGCCATTGTCATACTCAGATTCCACCTGCAATAATTTCACTATGAACAAATGTTCATTTCCAACCATTATCAGCTTATTCCATTCTGTCCTTCAGTTTAATGTTTGGATGTTGTTTGCATTTGTTCAGATAAAACAAAAATCACATAACAACCGCTCACATCTTGCACAAGAACACAAAAGATGCTAGAGGGGTGAAGATTTTGTAAGATAAAAGACCACTAAGTGGCAACACAGTCCTCCACGAGAATTTGTTGAGAGCAAAGAAACCTTTTAGGGGGCAGAAGTCCTTAGAAATATTTTATGAATGCTTACGCAGTATTGATACTATGGGTTATGGCTACCTGGCTGCTATTAATTGCCTGAGAGATATTAAAAGAACTTCCTCGGTAGAGATTAAAGCAAATGAAAAGACACATCAGCTACCCCTAAATTACCAGGAAAACACTAACAAAATCTTCAGATATTATAGGCCAAGACAACCCTTTAGGCAATGGTGGTGACAGCACACAAAGCAATCTTTTCCAGCAGTTCCTCAGCCTGTATCGTGCCTTCTTCCTTCAGTATGTTCCTTTGGGGAGACCCCTGGTGGCCTAGTGGTTAGCATGCAGGACTCTCACTGCTGCGACCACGGGTTCGATTCCTCGGTCTCCCGGGTAGATGGAACCCGTTAGCCCTGTGAGGCCATCCATCTATGAGAAGGTCACTCTAAACAAACCTACGTCCTGAGGACCTCACTGCCATTGTCCAAGCTTGCTTGGCCCCGGCAGATGAACCTTAGGATTAAAGGGTGGGCTCAGTTCAGCGCAGGCTGTGTCTCACCTAAAAAATCCATTGCGCAGGCTGGAAAGGTAAAAGACCTTTCCCCAGATCTTCGTTCGCGAAGACTGGCCATTATGTTCCTTTGGTACATAAAGCTCTCAGACCAATATTCATTCACTCTTGCTTTACAAGTGCAAAGAACTTGGGAGTTTTCTAATGTCTAGGGAGAACTGAGTGGCAGAACTTACACATGGAAAGTCATCTGTCTGAAGAGGTTTGTTTGCAGAGGGGAGTACAGCACTGCTGTACCCATGGTTTCTCATTCCTCGTTCCTCCTCCTTCCCTGGACTTCATTAGTACTTAAGTGTACATGATGCAATTATCCTTTTATTCCTTATCTCTCGCACCATTTATCACCACTCTCTTCACCACTGAGATTTGCTACACTGATTTTACTAATCCATGACACACCGCATTGCCTCCCCCACCCCTTTTTTTTCCTCTCTCTCTCTCCAGTCTTCATCTCCTCCTGCTGTTCACCATAAGTGAGGAGCCCCTTACCCAGCTGCACTTCCACCCACCCACCACCCTCTCACCAGGCATTCCTTGCATGTCTTTCCCAGCCTGTTACAACTCCTATTGTTTGTGTACACCTGTTCAATTTAGCCTCTACATGTTTGTGACACCCACCCAGGGCATAAAACCATAACAGTGTGGCAAAGCACGTCCCTGGGAATGCTCTTGGTCAGCAGCAGGGAAGGCTAAATGAGTTAAAAGAAATGCTTCAGAGGCAAAAATATGTAGGAAAGGGAAAAACTAAAGAAAATGAGGGAACTGCTCATTATTACATTAGCAAACCTAAACTATTTATAAGCACTACATCTATCTATCACTTCAATTACAGATTTCTAAATGAGGCTGAAGCAAGATATCCATAATTATTACTGAAATGCCATTTTTACATTAGCCCAACAGTTGTGCACGTTCCTCACAAAATGCAATAAGCAAGCTGCCAATTTATTTTTTTCTGTAAACTACAGATAAATTAATCTAAATACCTCTTCTGCAATAGATTTGATTTTTAACCCTGAATTCCTATTTCCTTTGAACAGCATGAGCTGCACAAAGCATCCTTTTCCCTTCTATCTCCTCTCTTAGGGAGCTTTTTCCTCCCCCATTTTGTTTAGTCTATGGGTGCTCAGAGGAAGAAGTGACATTAAAAAGGCTTGTTTAACTTGCTTGGTAAGACTGTTATTCCTTACACCTCTTCCCCCCTTTTCTTCCATTTGTCCTTTTGTGAAGTTCTTTTTTACAGCTCCCAGTGCTATCTGCTCCACCTTGCCTTTTGCTTCCTTAGCAGAGAGGAACTCGGGAGGTGATGTTTGCAGCCCAGGGATGCACATCCTTCATTTGGAGAGAGCAGGAGCGGAGACTGCCCAGCTCCTGCGTGTCACCAGCCCCAGAGCTGAACCTTGTCATGCTGCATGTTTGTGGGCTCACCCCAAGTCAGCATAAGGTCTGGGGATCACCATATTGTGCTCTTTTGCCCTGGGAATCACCATATTGTGCTCTTTTGCCCCTCAATTCTTCCATTTGCACTTCCCTTATGCCCAGGTAGTTGCTATCCTGCTCATTCTTTCTCTCCCCTCCTAGTATGACCAGCTTTGTTTCCAGGCTTCATTTTCTCTCTCATCACTGCTGGAAACACTTTTCCATTCCCATAAAAGCACCAGGGAGTTTTACAAACCACAGAACTTTCTCTTCAGATTTCATGGAGAAGGAAATCAAGGCATGAGGTGTACGAAGAAAAGGGTGTGGATGTTGTTTACCTGGACTTCAGTAAAGTCTTTGACTCTGTTTCCCACAGTATTCTTCCGGAGAAACTGGCTGATCAGGGCTTGGACAGGTGTACTCTGGGTGACCAAGCCTAAAGTGTGGTGGTGAATGGAGTTAAATCCAGCTGGCAGCCTGTAACTAGTGGGGTTCCCCTGGGCTCAGTATTTGGACTAGTTTAATATCTCTATCAACAATCTAGAGGAAGGGATCAAGAGCACCCTCAGTCATTTTGCAGACAACACCAAGTTGGATAGGAGTGTTAATTTGATGGAGGGTAGGAAGGTTTTGTAGAGGGATGTGGATCAGTGAGCTGAGGCCAAGTGTATGAGGTTCAACAAGGCCAAGTGCTGGGTCCTGCCCTTGGATCACAACAACCCCATGCAGTGCTCAGGCCTGGGGAAGAGAGGCTGGAAAGGGGCCTGGGGGTGCTGGTCAACAGCCAGCTGAACATCAGACAGCACAGTGCTCAGGTGGACAAGAAGGCTGATGACATCCTGGCCTGTGTCAGAAATAGTGTAGCCAGCAGGACTAAGGCAGTGATCATCCCCCTGGACTCAGCACTGGTGAGGCTGCACCCCAAATCCTGTTTTCAGTTTAAGCCCATCACCACAAGAAAGACACTGAGATGCTGGAGCACATGCAAAGAAAGACAATGGAGTTGGTGAAGGGTCTGAAGCAACAGTCTTATGAGGAGCAGCCAAGGGAGCTGGGGTTGTTTAGCCTGGAGAAAAGGAGGCTCGGGGAGACCTTATAGCTCTCTAGAACTACCTGAAAGGAGGTTGTAGCCAGGTTGGGGTCAGTCTCTTCTCCCAGTTAACATGCACCAGGACAAGAGGAAACAACCTCAAGTTGTGCCTGGTGAGTTTTAGATTGGATATTAGGAAAAATTTCATCACTGAAAGGGTGGCCAGGCATTCAAACAGGCTGCCCAGGGAAGTGGCGGAATCACCATCTCTGGAGGTATTTCAAAGACACGCAGATGTGGCACCTGGGGACATGGTTTAGTGGTGGACTTGGCAGTGCTGGGTTAACGGTTGGACTCGATGACCTCAGAGTTCTTTTCCAACCTTAATGATTCTGTGACTCTTGAATATGTGATATACATGTTCCAAAGTCACGCAGACCTCCCTGAGCAGGCCTGAGCACAGATCCTTGGAGCTGCTGATTTGCTACTGTATATTTCAATTTACAAGAGAGGTAACTGTGGTCTAAATGTTCTCCCTCACCACATATAATTTCCCTGCCTGTGCAGAGAAAGGTTTGAGCCACACACAAAATAAAATCTATTCTAGGAGAAACTTTTTTTTTTCCAAATTAAACTGTTACAGCAACAGAAGTTGTTTGAAATGGTTGGGCAGAATCTCCCAGAGACACTCTGCTATCGAACACTTATTTTCCATTGCTCTCCACACAAAGAATGACAACTTTATATCACAGGACAACTTTTTACAAAAAAAAGATATTAAAACAAATTATAAAAGTTGATGGTTACAGCATAAGCCCTACTTTCCTTTCAACTTCATCCCTTGGCCTTCTACTTCAAAAATAGCTTTGAAGATCTACTGTGATTTTTGCCCTATTGCCAAGATCATGATCAAGTCTTGACTCTGACCTGGCTTTCAGGGCTTTGTGTGCATTCTAAGGTTTGTTCCACTGCAACCACAAACACTTCTAATACCCCCTTTGCATCACTTTGAGCTGTGAATGCTGCTTTAACTCTATTAAGCTACCACGCTGTATTGTTAGAGAGCTGCCTGTCCTACAACTCTGTCCTAATTTTGTACTTACCTACTGACAATTCTGCCTGGTCCATAAAATATCCCTCCTTCAACTCTTAACAACACATTTCACTTGGTGTCTCATAACTAGGAAAGTCTTTGCAAGTAAAGACACCTGGTCGCCCTTTCTCTGCCTTGTTCAGGTGCCATCATACCACCACTTCAACCCATCATAACACCATGTAGTTAGAAGGATGGCAAGGGTCTGAATTTATTTTCTGCCAGATAAGCCCTACAAGCCCATTTTTTATGTGGCTGTAGGAAATTTGGTGCTGACATCAGAAGGCAGCGGGAACAAGTGTCCAAAAGTGGGACCTTCACTATCAACAGCTGTGCAGATCCATACTAGATAAAAGTAAAACAGCAACTGCAGTCAAAAGCCCAAGGAACTTGCCTTGAAGCTAAGAGCACTGTTGAGAATCTGTGCTAGAGAAGAGGACAGCAAAGTCAGGCTGCAAATACGAAGGGAGGATAATTTAATTCTTACATAAATATTCTGAAATAGATAATTATTTTAAAGTAATTTGCAGTGCTAGTATGTTCTAGCTCTCTTCATGCCTACTTCTACTGGGTCTTTTTTCACCTGATTTGACTAAATAATCAAGGAGGATATTTGCTCATTCTAAGATTACTAAAGACCTGAGCTGTGCATCCCAAGGACAGGCATTTTCACATTATTCCAGAAACATTCATATATAGTACAGGTGCTGAGAACACAGAAGCTCATGGTATGGCACAGGCAAGCCCTACAGACATTCAGGTTATGTACCTATATCGAAAAGTCAATCATCAACATATTTATTTTAAAATGAAAACTAGATCCAGTACAAGCTAGACACAGTGAAATAAATGGCAGAGTTCATAGGACTGAATCAGAGCCCAAATGCCTCAAAGAGGACATCATTACCTGTTCCACTAACTACAATTTTTTAATTAACAGTGACAGAAAATACACGTAACTAACACTTGCAAGACACACATACACAAAGTCAAAACTATTATATTTGCGTTAAGGCAAGCAGAGAGCGTGTAGCAAAAAGTAACTCAGCCTCAGCTGTTTTATCTGAAGGGAGCATCATCCTGACATTTGGGCAGTTGGCACTTTAAGATCTCCCAGAAGATTTAAGTCAAGAAATCTTGAGTAATTCTTCACAAGCAGCACAGTCCTATGTACAAACAAGGGCTGCATATGCTGGAATCCAGGCAGGGTGGACAGAAACTTACAATCAAATCTTAAAAATAAAATTCAATTTTTTAAGAAAAAAGGTGGGGTGGCATACCCAGAACAATGAGAAGCAGACCTTCACACTGAATAAAACCCCACTTCAGCTGGTTATGGCCAGCATGTGGAAAATCACACATTATTAGCAGGTGAAAGAAACAAGTGTATACTTTTTTGCTGACTGTAATTTCAGCCTTGGCCCAAACTGTCCTTCTCCTTACCCAGGAGTGCACTTATTGCATCTTGGGTCGCATCTCTCTATAAAATACAGGTTTTAAGAGACAGCTCGTTTCTTTACCTTTAGGGAATGCCTGGGAAGTCTTTTCATTAAAATGCTAATAGAACCATAAAGTTTAACACCAAATTTCCCCCACTTGAGCTTGAAAGCAAATGCTTTGGTCTAATTCTGATCAGAACACTGTCTATTTTTTCATTAAAGTTTTATTCTGATGTATTCATTATTGAGAAGCCTATGAGGAGCTGCATTATATTCAAGAATGAACTGAAATGAACTTTGAAGCACAAAACAAAGCCCATCTATGCAAGGCAGCAAACTGCATAAGGAATTAAGAGATGAGACTTGCTGCATTTCTAAGTGGCTTGTCACTGTAATATACCAGTACTTTGTTGTTCTTGGGGCTACTAACTGCACTTATCCCTTTGGTCCACTTTATTTGGTGTATTCATTAAATAACAAAGCATCAACACTTAGCATGCACATTCATGATGTTTCCTAGGCTGGCTCTCAATTCATCTACATACTAATGCAAGAGGACACATTCTGCAATACAAACAAGCCCTTGTGTCACGTTGAGTTACATGTTCTCTGGCTTTTCCCAGTGTGTGGGAGGGTGCAGACTCTCTACAAAGCTACTGCTACCCAAAAAACTGGGCGAGAATGCTTCCAGCTTCCAGCCTCCTTGTCAGTCAATAAGAGGCGAGGATGAAAGAAATGCTTAGCTTAAAACTTGTCTTTCTCAAAATAGCTGTAGGATCAGCAGCGCCCAGTGCTTCTTTTACTTCACTACTGCAGCGGCCCAAAGATATAATTTGTGGGCCAGCCATGCAGAGCTAAAGTACATGATGAGATTTAAAGACGATTCAATGCCCCAACACATTTTCCCTTAGCTCCACTCAGCCCTCTTGGAGTGCTCTTTAAGAGCATTGGCTTATACACTCTTGATAACAAAACACTTAAAGAAGCCGCAATCCACGCTCTTGCATGCACACAGTCACATGGTTTTCTCACGGTAACCCTCTCCTTTTCCTCTGCCCTTTTTCCCATTGCCCTTTTCTCCTCATCCATTTGGATGACATCCTCCATGGGACAGAGCCCAAACTCTCTACCTGACATCCTCTGTGAGTCCCCTCTAGTAAGGAGGAAGAACATACAGTAAAGTTAAGAAAAAAAGGGCACACACACACTTTCCATTTTGTATTTGAAAAGGAATCTACATTTTCTTGTGTCACCTGCCCTTATTTGAGAAATTTCTTTTCTTTTGGTTCTCATTATGGTTTTAATGAAGCAAGGAAAGCTGATTTAAAATGACTCTACTACAAATGAGCTGACTTTAGAAAAAAAAAAAAGGAATGCATTAGCAGAGGAGAGGTTTCTAGCCAACCCTGTAAGGCCGTGTTTTTACAGAGTCCATGGGAGGCAGATCTCTGCTTCCAGAACACACCTGAACAACAAAAAGGGGCCAAAAGGCCTACCTCACTTCTGCTGCACTGGAGGAAGAGGGCAGCTCTGCACGATGCCAGCCCAAGGACTGCAGGGCTGGGGGAACAGCGCCAAGGCAGGAGAGGATGGGAATGGGATGGGGAGAAGAGAGTAACCCCGCATGGCTGCTACTCCCATGCAGGGCCACTGGCCTTCCTGCCATCTTCTGTCCTGGTCATTGATTCTTACCAGTCCTCATGTTCTCCTCAGCCTTCCTCATCAAAATTCAATTGCAGGGCAACCCTCTCCTTCCCCTTATCCATTGGTACTTTGTCACTAACACCAGGATTCCCAGACAAAGAGCCGCAGCGCCACAGGTGCTGAGGAGCGTGGGCTGGCCACAGGGCAGACAGGTCATGCTCCAGAGTCCACACGGGCTTCTCAGGTTGAGAAAAAAGGAATTTTAGCTTTGCCACTGATGGTGAAAAAATAGAGAATGTTCCCAAAGCACTGGAAGCTTGGCCTATGAGAGAACTGTACACCATGCTCTCCCTTACTTCAGAAATCTGCCTTTGCATTTCAAGCAAAGATCTCAAAAATTAAAAGCTAACTACAAAGAATAGAGCCAAACAACTTTCCATCTCAATTGCTGCACAAACATTCTTTCAAAACTGTTGGAGCTACATGAAAGGAAAATAAGCACAAAAAGAATTTGAATAATGCCTATGTCTAAGGGTTACTATCTAAATACCACATACTCCAGCACTTATGAATCACAAGGCTCATTCAGGTATAAATCTCTCCAGAATATTGTCTGTTAACACCTCATGATGCCTCCATCTGTTTTTGATCCTCCACACCCACTTTAAGGTCACTTAATGTCAAAGCACTAACACCACAGTGCAAAATCAGTAGAGGGGTTGCCTGACTTACAGAAATTTCAAGGTGTTCTGAATTGTGCTTTTACCAAAACACCCAAAACCCAAACCCCAAACCATTTAATAGCTTAACAAAGTCTCAGCTAGCACTGACTAGACATAATCTTACAAAGGTCTTTTGTCTCTGCCCGAAATCTTCGGGTATAGAGCACTCTTTGCTGTGATAATTGGTTTGGCTGTCCATTCCACCCATCAGGTGATGGAAAATATCCATCAGACTAAATGCAATGTGAGAGAATTCTCTTTAGCCAATTAGTTGGTAATGAGAACATTAGCCACAGTATCTTCTGCAGAGGGCACCTTAGCAATTCCAGCGAAGCCCACAAAGATGACAGTTCTATCTGTGTGATTAATAGCTAGCCTGTGACACTATAGGAATTCTACACAGTTGTGTAAAATCAGGGAGGAATGATCCACTTTACGCTGTTAAATATTTTAAGAGCCACAGATGATTTTATATTACATTCTAATACATACACTTATTTTGTGTCTTGCAATTAACTCTCCTGCACCAAGAATAGTTTTTAAAGCATTTGGAGTTCTCCAGCCAGGAGGGATTGTATAAATTCAAGCAGCAGTTACAGAATGGTAAGATTCTTCCTTGTACAGTGCGGGTTTGAACATCAGGAGGGCAAAATTAAGTCAGCCTGTTTCTCCACTTTCACCTTAAGTATATTCTTCTGACTCTCTAGAAAGTGGCTTAACTTCCAACCTGGCAGGTCAGAAACAACCACCTGTGTAACGTGCAAGGCAAGGGGAAGTCAATATTTGTTCTTCACAAAGGGACTTTTGGGACAGAGAGTACTTTCCTTGTGAACTCACACATATACATGCAAAGGCACACTCAGATGTTCTCTGATCTCAATGGGATCACACCCCAAAGTCCTTCATACCAGCATAAAGCAAAGGGGGAACCGTGTTACCCTCAGCTGTATCGTGGCACCGGCAAGGAGGGGATTCGAGCACCACTGCACCCAGAACTGTACCTGTGAGTTGTCCCTAAAACACCCTGAGGGCACTCCCACATGCCAGCACCCTGGGCTGACCGACTAAATGACCCTATGGGGAGTTTCAGACCCCACATCTCAATTACTGGGTTGGGCAACACAGAAAGAAAGAAAACTATACTGACACGTGAATTGATTCAGCTACACCAGTGAAAAATCTTTAAATAGGCACACTGCAAGGCTACAGTCCAGATTAGCCTAATTGGAGTTAATTGCCAAACAAAATAAACAATTTGAGTTTCCTGTTGTGCCAGAAGGGTGCTTGTAAGAGAAGTCTACAATGGGGCAACTATTGATACATCAATTCATTTACACTGCAGGCTTGCCTAACGCAGTCTGAGTTAGCTGTGTTGGGGCAGAAAAGGAGGGGAAAGGCAAAGTGGATTAGCGAATGGTGCAGTTATGGGAAGTGACAGAGCAATCAATAAACTCCAGGTTCAGAGGATAAATTGAACTGACAAAAGTCAGCCTTAGTTTGCATACCAAAATTTCACTTGTATAAATCCTCTGTGGAGAAGGACGGAGTAACGTAACAAGTAGGATAATCTGAACCTATTTTTCTTCTCTAACTACTTTTTCAAAGTGTCATTTTTTCATCAGTCCAGTCTTTCCTCTAACTGGAGCTTTCTTAAGCTTGGAACACATGGCAAATTTCAGACGGAATGTATTAAAAAGCGCTTAGATACCATGGCGATAGGCACATTGGGAACACCACACAACACAACAGCTGAGACAGACAAATGGATTTGTACACAGCGAATTTTGTACAAAAGAATTAAAATAAATCTGCAAAAGTGTGTATGTGGGGGGAACACAACAGCCTTCAAGGCAATTTTACAAATGCAATAGACTATATAATGCAAACTCACACCTTTGTTGAGTGAAGAAGCCAAAGTAGCACGGAACATTCTCAAAGCAGTATGGAACACTCTCACACAGCATTATACAGAGATCTCAACAACCTAAAGCAGGCAGAAACAGCCTTTCAGAAGCACATGGACTTTGCTGTGTGAGCCCTACACAGACAGTAGGGCTCTGGGGCAGGGAAATAAGGGAGACGCCCAGGGCAGGACAGGGACTGAATTTCACCCAGAAGGGCAGTAGGTACCAGTTGCCCGCTCTGCACCAGCTCACCCAGCACCATCCTGGCAGGGGCAGCAAGGAACGGGCAGGAGCAGCAAGAGGAGGGACACAGCTGCACAAAGTCCAGGCAAGCTGAGTTGTTTTGTTTTCTTGAAGCCTATGGATCAGAACAATTTTTTTATCGAGCACACTTCCGTGCTTTTATGTAAATTATTTTTTTTATATAAGGACACTTAATCTGCTAATATTGCAAAGGGAGTTGTTCAAAACTGGAAATTAAATTCGATTGATTGCAGATTGACAATGTGTCATCTGTTAATTAAAGGTGACAGCTGTAACATTATATTTCATTGTACAATGCAAAATTATTGACTGTGGCAAGCTCTTAGGAGTTTTATCACTCTTTTACAGTCATCACCGGGGCTAAAGAGGCAAGCACAGTATTAGCTCCACAAAGCACTAAACGAGTTTGCCAGACACTCACAAACAGATGGGTTCTGTTGGCTTGAAAGGACAAGTATCATGTCCGTGCTTGGTGGGACAGCGGGAGCTGTGACGTGTCAAGGCAAACGACATGAGTGATTCACATGGTACCTGATTGTAAGCAGAGCAACCTTTGGTTTCAAGGAACGCCCATCGAAGCACTGCTGACCCTGTGTTAAACTCTTGCATCACACAGATTTGTTCAAATTTCTGTCTTCTCTTCCCTAGCAGACAGAAGAACGATCTTAATGCTCAAATCCTTGCCTGGACATCGGCATCCTCACTGAACACCACCCTGCCTTCAGTTCCCCACTGCTGAAGGTAGAGCCACTCCAGCACCACAGGGAAAGCTCAACGCTCCTTTGGTTGAACCTACATGTTTTATTACACTACCTACAACCTGTGGGTTACATCAAGCACTGTGATATACTGTGGACTTCACCGTTTGATCATTGTCTTCTGGTGATATCTGGAGAAGACAGAGGTCTCTGCTGATGGCTTTAGATTATCACAGGAAACCCTTCACTGGTACTGCTCAGAGCCATCAATAAACTGTCTGTTAACAATCATGATGTGCCTTAAGTGGATCAATTGTCCTTTATGAGTACAATCTTTGTAAAAATCTCATTTCTGCAATGGTGTATCTGAGTTTCACAAGCTTACTCTGCTCATCATGTCCGACCACGAGTTCTGAGGATCATTTCACCCCACCCAACCACTGTCTCTCTGAAGATACCCACCATTTGTCTTGAGATTTGCAGCTGGGAAAACTTGGTGGCTGTAACACACAAATAATCACTGAACATGCTCCTCTCACTTACAGTCAGCAAGAAGATTATGTCTTTTCCTTCCAGATCCAGTTCTAACTACAATCATCCACACTGCTACTTAGAGGCAAGGTGAGGACTATATTCCCCACATACACCAGCAGAGTCAAGCCAGCTATAGGGCAAACACAGGCACTTTTTGTCACTGGCACTGAATGGTTTACAGATAAAATTCACTCATTTCTTAGCTGTGCCTAGAAAATTCTGCTCAAGATACAAACATTTTTGAACAGGAAAAACTTCATACACAAAATAATCTACAAAAAGACTTCACACCAGTTTCACATTAAACAAACTACCAAGCACATGCTTTTGAATCACAAAAATTCTGTGCTGTATATGTGAGAAGGGAGGCATAGCCTATTTCTTTTTAACTAAATATGACTACAAGATGGCCAATTCCTTTAAGCCACTGACCATGTGGCTGCTTGCTCTTTGGGACTACAGCCATCACACAAATGTCTGCAGCGTGCCGAGCAACACCCCCTTCCCAAATACTCCTGAAGGAGAGCAGGGAAACAATAGCTATAAGGTAATAGATATGTCAGAACTAGTGACAGGAAGGCTGAAGCCATACTCAGTGTTTCTCTGGTAGAAGGAAAGATGAGCCTCAGAATATACACCAGTGTCCATGACTAGTAGAAGATTAACAGCTGTGAAGAGCACAGCAGAATAACTTCACAGTGTTAACTCATTTCCTAATCACAGCTTGGAACTCACAGCACAAGGAAAAACACTTTTGCCCGTGTGTGCATATAAATACAAAGCAGCATAATATTCTATTTCTTTCCCCAGGTATTACTGCATTTATCTCCAGAACATGAGCGGCTATTATGAATTATCTCCACCATCCTGTGTTCTCCCTCTCCCCTCCCCACGTCGCTGTGAAAGGGGGGTGAGAGGAGAGCAAAGAAAAGATGGCACCGCTGGATTCCCTTTCTTCAGCTTTTACCAGCCTTCGGAGGTCAGGATGCTATTGGCTCCGCTCTGTGTGTGAGCTGGAGCTGTTCACTTAGCAAC
This sequence comes from Neopelma chrysocephalum, assembly GCF_003984885.1. NCBI lineage: Eukaryota > Metazoa > Chordata > Aves > Passeriformes > Pipridae > Neopelma > Neopelma chrysocephalum. The sequence continues at coordinate 1,260,230 of NW_020897795.1, read as the reverse complement.
AGAAAGCAGAAGCGGCAGACAGCAAAACTATCTGGCTATGTGTGTGTGCGCCTGTGTGAGAGAGAAGGAGAAAGAGAGAGAGAGAGAGAGAGAGAGAGAGAGAGAGAAAGAGAGAGAAAGAATGGCTCAGACGATGTTCTCTGCTGCTGCATGCGGAGGGTCTGCTCTACAGAAGTGCTGCACACCTCCAGAGATGGCAGCAACAGGTGCTGGTGCTCTGCATCCCACTGAAAGCAGCTCGAGTGCTCAGCATATTGCATTTTTAATATAGGAGCTTAATTAGAGCCTACTAACAACAACAACAGACAATCTCAATAAAGCCTGTATTTAATGCAAGTCGTAAAGCACGGGTTCTGTGCCCGAAACAATACAGATATAAAACGTGATGTGTTATAAGGGAAAAGATGGGAAAGAAAGGAAGGTTATGCAGAAAGGACAAATGAGTTTACTTTCATCTACCTTTTCTCCCAGTATCAAGGCAAAAAAAAATCAAGACTTAACCCACTGTAGCAAGACATGGTCCGTACCATTATTTAACCTCCAGAAGTATGAGCTTGTATCCCACCTACTTCTAAACAACAGTTTCGTACTTAGAAAGGAAAGAAATAGCAGAGGAAGGTATTAAGACAGGAGAAATACATATTTTGCAGATCTTAGTTCCTTTATGAAACACAAGAGACTTGTGCTGAGATATGACTGATTATTTCATGCTGTTGTTGAGAGCAACATAAGAGATTTCATGCAGATCATTCCACAGAGAACATACAGCCTGCAACTCTCCCATGCGACTGGCATCAGATATTTTCCTTCCTGCCACTGTTATGGAAGAGCTCTGAGTACCCACCAGGGAAAGCATAATTTTCTTATATGTAAGGAATATCTCCCTCCTCTCCACCCCATCCTCAAATAAATGGATTGTAGAGCCAATGTAACTGACCCTGTTCTTTCTCCCAATTGATCTACATTTCTGTAGATGTAAAATTTCAGTTTTAAAACTAAATGTAAGTTCCTCTATGTGTGGAGTTTATCACTGCCAGTCTTTCCAGTTTTGAACATCTAATCCTGCAAATCAAGCCCACTGTAATGTAGCAGCTGAACAGCTACTCCAGTTCTCTACAGCTCTAAACAGATGCACTCAAAAAAACCCCAACCAGGACCCTCTTGCTATTCAGAATGGGGACCGTAAAAGCAACCCAGGCTGTTGTTTTATCCTTTTCACCTCTTTTGTGTGACAATTCTATTACATTTTCCTTATATTCAACAATACAATGGATATGTAATAAAGGAAAGGAAACCGTACTTCCCTAGATTCAATATATCAAAAAAGTATATGTAATTGTTAAAGAGGAACCTATATTTTTCAAGGAACAGAACTACAGCATGGGTTGCAGGCCTAGTTCTTGTATTATTTCCTCCATAGAAGGACTTCACCTTGCCAACAAAAATCTACTGATTACAGGAACTGGGCAGAGGCGGAAAATGTTGACTAGTGAGAGGAGGCCATTGGTACTATGAGAAGTAGTCTGGTGTAAAGAAAAAAAAGTAGGGGGCGAACCCTAAGAGGTTTACCTACCTGAGCAGGGCCAAAGAGCACTGCAAAAAGCCAACCACTCAAAGATGAAAACGAGTCCAAACAAGAGGTAGGAATCACAGCTACACCATGCAGTGCCAAAACTGAAGTTTGCTGTCATATTTTAACATTCAAGACCCGGGGAAAAAAAATTAACTACTTGAAAATGAATGTCTACAAATGCCACCTTAAAGATATCACCCAAACCTCCACCTCAATGATTGGGAAGTGGAGGGCACACATGGTATGTGCAGGGAAAGCAGAGGCCCCGGGGAGACCCCTCCATGCAGTGCATGGCTGCTGCTCCCCACACTGGGCCTGGGAAACAGCCTCTTTCCTTTCTGCATCTTTTACAAACGCAAGTGAGCAGCAAAATGGTTTTTTTTTTCTGTTCCTAAAATTCATGCATTCACCTATACTCCACCAATCCCTCTTTTCACAGCTCTCTAAGACTGGAAGATCCTAACGGAAGCGAGGCCCTGCCGTGGTAACCTTTCCTGTGCTTCAGTCAAACTCTTACCAAAGCCAGTGGGACTGTGAATGCTCCCTTACCAAAAATTGCTCGATTCTTCAGATTTTGTAATTTAAGGAAAAGAAATACTGATTACACAGCTCTCCAGTAATATGAAAGGCATGACACAGAAGTAAGTCACATTGATGGTCTACGATGGTGTATGCATCTAGAATCTGCATTCTGTTGGTGAATGTGGTGAACCTGCATTCAAGAGAAACCAAGAGGAATATTCCATTTCCTCAAACTCTGCCAGGGCCTCAGTTTTACAACATCACCTACAACTCAGGTTGCAGCCTGCCATCATGTCACCTGGCACCACGGCAGCTGGTGATTTCCCCAGGGGTTTGCCTGGCTTGCCCTCTGCAGAACTGCTCTGGCAACGCCTGAATGTGTGGTATTACTACCACCAGGCTCCAGGGAAAGAAGCAGCAATTTGACGACTGCAGAAAGTCCATCTGGGAGTTAATGGACTTTTCAGAAGGTGCCTTTCGACACTTTTTTCAGGGAGGTTATTTGAGGCATTTGAATTCACAGTCATCTTCTACAAGTGGCTAAAGAACTGACTGAAAATGTAAGCTTAGATATTAGATGGCTTTGAGGATTCCCACTGGGATATATTCACAACTTTAAATGAAGTGATGGTCATTGTTATTATCTCATGAATGTGAAATCTGTTTGCAATATCAATACAGTTAGCTGAGATGAAAGCCCAGACCCAATAATACATTTAGTCTTCTGACATCCCATTTTCATCTGTCTGCAAGTAGCATGTTAAGTGGAAAAGAAAACAAAAACCTGTGATACTGGGGCTCCAAGCTCAGTGGCACTGGGACCCCTCTGCCTGTGGGTACCTCTGAGCCCCTTTCCTCTTCTCTCATCTCTTTGCAGCAGCAGGAGCTGAAACACTTCTGCCAGAGCCCCAGTGTCCACCTCATGTGGAGCTCTGAGGTCCCAGAGGCTAGTAGCCCTACAGAGGGCAGGGACTTCGATCTGCTGAGCGCATCATCTCCTATTTATTGCTGAACTCTGATCTTAGAAAGAGCTGGGAGTCAAGAGTAGTATCCTGCCTTGAAAGACAAGCATCTCTCAAGGCAGCCTGTTCCATGCCTGCAGGAATTATGGTACTCAACATATAGAAACACAGAATGGCTTGGGTTGAAAGAGACCTTAAAGATCATCTTGTTCCAACCTCCCTGCCATGAGCAAGGACATCTTCCACTTTCCACAGTTTGCTCAAAGCCCCATCCAACCTGGCCTTGAGTTAATTTCAAAAGTATATCACTAGGTATTGAAGTCATCTACCGTGTTACTCCTCAGCTTGCTTTTCCAAGCACAGAACCTTGTGCCCACAGGTGAAGGGATGACAAAAGGACCAGAGCACAAGGCCCATCTTACTCAGAACATGAGAAGTGGTTTCATTTGTTCAGTACCTATCATGAGCAGCATGACCCCAATCCTGCCTGTATTCCAAAAACCCTGATCACACCGAGATGGTCTGGCTGAATGACCTGCAGATTTTGTCCCCTCTCTGAACTGACTGAAGTCCTGCAGCTGTGCTCAGAGAGTCACCAAGTCCTGAGGACAGGCAGAGCCCATTTGCTGGGCCTTAGAACAGCACTAACGCAGCCAGCACGGCTCTGAGCAGGGGTGCAGCAGGGAGGCTCTTGCCCGCAGTCAAACAAAGCTGCAGAGATACCAGCTGTACCCCACAGCGTCTGCACAGGCTCAGGGCTGTCCCACAGTTTCCAAATTACACACACGTGGTTTAAAAGCTCGCACTTTAAGGACTGAGCATGCATGTGCAGCTCTGAATTGGCACGATCTGAGGAAGAAGTATGTCTGCTAACAGCCCATCTTTTAATTTGTACTTTGAGTTACCGGAATAAGCAGAGGCAAAGGGAATCATTAAGTGATATTTTTTGTTTTTAAAACACCACAAACATCACATTTCCTATATGCTTCAGCAATTTCGCTGTAGGAGACAAATCAATACTCTTCTCTTTGGAGTTAAAGATTCTCATTTGGTAAGGGAAAATAGGGGATTTACCTTAAGGAAAACAATACATAATTCTTTAGAATAAAACCCCCCCACCTTTCCTTTTTTCTTGTTTCTGGGGTTTTTTTAATAAAAACTAAGCATACTTGGAAGAGCTTTTCTGTACAGACAAGATTTCGAGATTTTCATAAACAAACTTGCTCCTTCCAACACAAAGAAGGAAAAGCAGAAATATACGTGGAGAACAAGAAAAAGCCTAAAGGAGAAAAATGTTTTGGAAACAGTCTGGATTTCTCTCTCAAACCCCAGATATCTTCTGTCCTTTCTGAGCAGCCATGGAGGAACAGCTCAGGCCAACACGATAAAGCAACAACCAAAGCACATGTCCTCTGCATGTGATTCAGTTTTGCTCGTGTTTTGGGAGGGTTTTTTGGGGGGTGATGGTGGGGGTATCACTCTTCACCCAACCCCTAGTTCTGTTCATGGCCCTACCATGTTGCCAATACAATTGTTCCATCTGTGATGAACATGATGGCAAGCTCTAAGCTCCCATCTTTCCATGCCACTCATTTTAGCACAATTGTTTTCTCAGCCTAAATAGAAGGGTGTTCTTAGTGTAAATAATCTGGAATTCCTAGGAGCCAAAGGAGTTTCCCACTGCTTCTAAAACAGTGGTTTAGTTATATTTTAGTTATAATTTATATAGATCCTCTTTAAGCAACAGATTGCTTTTAAAGTGTCCATGCTCGTTTGGAGAACAGAAATTATGGCACTGCAGAGAATGATGGTGTTCTGCTGACAGACAGACAGCTGGAAAGCAAAACACCATGATGAGATCTTGCTAACTGGCACACTCTACACACTATCTCTGAGGACTCCTCAGGAAACATGACCTGGCACTAAACCATTGCCTTTTTGCCTTTGTAATGGATTTTCTTCTCCATGTGGGAGGCCCTTCCTCTGCCTCATTTCATCAGAGCAACGAGACATTTCAGTGGGGTCACACCTTTCTTTCCGAGAGAGGGTCACCAGACCCTACATAGTCCAACATTATACAGTTTGACCAACTCTCCCAGCACATTCACAGCACATCTAGGGCAAAGGATGTAGAAGGATACATACTCCCTTTCCTCCTACAGATGAGAACTGAGGCAGCTGACATAACTGCTAAATCAGACAACAATATATAAATAGCAGCATGACAATGAAAAGAATGAAAAGCTCAACTAGTCAACTGCTGGCCCTAAACTTATTCTGATTGCTTCATTAATTACCTCTGAAAAAAAAAAGTCTTACAAGATTATAATAAAAATACATTTATAAATTACTGTGACCCATTTGGTAAAGCTGCTGCTTTATGTCACTTGCATCGCTAGTTACAGAATGCCAGCTGAGAATCCTGCTGCTGATGTCAAGTGGCTCAACCAAAAAAATAGACTTCTTTTTCAAAACCTCAGTGGAATGATGGCTCTTATCATGGAAAGAGAATTTCACAAGGCGGAAGAATAATGGTGAAATGCTCTGTGACTGGCAGAATGAAATCCAGTCCCACAGACAAGTCAGGAAGGCAGCACTGGTAGGTGGTTATCAAGACAGATTCATCAGACAGTCGAAGGCCATGCAAAGCTTTATAAATCAGCATGAAGAGTTTACAACTGACACACCACTGAACAGAGAACACTAAAGAGTTCTCCTGTTCTGAAAAGCTGATTTTTGGCAGCAGCCTTCCTGCAGCTTTTAGATTTTGCTTACAGGAGTTAAAGGCTGGAAGCAGATAGAATCAAATAAGCCAGTCTCAAACTCAAGAAAGCATGAATTGAAATCTGTCTCCATGACTGAGAGAAATTATCTGTCGCTAATAATATTCTTCAGGTAATAAAAGCCAGGATGTAAAACAGCCCAAGTGCTGCAGGGGAACCAAAACAATAAATCAGGGTGCTAGACAAGTGTGGCATCCTCTAATACTTGACAGAGAGTTTTGCCCACCTGAGGTTGGACCTCACTGCCAGGGTCCTACACCCTTGTGAGAAACTAAGCAGGGAGATCTGCCCACGGATGCAGGTACCCCAGGCAGCCCTGCCTGGGGTTCTGACACCCACAGTGGTGGCCTGGAAATGAAGAGTGCCCATCAAACTACTTCAGGTGGAGCAAAATGGCACCTCAAAGAACAGCCAAAAACTTTGCATCTTACAGGGAGACAACCATGGTATCTTCCTGAAAATTTAGAATGTGATAGTAGTGACAACTGCAACAATTCAACAGTCAGCCTTTTAAGTTTGGAAAGGAAAGAATCGACAAGGGCACCCAAACATCATTTACAATTACACATTTCACTAGTCTAACATTACTGAGCAGTAATTGAAACTGGAAAATCTAAAACAATTGATAGATGGTAAAGCATGCAGGAACAGCGACATTTTACACTACATTAAAATGAACTGAACATTAATCATCCCACACCTAACAATATCATAGTCACTGAAGAAGAAAACTTCCTCTCCACCATTTACCATCAAATGGAGATAACACAGAGGCACAAACAAGAAATCGACACAGACTAGGGTTACAGGAACTAGCAATGGGCTCAAAGATCCTAGGATATATCACTAGCTGAAAATTATCCCAGGTATCAAGAGAGTAGGCCTTCACTTTCCAGCAGAAATACAATTAAGGAAGAGGAACAACCTTCCAGATAAAACTCACATATCCATTTTAGCTATACAGGCAAAAATTTCCATTAATAAACCCCAAAGAGAAATTCACAAACTTTTTTTTCACCTATAATTCAAAAACTATTCCTGTTCTTCAAACAATACAGAAGGCTTTTCATGCCCTGTGCAATTTTTTTCTAAGGGGGAAAAACCAAAAGAGAGAGATTGAAGAGTGAGATGAGAGAGACAGTTAGTTCTCATAGTAATAACCTGATTTCTTGGAAAGTCTGACCCTCCAGAGAAGATAATTAGCAGCCAGGCCAGTAATTCTCTTTAGCCATACAAGTACAGCTATTAACCCTTTTGTAAAACAGGGATAAAGCACTGAGATAAAGGATAAGTATAACCACAGATTAGATCTTGTGTGTGACATTCCAACAGCTCAACATTTTCTTCTCAAGTTTGATATGTCCTGCATCAAGCCAGCGATGTAGTGTGAGAGTTTAAGATGTCATCGACATGCAAGGAAGTCTAAGTGAAAAAAAACCCTCGACAGTTAAGGGAAAAAAAGTCCATAGAATAAATAGAAGAAAGCTTGTAAAATGGTTTAAAGAAGGAATATAAAAAGTTTCCCTGTATAACAAATCCTTAGTACAGTTTGGAAGTGAATCACGACGGATACCCACCTCAATGTGCTAATCCCATGACACCAAGAAACAGAGACATCACAGTAGCAAATCTATGATGAAAACACAAGAAATCCAAAAGAAAACCTGAAGTGGGACTGAGAGGGCAATAAATGGCCAAAATTAAAGGAGGATTTATGGTGCCACGAGAAACAGTAACGTGTTCAAGAGAACTATCATGAACTGAGTGCCAAATGGAGCAATTTAAAGAACAGAGAGACATAACAGGAGTGTTACCATCATACCTAAGCAACAGAGATTTGTGGGCAGCACAGACATCAGTGGGAGCATGTTTTGGCTATTATAAACCACCGCTTTACCATTTAAAAAGCATTGTGGACTTCACAGTGATGTGAAACACTCCTAGGGCCAGAGTGAGCTATGCTGATTCACATCTCTGAGAGTAACAGTGTATGATGCTGATGAAGCTAGAGCCAGCAAAGGGCATGCTCCAGTGACTTTGGAGGAGCTCTGTTAAACCTAGTCCACCTGAGGTACTCCCTCTCCTCTCCATTCTCCCTACTTAGGTTGGACGTTTGGACCCTGGGACTTCCCTGGACACTGTGCAGCTCAGTGTCCAACAGGAGGCCATATGGATAGACCAACCACTGGAAGAAGAAAGTTAAGAGGTTCCTCTTTTCTTGCTCAAACTCATCTCCACCCACCCTGCCTGGGTGGGTCCGCATCAGGGTCCAAATTTTGTCCAGTGAAATAAACAGGGACTTTTGGCAAGAAAAATAAATCCCGTTAGACTTGAAAGAAACAACTTGTAAAACAGATCAACAAAAGCAGCAGTAACATAGTGACATATGTTCATAGCCAGTTTAACACAGAGAATGGAGGAGACAATGCTCCACAACACACTGACTTGTGCCCCCCAAAGCATACCTTCATACGTACACTGACACTTTCAACCAGAAACAGACACACCAACCCATTGCAAGTTGTCCAGGCACTAGCAACACTTTGGTCCTACCTTACTGACAGAAGTTTCTGTGTTAGGCAACAGCTCTCATTAATGACTAGACAGTGGAACCATTTATTTAGCGGCTACTTTAGACCTTGGCACATAGTTAAACTTCAGTGACAATAATCTAAACACATTCCACTCAGTGATTTTGTGGTTCATTAACAAACCTTTTTATTTGAACCCCTTTGAGAGCTACATGTCCTTTCTAGTGCTGTTTTGCTAGCAAAGAGCATCCTTGTCTAAATTGCTGGATCAAATCTAGAAAAAAAGCATAACGACTGAAAGCCATCACCATCTGGTGACTGTTCAACATCCTATATGGATGTTAGCCTGTGTCCAGCACTGGGTGAACAGGTGTCCACATAATAGCAGCCATCAGAGTTGTCACTGGTTTGTAATCCCATTTGCAGACTTGACACTCAGGCAGAATACTGAAATCCTGTCATCCTTCAGCTGATCCCTCCCAGCATGCCTGGGAGGAAACCCCTCTCCCCTGTTCCTCTGCCTCACACTGTTGAGTGGCTGGTGGTGAATTCTGTGCTGGATTTCATTTGCTAATACCTCAATTCTTGTTCATTTGAAAAGAACAAGCAAACAGCACTAACCAAAAGAAACGCCCTTGGAAATCCAGTGTTGTGCAAATACACAGGGACTAAGAATACTCTCTTTGCCATTCAGGCGCTAATACTCCCCACAAAACGTGACCCCTTCGTGTAAGCAGCAGTGAAACAAGCTATTATTTATGTCCAGTAGAAAAAGTATTTGCTACCTCTAACTTTAGGGAAAACAAAAATAAAAGATTCCTCCCCTGGGTCCAGTGAGTATCTAAGAAAAATAATAATTTTCACCAAAAACAGCTGACCCAACCGTAAAGTCTTACTAACCTAAAAACCATACACACTCAATTAACAGACAGATGTCAAATCAATCAAAATAAAAATTAAAAAAAAAGGAGATACACGGAATAAGGCAGACTGTGGATTTCACCAGTGTCTATGACTTCACAGAAGTAGCCAAGTTTACAAACATAACAAATTAACAGGACTCGGATGAGCCACAGCAAGTAATTGTTTGGGCATTCCTAGATCACAGCAAATATGAGGTAAAGGCTCATTAAACTTACAACTTTCCCATGGAGCTATGAACCAACACACTGTACCTGGTGTTTCCGAAGGGCTCGCACATAGTCATTTAACTCTTCAGCTGAGGTTGGGAAGCTTCCAAAGCCAAGGATTTCCCTCAGGCACAGGACCCCTAAGACGAGTGCTAATAACTAACCCCATGTTCACAGGCAAAAGCATCCTCCACGTGGAAAACCCTGTCCCAGTAGCCACTGCCGTGCAATGTGGCAGAGGAGCGAAGGCTGCGCAGACCTCTCCGTCCCAGTCAATTTTGTTACAGTCGTTTGAATCCCTCCATTCTACCTGACAGGAGCCCTCCTGAATCTTTGACAGCCAAGCTGGTTGGAGCAGTTTTGAATAAAGTGAGGGGATATGTCCTCCAGCAATTCTAATTAATAAAAAAAGCACTGTTAAGCTTGCTTGGGAGGATAAAATATGGTTACTTTCCAAACATCAAGAGGAAACCAGCTCCAGAAATCATTTGGCAAGGTCTAAAAAATGAGATTCTTAAACTGAATCTGGAATGACCAAACTTAGCAACTACACATTTTACCACATAATGTACATATCTAAATTTTAGTCTTTGTGTGCAAACAGAGAGGGCTTTGCCTGTTGCTCCAGCCTTATAACAGAATTACTCCCTTTGCATCATGAAAGTTAATTACACCAACACCCAACAACAGAAATAGAGAATTTGGACTGTTTTTTTTGTCCTATGCCTGCCTACATATGTTAATATCTGTCTATATGCACACATCCCCATGAACATGCATGCTACGCTGAGATAAAACACGAACAGAAAAATAAGGTTTTTGTCATCTTTGATACAGTCCTGTTATATATAACCTTGCAGTTTAAATATAAGCTTAAACCTGAATCTCTCACATGCACAAAGACATATACCTATTTATAGCTACAGCAATAGGGAGGCTGCTGAGAAAAGTAGAACATCTTTGGAAAAAGTGGGTGGTGATAATGCAAAACAGAATCCGCTTTTCAACTTTACTGGCATCTCTGGTCTACGAAAACTGTGAACTTGAATCTCCTTTTTCTGCCCATTGGAATTCTTTGAATCATCTACCATAATCCTATCTGTAGGATTTCTTATCTGCCCTATACCCTCGATCACCCTTCAGGAGTTTGGCTGCAATCTGGCCACCAGAAAATTGCAGAAGAAGGAATGGAAATGGACTTCTTCACTCCTTGTGTTCTCATACAAGCAAAAGAGCAGTAGAAAGGTAATACTGGGCATGAAGGTAAGTTCTGAGTTACCTTGCCCTACACTGAGTGAAGATGTCTGAACACTGTGACTGCTGGAAGTTGTGGGGCACCATCTCAGAGCTGAGACACAGAACTGACCAACCTCTCCCTTACTTTTTAATATCTGCAGATTAAATTTTGCTTTTCTTTCATAATCCAGGGGAAGGGAACTGTTGGGAAAGTCAGTCACTTGAAAGACTAGTCACTCAAAGTTCATTAATCACTGAAAGGGAAGTAAATGCTTGAGAACAGGTCATATGCTGCTGGGCTGTCCCCAGGAGTGCTGCATCGTGTGTACATGCACAGCAGTGTCAGATAAAGAACAGGACCTGGTCTGTTTGCAGTACAGGTACACTTGACTAGAACTATGTAAAGTTCAATGGCAAATACATTGCAGTTTGTAGCTTATCCAGCTACGTGCCTGTTTTCCTCTAGCCTTTCATCTGCAAGGGTCTTCAGAGAAAATTTGTGTGCTCTGCAATATGAGCTTTAGTAAAGAGTAATTTGAGATGTTCATTATACGCAGTTATATAGTTTCTAATAACACCTCATAGGTTGTGATTTTAATGTGTAAGTCCTGTCATGGGTATTTTGCAGGTTATATTTCTACATGTGACTGCACAGACTATTTAGAGGCTCTATTCACGTGCCCTCAGCCCTCTCTTGTTCCTCTCAGCTCACAGTAACTGCAAGACATATAAACCTGCATCTGTCTCCTCACAGTGAAGGTGATGGGAAATGGAAAACATCGAAAGATTCAGGACTGGCTCTCAACTTGTTAAACATTGCAGGTAAAATTGCCTCTCACTGCAGTCAGCACAAGGCCTGCTACTTTCTTCAGTAGCACCAGATTTTCACCTCAGCACATGTTTGTCTTGGCTTTATCCAGGCACTTACATCATACCAGCCGTGCTAGTGTTTTAACTACAACTTAAAAATACTGCAAGCTAATTTCAATATTTAACACTACATTAGAAAGGTCCAGTGAACATTATGAACATGGAAAAGGCCTCCCGTGCCTGCCTTGTGTAGGCAGAGACTTCATAAAGGCAGCCTATACTTGTATAGGCTGTGCAAACTGTTCAGGTGCTAAAAAATTTTGCTGATCTCTTCTTTAAGTTAACTGCAGACTTGCAGGGAGATTTGTAAAACATCACTGCTTCTAATATGTCCGGTTTGTAATCAAGTAACTTGTTCATGGCTCACACAAGTTGGTCAGGCATAAAATGTCTTCTGTGGATAAGGCAGACAAAACAGCTGTATTCACTCCCATTCCCTGACCTTAGTTGGGCTGTTGGGATTTTGCATTTAGAGACAGGCAGAGAGAGCACTTGAAGAATGGGGTTAAAACTAAGTCAGCCTTTCTGTTCTCTCTCAGTGATTTTCGATCGATTCCAAGCTCTGCTATTGTCGGCTCAGCACAGACCAGATCCACTGTGAAGTTTTCTTGTCTCTGCATCTTGCATTACAGCCACTACCAAGGACTCTGCAGTGCTAGAACCACCTGACTATTGTGATCAGAAAAAAGAGACCCAACAGTGCTGCTCCACTGACATAGCAATGGTAGTAGGAGTGAAGTCTTGGTTGTGTCGTTGAAATGAATAGTTATGACTTGCTGGATGTGCTGGGAAAAGATCTGCTGAAACAGAGGGAATCAACTAGGTGGTTTCACCTTGGGAGCAGCTGTATTGCAGCCTGGACGCCTTGCATGTTGCACTGATGCTCTGATGTTCTTATCTGTGGGGCCTTGCACACACACAGGAGAAGAAGGAGATCCTTAGACATGGAGATGGCAAAACAAAAGCTGGCTTTCAACACAGCTGTGAGGGTGGTGAGGCACAGGTTGCCCAGTGAACCTGTGGATGCCCCATACCTGGAAGCGTTCAAGGAAAGTTTGGATGGGCCTTTGAGCCACTTGATCTAGTGGAAGGTGTCCCTGCCCATGGCAGGGGGGTTGGAACCAGGTGATCTTTAACAATTCCTCTCAAACCCAAATTCTATGATCCTCTGGAAAAAAGAGGGAGGCCACACAGAAGCACTCTATGGGTCTAGCAGAACACACAGACCACTAACTGAATGAAATATTTCATCTACAGTGGCAGACTGGCAGCATGACACACCATGGTATCATGACTGTAGTGACAAAAATATATCTGGGGGATATATCAGTTATGCCATGCTGTCTGCAATCTCTGCAGGCCCAGTAACTAAGCAACCTCTAAACCTTACATTCCTCATTAGGGTAATGCAAACCCATTAACTTTGCTTGGACTGGTAAGGGTCAGAATTTAACCCATTATTTCCAAGCTGGCTTTCTTTTTTTTTTTCCAGTGCTAATAGAAGTCACAGATGATTATCCCACAGGGTATCAACAGCCAAGTAAACACCTAAAGGAACCCAATATTAATGACCCACATTAATAACCCAGCTCATCATTCCCATCTATATGGGAACTAACATAGTTAGATCTTTGTTTTGTCCATACAAAAAATAAGTCAATTTAGATTCACACCTCTGGCATTCCCCTGTAGAACAACCCTGCTATATCACCTATATCACCCTTTGGTTTCCTCTCTCTTCCCTGTTCCACTGGTGCTTATGTCTGCATGCCTCCCTTCGACCCTGTCCATCCCACTAAATAAAAATGTAATCAAAACAAAGCAGAACTGAACTGAAATGAAATGAAAGCAGCAAAATGCTTGCCAGGCATCACCAGGGGTTTCACTAATACACTCCATACCTTGCCTTTAGTTTTTCTATTTCAGCTCCATTCAACTGAGCATTCTTATTAGGATACAATCTAAACAAGTGCTTAAATGCCTACTTAAATACAGATGGTTTAAATACTTTTCTGAATTAAACCCTTTACATGTCAGCTCTTCAGGACACAATGCTTTAGTTTTGGCTTACACAGAATTGAAAAATCAGATAGAAGAATGCTCTTCATGGCTGGATTGGTGGCTTGCTGACAGCACACACAAAACCAGAAATATCTTCTCACTTCCTCTTAACTTTGTGCTTTGGATCTTAAAGGAGGAGCAGACAACAGAAAACACTTACAAATCTCATCAGACAGACCACTAGGCATATGCTCAGAGAAAATCCACGGAGCTGCCATTTCTGGAATAGAATTACAACCATTCAACATCAGAGTCTTCACTCGTACAACAGGAAAAATGCTGTTCAATCCAAAATCCCAAAAGACGTTAATACGATTTGTTGCTTACCCAGTGCTTTGAGATAAAAGGTCCTCTTTACACCAATATTAAAACTACCAAGAGCTCTTTTTTCCCCCCCTGAGTCTCCAGGTGTCATTCATGGTCTCTTACTGTGGGTGGACCACCTCATCCTGACAAATGCTGAATGCAACTTCCAGTTGAGCAGCACTCCTACAGAGACAAAGGGGCCACCACAAAACAACCACAGATGATGCAGAAGGGCTTCGTGGACCCTGCAGTGCTCCCGAGCCTCCCTGCTTTAAAAGAGGAGTGTGCTCAACTCAGCATTTTTTGAGTTAGGAATTGCATTTTCCCTCCCTTTCCTTTCAATCGTTTAATTAAATCTTTGCTAAAACAATAACAAACAAGAAAACACCCCCACCCTCCCATCTTCCATTTTTACGAGAGAAAGCACAGCCCATGTTTTGCTTAGGCAGCCTCCCTCCCAGCTGTGAACCAAAATTCGTGAATGCAGAAAGGCCACAAGGAACATGTGCATATTGTACAGTCTCAAGCACACACAGGACTCTGATGGTGGCGGCATGTTTTGTGTCATTTTAATGACGCACAGCCCTGCCAGCTTCCCCCCTTCTAAAGCTTTATGTAGGAGGCATAATTATGTAATAAAATTCCTGTTTCTGCAGCACTCGCCCCGTACCAACACAGAAATGCAGGCTTTATTATTCTTCCCAATCAGCAGGCACTGAATTACTAGTGTTTTAACCCTCTTTGCACTAAACCCTCAGATTGATTTCTGACTTGCAGCAGTGGGAGAAACAGCCCGCTGATCATTTCAGCTCTCTCCACTTGTGAGGTTGATTCTTGGCCTTTGAGATCATTTTTATCAGCCCATAAAACACCTGCTTGTTAAGGATCCAATCTATTTCCTGGGGAAACTTTTACTCACTGTGCTTGTGTTGCATCCAGGACTGATATGCCTTAGCCTCAGGACAGAGCTACTTGACCTGGTTTTACATTGTGGCTGCACGGAGAAGGATGGAACTCGTGCTGCAAAAGGGCAAAGGTACAACTGAGCGGTGCGTTGTGCTGCTCTGCCGACCGTGTGGTCCCTGTAAAGCAGAGACTCCTGTATGTGATTCATACTGGAAGGGCAACTGCCTTTGACATCTGGACCACATGCTGGCAGGACATATCTTCCCTTGCAGCGAGGAGCTGGGTTTCTAGGCAGTCTTTGTTTCTGAACAGCAAGACATCAGTTTGCTTTTCAGGTTTGAAAGGTTTTTTTCAGGTTTTTCGGTTTGCTGTTGCTCAGGGGTGCAGGCATTTTGGAAAAGCCGTTAAGCAAAATGCGGGCTGAAATTTCATTGAGATAGAAGTGAGTGGCCAACACACCTTACTGGTGTCTCTTCCACCCAATGAAGGGACCTGTTTATTGTAGAAAGGTCATCCACACCCAGACAGCAAGATGGTGATCACCCAAAAAGAGAAGGTCTCTTACATTCCCAGATTTATGCTCTTTCAGTCAAAACACTTAAGACACTATGATGAAGGTTTCTGAAGCAGATGCTGTGAAGCTTATGTCTGAATGGGACAGCATTAAATTGTTAATTTGTTAATTAACAAATAACCTCTCTTGTGATACCAGAGCTCCCACAGATGATTTGGAAAGGGATCAGGTACCTGGGAACATGCACACCACTGGAGCAGTCTCAAGCAAGATCACATCTTGACATCTTCTAGTGCCTAGCACCAGAGACCAGAGCACAGCCCAGGACAGCTGGGCAAGGAGGTGCAAGGGAGCTCAACACAGCCCCTCTCCCCATGCCGCAGAGCAGAGCCTTTTCCAGCCCTGATAACAATGTCCTGGAGCCCCAATTCTTCCATGCCTAGGGGAGTGAACTGCCAGCTGAACTGTATCACGTCTGACCCTCTTACTCCCAGCTGTCCTTCCTACAGTGCAGTGACTTCCAGAGCCTTCCCTGCACCTTTCCTTGTTGCAGTGATTCTGCCAGGTCAGTGAGCAAGGGGGGACAGGGTTTGGTCCATGAATGAGGTACTTGTCACAGGGGAAATGAGCCCCCAGCACAAGCGTGCCCAGGAGCAGAACCTGAATTCTGCAGGCTTCAGAGCAGCATTATTGCCCTGGTGTGGAGCATCTGTATATCATTTCCACAATTGCAATTTACAGCAGCTTTGTTTCCAGAGAACATGGCTGTCAACACTTTAACTCTATTCCTTCATCAACCCTGACTGACCTTCATTCGCAATCTCCCTGAGCAAGTATTTCCAGCTACCTGCCTGTGGTTGCCTTGAAACACCCAGCAGCCTAATTCTGGGATACAGATACCTCTTTAGCCATTTATTCACATGGAGCCGTGAACACGATACATAATCTTTCCAATAATCTGCACTGAGTAAGGCCTGCTGAGTCACTATCTTCATTTTTCTCTAGGCATAAATTTTCACAGCCCACGACGAGCACAGTGTAAGCAGTTCCACAGCAGTGCAGACCAGAAGAGTAACTTTAACATGAAGGAAGGAGGGGTGCTTTATCATTGTGACCTGAATGCTTAAAAACAAGGAGGAATTGAGGACAAAACCACCTTCCCCCAACCCTGCCCCACACGTGCTGACTGATCTGGTCAGCCTTACTGCCTCCACCAGCTGTCCTCCAGGAGGGCTAATGGGGGAGCATGATCCCTTGTTGGTTAGTTGTGTCCCAGAGCATTTGTGCTGCTAGTTAATGGAGCTGTCATCTGCTTATCCTGGATCGGGTGCTATAAATACACTTTCACTTTCGTCAGCAACCTAAAGCTAACAAAGTTCTACACAGCATGGAACTCCAAAGAAATTCTGCATTCTTAAATAAAGTTATAGATGGGAGTTGAAAAACCTTTAGCTCACCTCTTATTCCTGTGACAGTTTGTTTTTGTTGTGTAAAAATGTTTCATTGAGGAAAGAGGGAAAGAAAACATTTTTAAATATTAGGAAAATGAATTCTGCCCTTTCTCATTCCACAGCTTCCCCTATAAACAGAAACTTAAATAAAAGGTGGTGGGTTTTTTTTCCCCCGAGTCGTGCCACAAGAGATTGTGTGAGAGTGGGGAGCAGGCTGCAGAAGAAATGATGATCTGACCTTTGCCTATAGAATAGCTTGGGAGGGGTGGGGGGAGCTCAAGAAGGTTTTTCCTCCTGTGAAGCTTCAGGCAGCCACAGGAATGTATCTCTAGGAAGAGGCTGGCTGCTCAAACTGGATAGAACAAGTTCAGAGCAGTGCTGCAGCTTGCTCTGACGCCATGTGGAAGGGGGAGAGGGAGAGGGAGGGAGGGTTTCGGCTACAGAGACAAGCAGCTGCTGTGGGGCTGCTGCCTTGTGCCCTCCACAACAGCGAGGCACGGTGCTAATGCTGCAGCAGCAGGGTTTGCAGCAGGAAGGGGGAACAGCTGCAGAAAGCAGAGTGGCAGGGTTTTGTTTTGGTAGCTGCTGCATCTCGAGTCTGTGTGCTGGAGTGGTGTTTGCTGCCAAGGCTTGGCTGTGGTCATGAAGAAGTTTGGGTAGGGCTGGGATCAGGCTGAGACATGAAGCCGTGTCCCTCAACATGCAGGGCTGGGATAGCAACGCTTCCACTTTCTAATGATAAGTCTTATGAACTCTGTTTAACAGCAAGATCAGTGTGTGGGTGGATTTATGTTGAAATTAGCTTCTGTTTAATCACATACAGCAAATAGTTGGTTTTCTGTCTACTTAAACAGGGTCTGTTTCCTCCAACGAAAGTACTTGCCTGGATTTGAATGTTAATTCAGATTAAGGCAGGATGTGAAACTAAAGCACAACTGTTGATCCTGAATAACTGCAACTGTGGGTATCCCCCTGTGGAACTAGAATATCTTGATTCAGTTTGGTGTAGCTTAGCTAAATCAGACAATAGCATGTCACACCTCTGAGAGGTCCCCAAAACCACTGATGGGCTAAATTCTTATTAGCAGATGTAATTTCTGTTATGTAGAGTTAATGAAGTCAGATTATTTCTTTCTTGCTACTCCAACATTTTACTGTAACCGTTCAGATTTACTTGCCTGGGTTGTTTTGTTGTTTTGTTTTTTTTTTTGCTGAAAAACTTTTGAGTTCAATTTAACCTGCTAAGAGGATGTAGTTGCTGCTGAGTTTGGTCAGGGCTATGGCCACAGTGCAAGGACAGCAGTTAACATCCACAACTCTGTCCTGGGATGTCAAACCTCAGTGCTTGTTGGCCAGCCCAAAGCGAGCGTATGCACTGTCAATAAGCAGTATTTTATGGCATGTAGCTCCTTCTATAACACTAGTTTTATACTGCCATTACTTGACTAACTTCCACAGAGATAGCATAGTTAGAAATTAGAGGAAGTGCAAGAGGAATCAAGTCCAGCAGTTCTTAGATGGAGCACAGTGGAATGGTTTTTCCTCACACTAGAGAGACTTTGGAGCATCCCCGTACAACAGGCCCCTGCAGATATGGACTTACACTGGTACTAATGGCTTTCAATTTGATCCAGATGTTTAAAACACCCTCTAGGAAGATAAATTTATATTCATTCTGCAGATCCCATTGATACGACCTGATGCACCAAGAATCTAAATGACATGTCCAAACCTATAAAAGCCAGTAGAGAAAAGGTAAGGAATACTGAGTCTCTTACAGGAGACATTATCTGAACTCTCTACACTGTTTTTTTTTTAATATGGAACATGCATAGAAGCGACAAGCAAACACAGCATATTTGTATTACCTTAGTTCTTCCCAACCTGAAAGCAAGTCTAGTAATTCAAGTATTTTTTTCTTCCAATTTACAAGTGTTAAAGATCTGATCCAATAGTACATATCTAGTTATAAGCAATATATAGATTTTTCTTTAAACACATTCAAGTTTTTCTATTGTAAGTATATTTGTGTGCAAATACATTTCTCCTTCGATGGTTAATCTACAGGAAAGAAGAAGGGAACATGTGTAATTAGCACAAATGTAATCGGGATAAAATGATGGGAAGGCAAATTAAAAGTGCTTTAGAAAGGCTGTTAGTAACAGTGTGCTCTTTCAGATAAACATTTTTCCATGCTTTCCTTGCAGGTTAGATCTAAATTTCTCTCTCAGTAAGTTTAGAAAGCCTGGGCCAAATGCTTCCTCAGAGTAATTCCACTTGGACTGATCAGGATGAATTTAGCCTAGTGCTTCAAAGTCATACTTGATTTCTTTCTCAGGTAAAGCAGAATTATATAATGAAACTGAAGAATGAGATAGAGCAGACCAAAGCAACTTGAAAAACAAAGCATCTCATCTTTCTGGCTTTAATCAGGCAAAACTCCAATATGAGTTGTACTTACAGTAGTAAGTTTTTTCCTTTTTTAGGACCCACATTACATGTTTCTTTTTTTTCTGTTTCACACTTGCTGTTCTTACAAATTAACATTTATAACCTCTATAAGGGAAACACATTAGGGAAAAAAAATTTCTGGCTGTTTGACACAGTGAAGCTGGTGATTCACAGCTTCTACTGTAACTGCAGACACACAGCACAGAGACATTCAGCTATAATGTAGTGACACTGGTTACAAAACAGTAATTGGCAGGCAAGTTTGGGCAGGTGCTGTCTGCAAAACAACTTTTACTACTTTTTATGACTATTTCTTTCTCAAAATATAGTTCACAAGTTTTCACGTCAACTATGTCCTCTTTAAGGACCATGGCTGTTAGCTTGTTTATCTTCTCCTTTTGCCTTATTTATTTTACATGCTCTGGCTTCACTTTTTCTGTAATCATAGACTCAATCAGGTCAGAAAAGACCTTTATCTTACACAGCTGGAGTTTACTAAGCTACTAGAACTGCAAAAATTTAAAAAGACTTTCAGTATTAGAACTGAGTTATCTTCCCAGTTGAGTGAAGTTATCCTACAGACAGGAATGCGTTTAAAAAAAAAAAAAAGAAAGAAAGAAAAAACCCAAAATAATCAAAAGTATAACAACAAAATCCCAAACCCACTCATTAAAAATTTTTACAGACTTCAAAAGAACTGTGCAATTAAGAATAGAAAGGTACCCCACCACCTTTTTTTTTTTTTATTCTGGCTAATGTACGACCAGATAATGAACAAACTTGAAATATGAAAGACAGCTATTAGGTTTATAAGAAATGATAGTGAAATAAAAATCACTTCTGAAAATCTTTTCCCAAGTAATTTCTTTTCAGTGCCATGTAACATTTTTCCCTTTTACTCTGAAAAAAAAAAATACACACGTACAAAGTCACACATAAAAAATTATCACTATAGGAATCACAGTGAAAACTGAGACCCCACGAGGTGAGCAGTGACACAGAGAGCACAGCAGAGGAAAGCACTTGGGGTAATGATTGCCCTCTGCTGCAATGCAAACAGGTGGCTCCTGGCTCTGAGGCCACGTTTGATTATTTGGGCTGAAGTGGATAAAGCCACATGTCTACACAAACTTCTGCTGGTGTTGTTAAGAGACAGCAGCGGCAGAGAGGAACCAGCTCCCCTTCAGTGCATGTCCCCCAGGAAGGCAAAGCCTCAGGGGGCAGAGAGCAGGAAGGGGATTAAGTCCATAACACTTCTGCTTGCTAGAAGCACACATCAAATTCTAGCAGATCAGATTTCGTCCCTGCTCTAGTAAACAGGGCCTACATTTGCCATTTCACCTAGACAGAAGCCTGAAATACAGCGAAGTGTATTCCACAGTCCCAGAGATGGGCAGCATGTACCCTTCCCACATTAATAAACAGGGCAGGCCATCATCAAAGGCCCTTCTGGAATGGAGCTGGAGTTGTTTAAACTATCACTACTTCAATCAGATTTACATTTCCCACACTAACCTTCCCCTAGTTTACTGCCAGGTGCCTTTCTGCAGAGTGGGAAGTTTGGCTTTGAAGGGCCGCTCTAAGAAATCTAGGGGGGTAGTAAAGTTACAGCAGAAGCCATGGCAACAAAGGGCTAAACTGAAGTGACTGCTCCCATAGGAAAAAAAAATAGCCTGAGAGTAGCTGTCCAATGGAGTTTGCTGCGTGAGCATAAGGAACAGGCTGGGAAGCTGCAGAATATAAAGAATTCCTGCTGTGTTTCCCCCAGTGTGTCTCCTTTATATTCAAGAGTGTGCACGAAAACAGTTTCTGAATGCATTAGCTTTTCACATCTGGAGACGTGGGTTCAATCGTGCATTAGCCTACACGTCTCCATTTCTTCCCTAAAGAAAAAGTGTATCCATAGGCAAGCACATATCCAGAGGAACCCCACAATAAGAGGGAAAATAATGCATGTTAACTTCCAAACAGATAAAATCTTGCTACAGGTTTTCAGCATCTTGCATGTTTTCTTGTGAAGTACTCACGAGCTGTAAAAATCTTCTAGTTTCTAGAACAACTCTTTTGAATGTGAGAATGTGCAACCATAGAGAAGTATGGATGAGTATTCAGGAGATTTAAAGTCATGCTTAGGGCACAAAACCCCTTACCAACCCACAGGTACCAAAAAGAGGAGCTCCCATGTTCCTGTCTCTCACTCCTCCCAGCTATAAAGATTAATCTGTGTTGCACTGATCCTTGTCATATCTGCCAGTGAGCCATTTTAATAGGTTTAAAGGGTCAAAGGCCTAGGGGGTGGGCAGCGGGAAAGATACATAGATTTCCTGTGGTTTAGGGAGTTCAAACCCAAACCAACCAAACAAACAAATCTGCTGAGAAGGCCTAACAATTGGCAAAACAGTGAGGAAGTAGAGACCAGGAGAAGCTGGAAATTGTAGGTAGTGAAAGTTGCACACAGAAAAGCACTTCTTCCCTTCCCAGGTTTTTCAGAAAGCCATTTCTGAGCCTTTCAGAGAAGGTCTGAAACCAACAGGAAGACACTGCTTGCTGTGCAACTGCAGAAAACTGGGAAATTGTGGGTGTAGACCAAAACCAGGAATGGACTCAGTCAGGGATTAAAACAAGTTAATAGACTGTAGATCCATCAATTGTTGCTAAACATGAAGGTCTTTGGTTGAGGAATTTCCTTGGCCACTGATTATCAGAAACTGGAAGGCTTAAAGGCAGGATATAAGGAGGATCACTCTCTGCCCCCTTGGGATCTGCAAATGGCTACTACCAAAAATCAGAAGGCTAAATACAGCTCGGTACAAAAGCATCCCAGAAGACACTGCTTTTAACTGGTTCTGTCCCACCCAGAGAGGCCAGACCTGCATTAGCCAGCTGAAGCTGTTTCCAGCACAGATCAGAGCTGGACATAACCACATAACCATGGACTTCTCATGCAAAGGCAACTGTTTCACCACTGAGCCTCTTGAAGATGCTTTCACATGACTGTGCCATAAATGCTTGAATATATAGTCAAATATTTATTATATGCCTGGTTTTACTTTATCTTTGGGTGCCATCATCAAAGTCCTTACACTCCAGTGGATGTTTCCTCACGCTGAGGGTTCAGCTGGACTAAGCACTTTAAAAATTCCTCTTGGAAGATTTCCCAATTCATCTATATAGGCTTGATTGACAAAACCAATGTTGTATCTCTTTCAAGGGTTGGTAATCAGGCTGCTTAGCCTCTCTTCCAGATCATTAGTATTGTCATCACTCTGTGCAGGAGTATGACACCCGAGGTGCTCTGCGGTTAACATTTTCCCAGGATGACAAAACAGCCTTTTCCCCTGGTACAAATTTGCAATTTCTTTGCTTCCTATTTAAGAGAGTTATTAAACCTGCAGTATGATTATAAGACTCACCCCATGATTACCAGTTTTCCCTAATAGCCTCTTCTGAGAAACTGCAACAAAAGCCTTTTAGGAGTGTAAATAAGTTACAGTGTATCTAACATTTCTCCCATTATGCACTATTTTAACTTTTTCAGAGAATTCTAATATATTAGAGAAAGTTTACACCTAGAGAAAGTTATGCCGGTTTGAGCCTCGGGTACTTTATAATGACATCTATAATGACTTTCTCAACAATTTTCTTAGGCACTTAAATGAGGGTCATGAGTTTATAATTCCCTGGATCACCCTTATCATCTCTCCCACCTCAATAAAAAGAGTACTGGCAATCTTCCTGATTCTTATTATAGCTATAATGATAAATTAAATCACATTTATTTTGGGGTTGTTTTTTCCTGGGAGGTAATTCAGCTAATACTAAAGAAATTAACTGCTGACTTAATAGATTAATGTAGTCCAAATATTAATAATATTAATACTCTCTACATTTACATACACATATCGGTCAGTCTCAAACTACTTTAACAACAAAGCCCATATCTTCGTCTCCATTTTGAAGACAAGGAAAATGAAGCATAGGCAAGGGCATTATGGGGCAAAGCTACGAGCAGAGTCCAAGTCTCATACTTGTATCACTGTCTGCTAAATCATGGGATTCAATGAGGGCTTATTAACTATAAAAGTATCTCTACTCCTGCCAACTCTTTACCTTTACCAAACAGTAATGTTAAGCTCACGAGGTATTCCTCTGTATAGAAGATCAGTGTAAAAAGTATTTTACATTCTAATTTTCTCTTCTTAATTGTCCCTGGAGCCTCCAGAGCTATTCAGGCTCATCAGCTCTCTAGTGGATTTCTAATATAATTCTGGAAGAAAATTACTCTTTTTTTTTTTTTTTTATATATTTGTCCTTTTAACTTCCTTTCATCCATCTTGGTCTCTACAAGAGCATATACTTCACTACTTGCATGACTCGTGTTGAGCTTATTTCCTCCTCACCAAGCTGTTGCTCTACCGGCATAATTATTTGTCCCTTTTAATTTAAGCGCTTTTTTTAACATTTTCCCTCCTTCTACTCCTTTCTTTCCCATTTTGCTGTAAAAATAAGTGTCATCATTCTGTGTGACTCTTTTATTCATATAAACATCTAATCACATTCAGTAGGGCCAAGCTGATGGATGCAGAGATACCCTGCAGTCATCGGTTCCATGCAGCAAGCAATTAGGTTCTTAATTTCTTTTTTTTCAGGGCCAGATCCTCAAAATGAGATAAAATAGAGCTGTTCAGTGCAGACAAAAACCAAGAGATAAATCAGTCCTTCCTTATATTAAGTCAATGGATTACTCCACCTTGTTTCGGGCTCTTTTTAATTAGTTTCCTCAGTCTTCTGGTAATGACAACCTGATAATTCTTTCATTTCTCTTTCCTGAAAAAAACCCTTCCTGATGCTAGGCATCACATTAACATTAATAACTTCAGTGTACATAGCGACTTTTATCTAGAAGGATCCCAAAGAGTTTTGGAAACCCTACACAGTTTCATTGGTTGAAGCAACTCATCCATGAACAGAAGGAGGATATAACAGTAGCTGTTTATCACCCCATGGAAACATGGAGCACAGTAGGATGGGGAGTTGCAAATTGACGACGGAGTGAGAAGTTAGGTGAACAAAATATAATTCTTGCACCTGGAATTGGGTTGGACATCAGAGTTAACAGCCTTTTTCCAGGAAAAGTGTCATGGGATAGCTACTAATAGCATTTTTCAAATTCTTGAGTAAGCGTTTCATCCAAAATACACAAGGTGAAATTTCAGCTCTTGCTTCAGTACTTGTGTGCTGAAGGGGAAAAGGGAAGGGAAACTCAACATGAAAGCTCCCATGATGTGGCAAAAATAAAAGCCAGCTCTACAGCTCACTTCACGGTCTTCCTTGGAAGAGTTTCCAAGCAGCAATATAGAATCATAGCATTGTTAAGGCTGATAAAGACCTTTAAGACCACCAAGTCCAACCATCAACCTAGCACCACCACCATGTTCACCATTAAACCATGTCCTCAAGTGCCATATCTACACATTTTTTGAACACTTCCAGGGATGGCAACTCCACCAGTTTCCTGAGCAGTCTATTCCAATGCATTACAACCCTTTCCATGGAGAAATTTTTCCTTATATCCAACCTGACGCAACTTGAGGCCATTTCCTCCCATCCTGTCACTTCTTAGCTGGGAGAAGAGGCTGACCCCAACCTGGCTACAACCTCCTTTCAGATAGTTGTAGAGAGCAATAAGGTCTCCCCTGAGCCTCCTTTTCTCCAGGCTAAACAACCCCAGTTCCTTCAACCTCTACTCATGAGACTCGTGCTCCAGATCCTTCACCAGCTTCATTGCCCTTCTCTGGACATGCTCCAGCACTTCAACGTCTTTCTTGTGGTGAGGGGCCCAAAACTGGACTCAGCACTTGAGGTATGGCCTCAACAGTGCCGATGATCACTGTCACAGTCCTGCTGGCCACACTATTTCTGACGCAAACCACTATGCCATTGGCCTTCTTGGCCACTCGGTGCACTGCTGGCTCGTGTTCAGACAGCAGCATGAAGCAAGCATCCCAAGAAATACATTTCAGTGGGGCCTTACTACACAGATCTGCAGACCTGCTGGTAGTTCTGTGGTCCCCTGGTCAGTGCACAGGATCCCAGGGCACAAACTCACTCATGAGCATGTGGTGGCTTACTTGTGACAGCTGATCAAGTTACTTGCTACATGGACAACTGTGTTTTGTAGCCAGTCCTGACTTATAACAATGCCATTTTTAGGTCAGCAAACACCAGTATACCTAAAACATCAGGCTGCAAACCCTAGATTCAAAAGCTACCGTGAGCAGCTCTGCCACCCATACAGCAGAAGTCAGCAAATAGCTCAGGGTGATATCTCAGCCAGTTATCCTAATGTAAGTCACCTCTACTTTCATGTCAGACCATTAGGCTGTGTAAATAATGTTGAAGTTGCTTCAAGCTGCAGATCAGCCCAAGATCAGGAGCACACGAGAGCAGTTTTGTTCTGCTCCATCCTGTACCTTTCTTAAAAACAGACATTTCATGTAAACTACCCTTTTCCTTTATTCTTCATCATGCTGTAAACAATACCTGGGTTTGGAATCAAGGCATTTCAGCTGTAGGTACCTGACTGTTATGCATTGTGTGTCATGTTTTTCAGCAAAATTATCACTTTTCCCTCTCCCCCTACAATTAGTCATGTTAGTGTCTCCCAACAGCGACCTGATCAGTCTAGTACTTTAAAGATGAGATAAGACAGCATTTCACAGTACAGTGTAACCACATCCCTTTTAGAGGATAACTACTAGAAGGCATAAAAGGAGCCATTGAAAGGGGCCAGACATATTTACTCCCAGAATGAAAAAACCCCTAAAACTCAAAACAGCCTTTTCTCTTGAATATTTCAGAAAACTAAAACCTACCCCGTTTCAAAACCTTATTGTTTGGGGTCCTTACCCACTCCTACAAGCTATGTCCTCTATAATTTACAACCTGTTTACATTAGTGGGCAGATGGAGCCATTATTGCCCTTCTGGCCCATTTTGCCGGCTCTTTATACTCTTCCTGAGCTTGCTGCGCTTGCTATCACAGGTTTGATCCAGAGATTGACCACACACTACTTACTGCTGCAGTTTTACTGTCTATTTTGGAATTTTTATCCCTGCCATTTCACTGCTTTATAGGCCTTCAAGCTGAAGCACTTCTGCAAGGGAGTTCCTGGAATTTTTTTATGTAATGCATCACTTTTCCACGGGTACAACCAACCTGTGTTTTTTACAGAGTTTGTTCTGTGTCAGCATTGCCATATTCATTGCCCACACTGCATTTCAGACATGCCAGGCCAGTCTGTTCTGGGATGGCATAAGCATCTCACTCCAGGACTCTCTTTTACTCAGTCTTTAAAATCGAGTAAGGAAGGAAGTTTTGGTTGTCACATCAGCGAATTAACTATTTCCATGTGTTAATACTACAAAGCAGGATGGAAAGACATCAAGGAAGCCCAGTCAGAGTCTTCCACATTATGGCTAGTGTTGAATCTCAGGCTGTAAAAAATAATTTTCAAATTAGGGATAAACTATGTATACACTGAAAAATAACTCTTCAGTAAAATAACTATGTATATTTTCTATCCATTTAAGTTGTTGCTGCCCGAGTTTTTCTTAATGTGTGAAGGAAATATGTCATCCCTTCAGCTGTTCAGTGTGCAATGTAGATTTTTAATTTGTAAGCTTATCAGGAATACTAAATCCTGTTTCTAACTTGCAGCTAATACTACCTCTAGCTTGTATTATTGCTCTCCTAGCAGCTTCTACCTTAAAAAAAAAAAAGGCAACTAGTCAATCTTAGGAGACGACATGACAAATGACACACATTTCAATAGGATTTAACAATAAACAGCCACCTCAACAAAGAGAAGCCTTCCCCACCTCCCCACTAAAGCAGCATCAGACAAGAAACTAAGTGAGACATGTTAACAGAGAAGCACTCCAATTAACGTGTTACAGCTCCTCTAAAGCAGAGACCAAAGGGGGCTGCTGCTGGGGATGCTGGGGGATGCAGAGCAGTAATTGTCACTTAGGCACTTCACTCCCCGCCGCCCGGCTCCCTCCCAGCCGGGTTTATCTGTCGCCAATTACTGCTGTCATTTGCATTTCAACGTGTGCCATCGGGAGCCAGGGCAGAGGCACCAGCCACGGCAACACACAGCAAAGCCAACCGGTTCTTAAGGCAGGCTGATGCCACGCCGTGTCGTTGTGGTCCAAGAGCCCCCAGCACCACGCTTTGTTCCAAGGGAGGCTCAGGGAACTGCCATGCTTGTGCCCACTCCAAGCTGGTGGCCAGGGATGGGAAAGACACCCCAAGGCCATCTGACAGCCTGCAAGAGGCTACAGAGGAAGTTTGCAGGAGGAGGTCGTGCATGAAAGACGCATGCTGGATACCAACAGTGCAAGTCTTGTTTCAGATGCATCTCCCAATGATGGGGTTTGCATTTTCTACTCGAAATCCATTTGCACTGCAAAGCTGCAGGACAAGCAGGGTTGGTGTACGTCAGTACTACTATTCTTTAGTACTTCACACAGAATCACAGGATGGGTAAGGTTGGAGGGGACCACCAGAGGCCTAGTCCCTGCTCGAGCAGGGTCCCCTACAATATGTTAATTGAGGATTGTGTACAGATGAATTTTTAATACCTCCAGGGAAGGAGAGTCCATAACCAATCTGGGCAGCCTGTTCCAGTGCTCAGTCATCTTCACAGTAAAGAAGTTCTTCCTCATATTCAGGTGGAACTTCCTTATTCCAGTATGTTGCCTCTCATCCTATTGCTCAGCACCACCAAAAAGACCCTGGCTCCATCCTCTTGACGCCCCCCTTTCAGATACTTATATACATTGATAAGATTCCCTCTCAGTCTTCTCCAGGCTAAACTGGCCCAGTTCTCTGAGCCTTTCCTCCATAAGAGAAATGTTCCAGCCCCTGAAATCATCGTCATTGCCCTCCGGGACCTTTGTGTCTCTGGTGCTGAGCAGCAAAAAACTGGGCACAGTGCTCCACGTGAGGTGTCACCAGGGCATGAGTACAGGCCACCAGCATTTGAACTCTTGTAGCATCTACACACGCACGCTGCACATAAGATGCCAGTTCTATACAGAATCAGAACAGGAGCAGTCTGTGTTGCACACCCTCTATATCACAGGAGGTATACAGGTAAGAGTCAGAAAGTGCCCTCCAGTAGATGTAGGAGACAATCTTTATAGAAAGTGAAAAGACAGACAAGGCTTGGAAGTACCTTCCCTGTAAGAGCAAAGCAGCAAACAGAGCACCCAATGAGGTTATTCAAACACCATGGGTCATGCTCAGAGAAACAGGATGACATTAAATGTATGTGTATATGTATAATTGCTACTGCATCTTGCATGGGAAGAGGCAGAAGCAGAGAAAAGTATGCCACAATAATTTAGAAGTGACAGGATGAGAACCTCAGCAAGTGCTTGTTGAGATGTCCAGAAACAAAACTGTTATCTTCAGCTAGATGAAGTGTAATCAGCTCAGTTGTCTTATATGGGGAATTACAGGCTGTGATTAAGCAATTCCCACGGAAGATGCCCTACCCAGGAATGGAAAGGGTACTTGAGCAGGTAGAAAGTACTGGACTGGTCAAGGAGGAATGGGGATGAAACACAGCTTCTCAGTTTCTCAGCTAGGGAATGGTCATGATACATATTGGTGGGGCACTGTTACTTGACTGCACTTTGCTTGGAGTGGATGCGAGAGGGTCTAGGATAGATTGGGGAGGCTGGAAGCCCAGAGGGCAACTGCTGAGGCAGTATCTGTGGAGGGAAGATGAAAACACAGCACCTTCAGCTATTCATACCTATTGCTTTGCTTCCTAAACACTGCAGCTAAGAGAATAACACAGAAGTTCATCAATACTTAATGGATTCCCTTTGCTAAAGGTTGAAGCCTGGCTATTTGCTAAGTATCACAACTGAAATTTACCACCAGTTTTAGAGGTATTTCAGGACTTTAAACAATCCATGTACTAAATAGTATTTGGAGCTCAGGGTTCACTCTTCCTAGCTGACAGAAAAGTCTGTGCTGCCTCCATTTGTCAGCCTGCTCTGTGACAACTCATCACCCCATGAGGTGCAGCAGAGACCTCTGAGGAGAAGGAAGAACCACTTCAGCTAGATCTAATTCAACATGGCCTCTGTCACTGAAAATAGTATTTCTTCTGATGTCTGCAGCCAAAAAGAATCAGAGGTACAGAACCATCAGTTTTATTTGCTGACAAGATGCATTTCCATGGGTTTTCCCATGAGTGAAAGAATTAAAAAAAAGTCCGTGGGCAACTCAGACTGTCCACCCACTGCCCAAATGGAGTGGGATACAAATAGCCAGCAAGTGCAGAACAAATGCTACCTCCTACTTGGGAGCGTGTTAAGGAAAGGTTATTTGTCACTGATGAGCTGCAATCATAGGGCTATAAGCTATCCTTAGCATATCTGAGAAGCATTTTGCTCCATGCTAACCAAAGAAAGTCCGAGATAAAATCAAACTAAAACAAAGCCACACTTCATGCCTTTTCTTCTTAATGAGCCACTAGAAAAGTGATGGAAGACTAAGATTTGCTGTGACACCTAGATTGCCGCTTCAAATCAAGAAAAGCATGTAAAGCTCACACACACAGAGCTTATTTTCCCCTGCCATCAAGATCTCTCTCCCTGGAGAAAGAGTAAAAGATACTTAAATAAGCAAGCTAAAGCAGCTTATAAGAAGTAGCCAGATCGCGGACTATGGTTAATTGAAGGCCAACACAGAAGTAATTAGTCCTTTTTTTGTTTCTTTTTAGCTGTTTTTAAACAGGCTTTTTTGGCTGGCTGTGCATTTGAAATCCTCTGTATTAATAAGCTGATCAGTTACTGGCTCTTTATCTGTTAACCTGAGCCAAAAAACCTGCTCTTTTCTCTTTTGTCTCCAAGCCAAAAGAAATTTTTATGGGGAGTAAGTTCCCTCCCTCCTCCTTCACTGAGTCACAACACAATGGTGATTTGAAAACCTTCCATTTATCACCAGGAACAAAAATGCTAAGCCAGGGAGCAAAAAAAGAGTTTGAAACAGAGTCTCTAGAACAAAAACTCCCACCACCAGAGTCCACACGACTCCTGACTCAGGCATTCCACCTCTGAGCACCACCTTGGCTATCTTTCTGTTTCACTTCATACAGGCTTGACCAACCTCGTGTTGTCCTGTAATTCTATATTATTTAAGTATGTTTTTTTCCCTGCTACTGAATGTAACACGCCCTTTTATTACTCAGTTTACCAATCTGGTTCTGCCAAACTCAAAAGCTGCATTTACGAAGTAGGCGTTTTTTTTCTGCACTTTTGAAAGTGGAACAGTGATCTGATCCAGGCATCGAATACGTTCAGGTGGAAAAGAAGTTCCACAGAGGGAATTTCTTAAGACAAGTTGAATGACAGCTGGGGAAGAAGGGTCTGCTGGAATCATCTGGGATGAATTCACTGACTGCCACTGCTTCTCAAAGTCACACAGCAAGACAGTCTTGACAGTAGCTAAAGACTGAGGGTGGCTCCTTAGTGTTGGGACTAAGGAGCAATGGCTGCCCAAATGCTCCACTTCAAGTTTATCCTGTTAACCCTGCCTTTAGCGACCAGTCCAGCCAGCTCTCATTTAGCTAAAGGATCTTGGCCATGAAGGGCTCAACTTCCCTTCAGCAGAGTGGCTGAATTAGTGCAGATTTGTGGAGCCCTCTGTCACTTCTTACAGAGGTTTGAAAAAAACCCGCTGTTGCTCCCCATTGTGGTGTCCAGGTCATACAAACTGAGGGATGTACATGCTCCCATCCTGCCCAGAGATGCTGCTTCATTAAGAACACACAGTATCTGCCTTCTGTGTACCAGTAGCTGTGAAATACTCTCCACGTGTAGTTTCCTAGGAGGATCCTAGTTATTCTCTAAATCACCCTAATTCATTGTTTTAGTGACCATCACCACCCTTACATGTACAATACCCTTTCAATATTGAATTCTCAGAGAATTATGCGATCTGAATGCCAGAAAGTATCAACAAGAGATAGAACAATAACTTGACTCGTTAGGTTATGAGAGCTGTACATTGGGTCCTCCCAGCCGAGGTAGACTAGGACTACTGAGTAGCAGTAATTATTCGAATGTTAAACTACAAAAAACAAGACAAACTGCACTGAAATCCTGGACCACTTTGAAGTAGGATGCACAGTAGAGCCAGTTTCCTTTCTGCCTGCCCCACATCCTAAATACAATGAGTCAAACAGTATGAAAAACCCAGCTCTGAGATTAATAGTGCATACAGTCTTCCAGAAGTCCTCAATAAGAAAGTCACTGGCAGAATTGCAACAGATAATGACATATTTTTTTAACCCACACAGGACAAAACACTTCTCTTTTGGGACTGAGATATAGTGTTGCATCAGAGGCAGAGCTCTCTCATGCATGCATGTGCATATATTATCCCAAACAGCTGAGAAAATACACATTTCAGCTTCTCTTCCAATGGTCAGTCAATTTAATTAACAGCAATCATTAATTGCTGCTGCAGGCAGAAGTAACCTGACTATAATTTACATCTTGACAGTAAGCCATCAACCAGATTTACAGAGGCAGAGAGCACTCACTGATCTTAACTGAACTTTACTGAAGTTTGGGTGCTTGGCACTTACTGTGTTTTATTTCAGTTTCAGGCTTGGCCTGTTTTCCAGGATTTCCCGCCCCAAACCCCTATCAGTCTCTTTTTTTTGTGGGTCATCAGCTTCTTCTTTTGCTTGAAGTTTCCCCTTGTCATGTCATGTTGTTCTACATCTACAGCTCATTTCTCCCTTCCTGCAACTACTGCAGAAACCCTTACAGCTTTTCTTCAGTGCAGTGTAGCTCCAGCTGTAACCAATATAGCTTGCTTGTATATGACTGATGTAGGACTCTGGCTTGAGCTAAGTGTTGTCTTTAGCCAAACTATCTGGACCAAAGTTGCAGGCTGAAGCATTGTCTGTTACAAACACTGACTGAACATGCTATGAAGAGCTGCCTATTCAGTGCTATTGCTCTAAACACTGCAACTGACAATATTTTACAGTCTAGCACTGACAAGAATGAGGCCACCCTTGGAGTCAGCAACACAGAAATATAGGTATCATGACCTCTCCACTGCAGTGAAGACACAGTTTGAATATTGAACTCTGCCATTAAACCCTTCTTTCACATGTTATTCCAGTTCTGGAGAAATAAGGATAGATTGAGGCAGAAGGTGACACTTATGGAGCATTGGGAGGCTGTTGTAGAACCCCAGAAGATAAGGGGCTAATGTGTATGCCTCAAACATTGCCAGAAGGATGGCTGTGGAGCCAGCCAAGGATTGTTGGTAATAATAGACAAGAATTGTTGGTAATAACACACTGTGAGAGAGAACAAGATGCAGCTGAAGAAGGGGGCCATGCAGAGGGAGGGCAGCACTTTTCCGGGACAAACATCCCTGTTCTAGTTCCTGGAGAGAAGCACACCACAGTAGTGCACAACCACAGGAACAAGGCCAAGAAGGGGGCATGGACTATAGGGTGGATCAAGACCACCAAAGACCCCCAAAGCCCTCTGATCCATTTCCAGAAAGGTCTAGACTTGCATGATAATTAATTTGCACAGCAAGCAAGCAACCTACCTATAAAAACGTACTCCCTACCAAGCCCAGGCGGCTTCTGGTCCCTCACTGCTGTGTTCAGTTCAAGTGGTACTTATTACACAGAGCAGATGAAACATTTCTTCAATCTCCATAGTTAATGCATACTCATAAATGAATGAGAGATGCCTTAATAACTCCAAATCCCATAAGAAAAGAAGTACTCCACTGTACACTGTAAACTCTAATAAAAGAAAATTAAGGATGTAAAGTCAAACCATGAGAAAGAATGGAAAATGTAATTTTTTGCCAGCATATACAACACTTGGCTACCAAATCTGAAGTAGTAAGTGCACCAAGTAAGTGCACCTTTTAAATCTTTTTGTTTTGCTCCTAAATATACAATTCATCAGAGAATGCTCCTGCTTCTCATCATCTACTTCTCTTTCTCAAAGGTACTCATGAAAATTATTTTTTCCTAGCAAACAGAAGTCTATAAAAATTTCCAAATCAACCATATATGCTACACCAACTTGATTTTATTATGGAAGAACAATTCCAGCACCAATATTCTACTATAAAATATTTCATTTAGTAATTTTCAAACCCAGGTCCCTAAAGTTAGGCTTCCAGAAGTCCCCAGAAGTGCACTTCAGCACTTAAAAAAACTATTTTGCTGGAAAAAGTATCCTCTGTTTTTGAAGCAGTGAGAGGCAATTAAGTACAGCATTCCTTTTTCCTGCCTTGACAAACAGTCTAGCCTCAATACACCCATCCCAAATGCACTTCAAAGGGGTTGTATTAGGTTCTGGATTGATTTTTTTATGGCATTGCAGATCTTCTCTAGGAAGATACTTCTCTTCACATTCAAGGTTCTTCATAGCTTATCTCTTCCTCTCTTCCAAATCACTTTTAGACTTTCACCTCTGATCAGCCCATGGCAGACACCGACCCTTCTCCACTTGTTAAATTGTCAAACAAATCTCTTCAGACTCTCCCTTTTTCCTGTCAGCCTCCCCATAAACTCTCATAATTGCTCAAATTCCTCCAATGTTGGGATGGAGAAAGTACCAAGACCATTGCTATTATGTTGTTCAATATCCTGTCACAGCCACTTTACTTTCTACCTGCTGTCCATCTGGGGCCTCTTTTTATACCTGGAACACAACTGGTTTTGTACAGCACCTAACAGAAGAAAGCCTTGGGCTTTGGCTAAGCTCTTGATACTCTGGTAATACGAGAAAGTGAAGAGCAGCAGCAACAGGGAAACTACAGACAGGTTTAATAGATTTGACCACATACAACACTAACCCACAGGAGAACATATCGGTCCCCTTACCTGTGCTGACCTTCATCAAAAACAGTTGCATAAAAGCTTCAGAAATCACCACTATCATCATCACCTCCTCTGCTACTCTTTTACCTTTCTTTTCTTAAGCGACAGGACGAGAGGACATAGTCTTAAGCTGTACCAGGGGAGGTTTAGGTTGGACATTGGGAGAAACTTCTTCACAGAAGGGGTGATCAGACATTGAAATGGACTGCCCAGGGAGGTGGTAGAGTCACAGTCCCTGGAGGTGTTTAAGGACAGACTAAGTGTGGAACTTGGTGCCACGGTCTAATTGACATTGGTGGTGTTAGGCCACAGGCTGGACTCCATGATGTCAGAGGTCTTTTCCAACCTAACTGATTCTGTGATTCTTCCATTACTGCTAGAAGGAATGAAAAAGAATCTCTGCTGCTAGAGTGCTTTACCCCGGTCCCTGAAGGCAGGCATGTTTTCTTCTTCTCCAGAGTATTTATTATTTCCTCTACTTTGCAAGGGCATTTCCAAGCAGACAGGAAGGAAGAGTTGCTCTCACCAGCACATGATAATCTAAAGGCATATGGAATACCCATCAAGCTAGCACGACAGTGATGGCCTAATACAGCCCAAGCTTTGGTATGTGCTTTCAAAGAGAACCAAAACTCTCAGAGACAGAATACCCATAAATCCTGGGAACGGACTATGTAACTACTCCACCTTCGCTGCAAATTTTAACCCTGCTAGCTATCGTAAAGCCAGGATAAATTACACTAGCCTATACCACAGCTACAGCTTCTTGATAACATGTGAATACTATTTGCTTTCCTCTGTCTGGTCCAGGGCACATGTTGATCAGTCAGATCATGCACATGTAAAAGCACATGCTCTGATCCCCTTTTGTTTTGCAGCACAGCTGCACTCAAATTGACAGCATGTCAGTGTTGGCATCACTGGCAGAACAAAGGAGACAAAGGCTGACACAGGAGAGGGAGACTTTGCTGGGCTCCCGAAGCACCAGTGTTAAAAAAAAAATTAAATAAAAAGCAAACTCTAGGAAAGGATGCACCTGGACCAATTTTTAAAGGAGGAAGTTCTGCCCATCTGGCATGTGTGAAGTGGAGGGCTCACCATTCATAAACCCCAGCCTTCCCTTACAGTTTTTTGCAAGAGAGCATGGATTTGGTGAACTGAGGCAGATCCAGGGGGTTATTTCCTGTGCTACTACAGCCCTAGCAATACATGCATTGCCTTATCTCTTTGTAAACAAGCTAAACTAGGCTGGGCTAAGTGCACAGGAAAGTACACTAACCACGAGTGGATTTAAGGCTCTTGGCACTAGACACAGCCACTTGGTTTAAGTGGCACGTGTCTTAGTATTAAGGCTCATGCTCAGCAGTTGCAACTGGATGTGGCAGGCACGCTACACTCAGCACCGAGTTTAATGCAGGAAATTGTGTGTGCTCCAACACAGTAACACATGAAATCTCAGAGCTAAAAATGCTTATTGGGGAATCAAGTCTCTGCTCCTCTTCTCCCTCATCTCCAACTCAAGAGTGCCCTGAATGGCCTTTGTATAGCCTCACCTTCAAAAGTACCCTGATCTGCACTTAATTCCAGTGCTACCTAACATGCAAGGGACACTTCCAAGGAGACAAAAGGCTGTATTCTCCATCCCAAGCAGCTCACAAACTAAGGATATGCAGAGACGACTGATGTGCCACTTCATCTCTCCCTCTGCACAGCAGAGCCAAAACTTCCTTCTACTCACCCAATTAAAAGAAGTACATCACTGCATTTATTTGTTAGTACAGCAAGAGATATCCTCAGCAGCAGCACTGAAGCTGTGCAAGTGACTTTTGCAAATGCCATTGTTCTTAGACATAGGATTTCATTACATAAAGCCTGCCCACTGCGAGATATGTTGGGGAGGGAGGGGACAGGGAGGAGGGGGAGGGAGGAAAGGGGAGGGAGGCTTTAAACAGAAGGGGGAAAGAAACCCTCAGAGATCCAAAATAAATGATTCTTGATTCACAGGGAGGCAGGAAACGGCTCACACCCAAACAGAGACACTCCTCCATGGCAGACAAGCATCCTGATGATTGTTGGCTTTGTTGTTACAACAGGAAACTCCCCCGCCCCGCTCTGCAGCGCTGGATTCTCTGAGGCACCCACCGGTACTTGCCTTTTGCTGCTCCCTTTTCTGCAGGAGCCAGCGATAGGAGCAGCTGGAACACGCTGCACAGTAGTTGAAATGACAAACATCTCTGAGACACAGCATCTTTCAACTCACCCAACAAATAATCTGCTTCTATTCAAAGGGCTGACACTGAACAAGATATTACAAAAACATGTTTCCTGTGGGTTAGCACAGCAAACAGCATAGTACAAAACTCACGATATGCCACCATATGGCTTCTACCATATTATTTTTACTAATCATGTAAAACAACATGTACTGTGGTAACTGCAACAACCACAATGCCAGTACAGCCTGTTTGTTCTGGGATTAAAGTGGTTTCCTACTAATTATTTAGGTATTATTAGCAGTGCATTAAAAAAAAAAAAACAAACAAAAAACACACACACAAAAAAAACCAAAAACCCAAAACAAACAAAAACAAACAAACAAACAAAAAATCCTGAGGATGGAATAATAGTGTTTTTGTTTGGCCATTTTTTACCTGGAGTATTATTAAACTGTTTGAAAGTCAGGAGTCCCAGTTTTTCAGAAAAAGTGTGATGTGAAAACACTGCTTACTTCAAAAACAGAAAGCATGATGTCAGCAACCTAATAAAAATACCTGTTAAAAGGCATGGGTTTATACCAAGCAATAACTGCAGCCACTATTCTGAGCTGAAAAGATGAGACAGAACCAGAGAGCTCTGTCCTGCTGCGATGCACTGCAAACTTAAATCAGGATCCATACTGGCTTGAAATATGTGATCTGTATTGTCCATTTTCCTCCTCCTCTCTGTGTGCATACAGATGGTCAAAATCTTACAGCTAACCCTGAGCAATGGATAATGAGGTAATAACACTTCCCAGCTTCCAGCCTCTATGGTTACTTCCAAATTAACATCCAAACTGCATTATCTGATTCACACCACCAGAAACAAGAGTCTAATTCACCAGTCAGACCAGCTTGTTAGTCAAGAAATGATTAGAGCAGCTAGATTTCTGCACCTATTTTAGCTCTTTAAAGCGTACGGCTACTGTAAACATAAACATCAAACCATCTCTATGTTCCAGCTTCAAGAGAAAAAGAGCAACAACAAAAAACACTGGGGAAAAAAAATAAAAAATAACCCCCTCCTACCCAGACTTTTCCTGAATACTAATGCTAAAACTATTACAAAATGCTAATTTGGTACCAACAACCTATGATTAAAAAAACAATGAAGCACCTCAAGCACATGAATTAAGGCATCATCTTAAACATGCTCTTTTCATCTTAAGCTAGAAAACCCTTATATATACACACATCTGGGCCTTTTTCTGCTCTCAATGATCTCAAAGCTACATTAAAGATGCAAGTCTTTATGTAAGCTAATCTAATGCGTTTTGGGTCTGAATGAAAGCTAAAGACACCACAGTACTTTTGAAGAGAACTACAGATGAAGCCAAAATCTGAGTTAAGATTGATTTCTATCAGTAAACCCCCACTGAAGGCAATTCTCATTGATTACTGAGATGCCTATTGAGTTACTCAAGCACCATTACCTGACATCCAGTACTTGGTATAGAACATCACTACACAGGCTTTTGGTTCTTAACATACTTAAGCACAAGTGGCAAGTCCACAACACTTCAGGGACAAGGATCCCCAAGTTTTAGTAATACTGATTCATCTTTACAGTTTTTGTTTCCTCTCCAGTTCAAGGCATAGGAAAGGCTGATTTCCTTCTCCACATTGCACCGTTCACCAAGAGCAAACCTTGAAATAGAAACCTTAGTGCTCAATTTCTTTTCATGTGCTCTAAACATCTGACTCTACTCCCCCCAATACTATATCGAACTTTTTTACTTTGATCTTGCATTTGTGCATAATGTTTAATTTATCTCATGTCTTCCATCAACACAGTGAAAAAGTAGGCAACCCCCCCCAAATTCTTGCAAACATACAGGCCATTAAAGAGAAGGTAGAACAGATTGCTCGGCCAGTGACAACTGTTA
Organism: Neopelma chrysocephalum; assembly: GCF_003984885.1. Taxonomy (NCBI): domain Eukaryota; kingdom Metazoa; phylum Chordata; class Aves; order Passeriformes; family Pipridae; genus Neopelma; species Neopelma chrysocephalum. The sequence continues at coordinate 1,221,834 of NW_020897795.1, read as the reverse complement.
AACTGCAGGACCTCCCTTTCCCACCCCATCCTTCACTTCTGTCTAGAACACTGAAATGTTTAGAACTGGGGCAAAGACCTAACCTTGGTCAAAAAGTGGCAAAAAACCCTGGATACAAAAAAAAAAAAAAAAAAAAAAGAAAGACATCCAATGAAAATATATAATCCTGGGTTCTGGAGTGCAGAGAAGCTGAATACGAGGTTGGAAAGCACTAAGCCAGGAAGTTAACAAATAATTTTATGTATGTAATTTTTTCTATTTGAAAATTGTACCCACATCAGATTGATCGTACTTTTCAACTGATAAAACATTTCCGTAGCTTTGCTGATGTTTTTCAATTCACAATTCCATGCAATTAACAATTCCAGGCTAATTGCTGACCACTAAACTTATGCTTAAAAAAAGCCTATTCTTCTTAATTACACTTTGGTTTTACTGTTTTTCTGCTTATGATCTTGCAAAAGGTGCAACTAACAATGGAAAGAGGTAAGCAAATCTCCCATACTATCTCCCAGAACTAGACAAAGTAGTATTTCCCTTCAGATCGGAGCAAACTACCAAAACCAACTAAATTCCAATGCACAAAGTACCGCAGGAAACAAATACTTCATGTTTGACAAGAATAAAACTTAATTTTTTCACCATCACTTTCATTATTCTCTTTACAAAGGTTTTGTCCCCATTAGAGACGAAAGGTGGTTAAACAGCTAGTATAAGGCAGTGAGACTTGGGAAAATGACACAGATTAATTTTAGTGTCAGGAATTACTATAAATCTCAGCAGTTTGAAAGGTGCCGTCAGCTGGAAAGGGGAGGGGATGATAGTCAGAATCTATTTGGAACTTCATGGAATATAGACCTCAAACCCATGAGAGATAACTGCTCTGGAAAAGAAATTACTTTGTAGCAAGTCTGATGAACATTTTCTGTCAGACATCTCAACTCTTAGATGCTATTTCACAGTTTAGGTTTTTCTTAACATCTCCACATCTGGTTAACTTTCTATTAGCAACCCTGAGATACAGTTGTGAATTATCATCTTTTCCTCAGTTACTGTTGAGGTTCTGGGGTCTGCTCCAGCTGTCATTAGAAGTATTTGCCCTTCTTCCCATTTCTTTTCCACCTCAACCTAACACCATCATCATTTTGACTTTGAGAAAGTGGCAAAGACATAATCAAGATGTATATTTGTACATATTTTCCACCTTTAAAAGTGATTTTGCTCATATGGAGGCATAAACACACTAAAGAACCATACCCGAGCCATCCACAGCTTTCACAAAAAGCTGCTTTTAAAGCTGTCTAGCTCTCTTCCACCTGATCCTATAAACACTGCTGGCAATTTTTCCCCCATGCCTCTAACATATTTTCACTTAGCACCAGTTTGATGTATAAGATCTGACAGCCAGGCAGTTATAGGCCACCTGCATCACTGTCGCCATGACAACAGTGAAAGACAATCCATGATCCCATGCCCTGGTCACACGTTTCAATACAGCTTATCTGTCCAAAGCCACTGAGTCTAATGGAAGAGAGTAATTACAATCTTCTACTCATTGTCAAAATTCTCACCATATAATGCTCTTCAAAATTATTTTATTCCTCTCACAAGGCTTCTTTGCAAAAAAAACCAAAAAAAAACCCAAAAACCCAACCAAAACAAAAGCCAAAACAACAACAAAAAAATCAAACAAGAAAAACAAAACCCCAAAGAAACCTTAAATGTGTTCGGGAGTGAGAGAAAGAGCAAAAAGCAAGGCTGTGCCCGATACAAAAATGCAGCAGTGTGAGCAAACTGGCTCTTGCAGTGTTAAAGGACTAATCAGAAGCAGGGGAATGTACCAACCACTAAGAGGGATAAATGAAAATTTCTCTTCTATTCGTAGAGCATCACTTAAGATCCTTTTGGCTTTGCACTGAAGGTGAAGAGAGGATATTAGCTGCTCTCTTTTCCCCTCCCCTTCCTGGAAAACTTCTTCCTATCAAAATGAACAAGCACCATACTGCACTGTGCAGCAGCAGCTGCCTCACCGAGCAGCATGGCTCTTCAGATGATCATGTCACTCTGAAGAGAGAGGGAGCCCTGTGTCTGAGACAGCAGAGCAGCAGCTCCTCCTCTTCATTTCACCCTCTTCAACAGACTGTCCCTTCGTTTTTTCATTTTTAAAGCAGAGGTGTGGGAAATAGCTTCAGAATTGTATCCTTTCTGATTACCGTCCCTGAAGGATCACTGCACTCCCTCCATCTCTGGCAGAAAATGCCAAAATGTTACTCCTTTGTCTATGGCCACAGCCATAATTAGGATGGACTGAGTGCTTCAGGAGCACAGGAGATCAGGGGAAAATGAGACTCAGTTTGTAAAACAGGGACATGACTTACCTGCCTTACAGTGCACTGTGAGGATACAGCCACACTGCAGAGCAGAGGACAACAATGACAAAGACCAGCGAGCAGCACTTATTTGGAACTATGGCAAATGTTGTACACTGACTGCCCTGGACCATCATCCTGCAGTAGATACGAATACAACACCTTCTGGCACAGAATTCCGTGCTGGAAGATCAGGTCACAGCCATAATCAAGGAGAGAAGGTTTGCTTTCTGCTTGATACTCCCTGTTCCAAGCACCTTAATGCAAATCAGTCAGCACATCAAAGCTCCAATTTATTAGGCATGTAATAAATACATCTTGAATTAGTAAAATGTGATAAATCAGGAACAAACAGACAAAAAGACACAGTAATTTATTAGAATGTTTCATCTACCCATGTCCAAACCACACTAGTAAATAAAAATGTCAGATGACTGCCCATTTTAGAGACATATTTTTAGTTGGATGCTTTAGGCCACAGTGTTGGCACCAGGAACTGAATGCTTCATTCACAGCACATTACTTGCATTTGCCATCCACAGTTACCGTGGATCAGCTGACACACAGTAACCCGACTGTACGCTTGGGCCCCAGAGCCCTGACTCTCAACTCCTAAACCACAAGGTAAATAAAAAGTCAGCCTTTTTTGGTCTGTACTTACAGGAACACAAACAGGTCTGAGGACCCTCAGTCCTGATGTAGTTCAAGTACACATTTGAAATACCTTCAGCATTCATGGCAGAATTACTTTAAAGAGAAGTGATGCTGTGATTTAATGAGCATCTTTTAACACGTTAGCCAAATAAAATGCTCTAACCAAAGAAGGTAACAGTATCTTCAAGTTTGTGTAGAGCTGCATCTCCCTCCCAAAGCCTGATACACATGTTGTGCCTGCACGCATGATGCTGCTCACCACAGAAACAGAGCTGCTGCTGTGGCTGAACACCAGAGACAGCCAAGGCTGCCGAAGGGGGCTTGCAGGGGTGTCCTCAGACGGGCAGTAGGCATGGCCTGGCATGGGCTCTGCCTACACAGCAGATCCCATGGAGCATGAGTCGCGAAATCTCTACTGATGAAAAGTAGCCAGAGCCCTGCATTCACCTGGCATTTTTAAGACAGAGGACAGATTTTTCAGCTGGAGCACATCAGGCACCCCAGCAGATCTGTGGGGATTTACACCAGCTGAGCATCTGGTCCAGGGCTCCCCCGCGCAGAGTGCCCCCAACCCCTTCCTTCCTTCTGGCACTGGTTCAGCACCATCGCAAAGGGAAGGGTGCCACCTACAGCACTGCGCACAGCGCTTCCTCCAGCACCATGGCTTGCCTTGGACGTCTCCCAGTGAAGAATTAATCAGGGCCAGCCACCCTAAATGGAAGCTTGGCGATTCTTCCATGACAGAGGTAGACCACGCCCTCAAACTGGTTTTTTATTTTAAGAATGCAGAGGTAGCGCCTCTCAAATAGATTCCTTGCCTTTATTTCCATGGTGTCTTACTGTTGCAGTGTGAGCATTTCCTGTTCTATTATACCTGCATGTCAGTACTATCAAAACAACTGCACTACCTAAAAAAAAAATAAAATAGAAGTTATCTTAGAGTGTCAAATGTGCTTTACTTTAGAACTTCTTCAAAGAAGATTTGGTCCCTGCCCCTCACAGTTATGCCCTTAATTCCTTTTTCTCTCCTTTCCATGGGAAAGATCAATTCAAATAACATATTTTCAGTCTTGTATAAGCCACATCTTTTGGAGTTCCTCTGTGTGAGACATCCAACCTCTGGAAAGGTATTAGAAATGAGATGCCCCTTCCTGTTTTTAATCTTACTAAACCACTATTAATTCATACAGGAGATGCATAACCAATAGGTAGAGTCTGAAAACCAATTCTCACTTCTATGGAAGCATGCTGGCTCTATTCGTCAATGCTAATCTGAGATAAATGTCCCTGTGCAGAATACATGACACACACACTGTCCAGAAGGAAGACAAAGAAGCTGAATTAGTCTGACAGAACACACCTGCCACTGTTGATGAAACAGTCAGTAAATGAATAGGTATCTATAGCCCCTGCAAGAACTAAAAGCCTAATCCTGTAAACCAGAATAACAGTTTAGCTAAATACGAGGATTAGGTTCTCCTCTTTTCTTCTTGCACTGGTTTTTATTATGCAAGAATCTTTCTAATTATTACAAATTTGCAATGAAAAGTAAGCTCTGGTCACAGTCTTAAGACTCTACAAAGTCAGGAAACAGGAAATTACAGAATTAATAACTGTTCCATTCACAACTGCCTGAGTGTTCTCCCTGCTTGGGGTGACTTCAGGAATCACTCCAGTGAGCCAAAGGCCACAACAGCATGCTTCACTGAAGCTTGATGTGGTCAGAAAGCATCTTGTCTAGCAAATTCTGGATACCATGAGGTGAAATCCACTGCCAATGTGCCATTCGGTGCATCTCCATGTCTAGAGGCCCGTGCCTGGGGACAGGCTAGAAAGCAACCACAGGGGACAGCCAGAGGCCACCACCATGCAGGATCTGTGTCAGTACTGTCTACAACTAGTCTGGAGCGAAAAATCATTCACCAAAGAGGGCAGAGAAATGTCACAAGTCTACCTTTGCACTAATCCAGCCATTTTTGGTGCTCTGTGTCTCTGGTGCAGTTCAGCTACCAGAGGAATAGCAGCTGGGAAGCCCCTTCGACAGCTTCCGTGTCTTCCACGTACCCACCATGCAAACACTGGGCTTCTACACACCAGGATGCTCCCCAGGCCTCATTCACATCTACAGTTGCTTCAAGGACCTCACTACTTATCAAATGTGGCACAGGGTCACAGGGAGCAGGACAGAAGAACATGCTGCTTTTGCCAGGATCTTGTGCCTGCACAGGATCACTGGAGACTTTACACGGCGGCTTACTGGCAGTGAGCCAGCTGGAAAGGGCCAGCTGGAGAGGCAAGCCTGGTAGCCTGACAGCAGAACCCCAGTGCAGAAATATGAAGGGAAAAAAACACATGTCCAATATCAGAGCTCTGCTGTTCTGCCCCTCTCACACTTTCCTGAGACATTTGGCCTGTTGATACTCTTATTCCTGTGGCTAAGAGCCATCAAAGACTTTGAACTTCCATGGAAACCACTATGACCCGATGAGTCTTTGGCATTCAGAAGGGCAAAATCCTACCACTGAAAGTGACATGGGTCAGAAAATCTTGGATACAGTCTGATCTATCTGAATTTATATATAATATTTATTTTTATTTATAGCTATTTATATATAATTAAAGACTACTGGAGGACAAAATGTGACAAGAACAGCAGGCAGCAGGGAAAAAAACCCAATCAAACAAATAACGAAACCACAAACAGAAATGTGAATCACACCTAAAAGTGAGGGGAAGCATCTCACACCAAAAACAGTGGCCAGAGAGACCTATGTACCTATGCATCACGTGTTTCCACAACTATCATGCACATCCTCCACAAATATAGGTGTCTTCAGCAGCTGGCAGCATGCTGAAGAGGAGAGGTGTAACACTCGATACCTGCTTTGCCAACTGAGTTGTTTTTGGACAGACACACCAGATGTGGATGTACCTGCACATTTAGTACTTGCACACAGTGACTGCTTCTGTGCTAGTGAGCCACCACATTCACAAACAGCAAGTCATACGTGGAACTGGACATTCATGTTCAACTGGACATGTCAGACATCTCCAGCTTCATTGTCACTGCAGGTGTTAGTATCTAACTCCATTTTTGTTCTGGTATTTGTTTATTTACCCTCTCAGGCTTAATTTATTCAGATTTAATTTTCATACAGATGCAGCAGACGCAGGATCCTGAGCTCATAGCAACACTTGTCTGCCAGGCTTTACAACAACCCAAAGACATGCCTAACTTGTGTTGTCTCAGATCTATTGCTTAGGGAAAAAAAAAAGAAAAAAAGAAAAAAAGAAAAAAATACCCTAACTATGTTTAAACTTTTATCCTCCAGGCTCTTTGAGTTTCAAAATATCACCTGAAGTCCAAGGATAGTGCAGGCTTGCCAGTTGGATGCAGCATGGAGAATGGAACTAATTCCTACCAATACTTTCCTGGTTTATTACACAACAAGCAAGTGCTTTTCACAGTGCTGACCTCCTGCTGGAGCCAAGAAGCTCAGCTAGTTCAATGAGAACTGTTGCAACACAGCTTCTTTTGTAGTTGACAAGTAGATACAGACTCTCAGGAGTGAAATCCCCTTTCACTACTTCTTTCTCACATGTGCTAGAAGGATGGTTTTGCTAATAGTAAAAGGGAAAAAAGTATATTCATTAAACTCCCATTTTGAACAACTAGTACTTGTACAGAGTCTTGTAAGCTTCCAAACCATGGAACTTTGAATCACTGTTCAGTCTTTCTTCATGAATAAGCACAAGAAATCCCCTTTCTCTTCCTGAAATGCAAACTCTGCCACAAACAAGCCACAGCATTCCTTCCCTAGCATTATTTCCCTATCTTCCTACAGCAGACAGAGACTAATCCTAAAGAATATGTGCAGCAGAGGATTAACAAAAACATCTACTTTTCTATGATACAACAATAACAGATTTTTCCAGGTGAAAACAGAAAACATGCCATGACTGAAAATTCCCAACAGTGATCAATATCAACAACTAAATTAATATTAGCTGTAAAGAAAGCCACAAATTACAACCAACTGCATCTCCTGAGTGAAGCCTGACTAAAGGGAAACACCTACAACATGAACCTGGATGCCTTTGCTAATGAGTAATGAGAGGTATTAAATTACAGGCTGCCACAGGAACTTCCCCTGAAAAAGCCCAGCTTTTAGAGAAGGTGGAGACAAGGTTACACAACAAGCAACTAACTATGGAGAAACCAACAGAACCCTCTCAGTAACTCAGGAATACTCCAAACTGATCCTGAAATATGCTCTGTATTTTCACTATTACTTAGTGAGCCACAATTCGTAAAACTGTGGCCATACTTAATGAACAGTTCGACACTATTGACATCGGAGCCATTACCACTGTCTTTGCTTCTCATAATAGATTGCCCTCTTAGTGAGTTTTCATATTTCTCATTAAATTTATTATATTAAACCCTATGCCCACCTACAGGTGTGAGCACTGAATCTGATCTCTGTCTGGAATGCATTGTAGCTATCTGTACAGTTTGTTTCAGGCCCTTGCAGTCCTCAGACCGCATTATCTGGGAGTTACTTGGCCTACAAGTATCTAGGGAAAAAGAAAAAAAAAAAAGTTACATTTAACTGAGGTTTCAAACTTCAGGAAAAAGTTTCTTCTAGCAAACATTGCAGTAATTTCTCATCAAGGGGAAGGTGGGAGGGAGGGTGGTGGCTCCATTACTGTTTCTCAGTTACAGCAATTAAGAAAAAATAATTAACATTAGAGTATAGATTATTTACCCCAGCATAACAGAAGGCCTGGGGTAACCTGGTCTGAATTTCACAGAAAGGTAAAATCTTTGAGCCAGTTGTGAACACCAATCGAATTTTGGCTGAGCATTCCAGATGTCATTAAATACAGAAATGAACTCTGCAGGTATTTATTGATTAACAACTGTGATGCATGGCAGATCATTTCTACTCTTGTGCTACTTCATTAGGTATCCATTTTTATTCCTACAACATAACCAATGATGACTCATTTTTCAAGATTTCATTGTATACGGAACTTTAGTGCCAAGTGTGTCTGCAAAGAAATGGCCTAGATGTATCTGTCTACATTCTACCATAAACATAACAGGGAAAAGAAGATCAAGCCACATAAATGTTTCTACATTAATCTGTTCCATGTCATCATTTTCTTATTTTTCCCCACAGTCCAATTTTTGAAATTCTATTTTTAGTCTATCAGAATTTGATCCTTTTCCATGGTCAGAAAGGAAAGGTTGGTCACAGCTAAGATTTGGTAATGTTTTCCTAATCACAGAATCTGTGGGGGAAGAAAAGTATGCAAATGTATTTTATTACTCTGCATTCAACATCTAACTCCAAAGAGCAAAAGAGGAGAGAGTTCCCTCTTACATGTGTATCTACAAATTAAAAAAGAGATCATGATATTTGAGCAATCTCCAGCTAAGCAACTTCCAACATGGTGCACCAGGTTACAGCTGACAAACTATACTTAAACTATGCCAAGATACAAAGGTTGCCCCTTTCTACAGAAAGCAACATTTAGTGGATTTGCTAGAAGATCTTTACAGGCTGCTGAATTGGCAACAGTATCAATTATATTTTCATTAAGTAAACACAGACTTACATTAGTGTTTTTGGCAAAACTGCATATCATGTTATATATCATTACACAATCTTTAAACCAACTGTTCATTTCAGTCACTTACAATAAAGACAACCTCAAAATTTGTTTCTTGGCTTCGGGTATCTCCATGTGCTGTGATGAAGGAAACTTAGAAACCAAAACCACAGTGAACCCTGCTGCCTATTCACTCTTAATGTTGCATCCCAGGTGTGCAAGTACTTCCCAAACTTATCACAGCCTCCTTGTTCCAGGAATTACCAGGAAAGGTTAAAACCTCATAACTTTCCCTTCTTTTTCTACTGCAGCTAGATCTGTACAGTCAGAGAAGTAAAACATCCACCAAACAAGTTCTTTCTTTTAATCCCCATATAAACCCATTTCCTCAAGGAATTTCACTGTCAAGCACCCTCATATTTCCTATCCATGTTCTTCTAAGGGTAAAGGGCTATCAGAATTGGGTCTTCATCAAATCCAACACAGACTTAAAACTCACTGGTGATGGAAACATGTCCCAGTCTGCACTGATTTTATTGTAAGCTATACACTAAATAATGCTGAGAAAGAGCGTAGATAAAAAGATGCATTCCAAAAAGCCAGGCTAACTGATGCTTAAGAGCAGCTGAACAATATAGCCCAGACACTTAAACTCATTTCTACTAGTACTTCAAACTTTCTTGATTATAATTGATTCCTTGCCCTTGAAGAACAAGAAAACAAGCCATTTAACAGTCTAGGCACTGAAACTGAGACTCCAGAGATGACAGCAGCATTTCACAACCCTCAAGCCCACCTCCTAATTAACTACAAGCATTGTGGTATGAAATCTGGTGCATTACTCTTGAATTTAAACATAAACATTTCTTTTGTCACAATGTCTGTTCACTAGTTATTCAACAGGGAGAGGAGGGTGGTGGTGTGCTTTGCAAAACCCTCCACTAAAGAAACTTCTAACACCTGCTAAAATAACAGACCCCTAGTTTACAACTAAATTTCTCCAAAACTTCTGTTTTCCTTAAACGTTTCGTCCTTCTTCGTTGTTTTTGATACTCAAACTGACAAATTATTCTGAAATGTCAGTCGGTGAGTAAAAAAACTTCCCATTACTATATACCATAAACCACAATTAATAAAATAATCAATTTACCCTAGTGAGCAGAGCAGTGCATTTATGGGATCTGCTTGCTCTGAAGATGACAACTTTTACCACCTGACCACAGACAAAGCCCATTCAATCTGGAAACTGGAGTGGAAAAAGCACCTTTTCTCCTATGATTCCAAGTTAAAGAAAAAAGGACAGAAAGGACCAGAGTTTGATGTCCTTAGTTAAAAAAAGAAAAAGAAGCCAAACTCACTGAATTTTAGCCCAGTAAAAACCAAACAGAACTGAAAATGGTAAAAGCATAAAAGCAATTAACTGTATGTAAATAAGTGTCATTATGATACAAAATACTTACTGCTCATGAACATCTTTGTAAGTTACACATTTGTGCTGCATTATCATCTAAATTACACTGTTAAACTACTAAACTCCCCTTTCTTATTCTGATAAGAGAACCCCTTCCTTATTCCAATACAAGGTAAGTGTTCAAAAACTCACACAAAGGAAGATGTTTGAGCTGATGAGCACAGCAAAGGAAGTGCAGATAGGTATCAGACAAACTGTGTGATTTAAAACAGGAAAATGGAATAAGTGTAGTGCTAAATTGTAAAGGCCCTTGAGTCCCAGCCTGTTCCCTCTTCATTTGAAGGCAGAATGGCTGATATAAATCAAAGTGATGTAAATTCGTGAATTTAAACAGGATTTAAACTATCAAGCAGGAAACCCTGATATGAATAAATCAGATTGAGGACATTTTTGGTTTTTCTAAGGAAGGGTCAATTCTTATTGGTTGGTACATATTAAAATATGTTACTTGGCAACTCCATTTGCCCTTTGTGTGAATACACAAACCACTCTGCATTAACACAGCAAAATACTGGCATTTAATTAATTCTAAAAATACCTTCAGCGCACCTGTTAAGAATGAAAGTTTATGAAACTGGGTTTCCTCTGTATTTAAAAATATTTAAAGATTAGTAGATACTTTGGCTTTCACCCTATGGGAAACAGAAATCTCCTCTGGCTGTCTTCACACTCAGTTTTCAGCCTTACATGAACTACTTGAATCAAGTAAACTGATGAAGACACCATGTCAGTGTGTCAGCACAGAAGACTTCCATTGTCTTGTTTAGAATTTTAGGACCCCCTTGTTCCAGAATACTTCCTAAATGTCAACCTTTGCTGGTTCAATTTCCTTTAAAACTTCAGTATAAATACGGTGTTCAGTTGCCTTTTTTTTTATGGTTGTATTATTCTAACAGGTGACATCAATTTAGGCATAAGCTATCCAATTTTCACATCTGATTTGTGTTTTGAAAATTAATTTCAAGTTTACTAACAGAGCTCATAAATCTGAATTAAGAACTGGGGAAAATTCTGTGTTTCAGGTGTTTTTTACCCACTCACATTTGGTGGTCAGTGTGTGTATGTGTTAAAAAAAAAGAAAAAAAATTTAAAAAATCAAATCACACTCCAAACTAGGGCCTGAGCAGAGAAATGGAAGTTAACACCACTGACAAATGACTCATGAAAAACTAACTGCAGCTGACAGATGAAAAAAAAAAGTCATCTTTATCCATCAGTTTAATCTGGTCAGTTTTGAATTATCTTCTTGGAACACAGACTGCAAGTAACCAGAGGAACAACAGCATAAGGTTGGATGGGGCTTTGAGCAACTTGGTCCAGCAGAAGGTTTCCCTGTCCATGGCAGAGGGGCTGGAAGTAGGTCCCTTTCAAACCATTCTATAGCCACTACAAAAACTGGGAGAGGAAGAGTGCTTTAAGGACCTGAGGGAAAGGAGCATTAGGATAAGAGATTCTAAATCTCTAGATCTTGTTTCACAATTTCTTGTCTTACTATTCTAATTCCTTCTAAGTAGGAGATTTACATGAAAATCCAGACAGAAATTGCACGGGAGGGGTAGTGATGCTGCTCTTAGTGTTTCTTCACTATGACAGGGACTGTGTTGTGGGAAACGTGAAAGAAACCTTCCAGAATGCTCTGTAGTGATCAACAGATATGGCTTAATTTTAGGCTCCCTGCATCCTTCTTCAGTTTGCAAAGAACAGCACCACTCACGTTTGCAGGAAAAAAAGGCAGCAGATTTTTCCTTTACCTAGTCTAATCTATTTTAATAAGTATGGTAGCATTTCTTCAGAGAAAGACACCAAGTAATTGCTACTATTATCAGCATAATCCACCTTGGGTTTATTCCTGCTGTCTTATTGAATTCTTCACTTACTGCCTCTGTCAACTTTCTGGGGCAGAAGCCGAGTGAACAGGGCATAGTATGGGGTGGTCAGTAATACACCCATATAAAAGTGCTCAAAGGCTACAGTGAACCTGCAAGCCTTTTTCACACACCAGTCCATGCCAAAATATGAAAAGCTATAGAAATAGTATGTTTGTTTTAAAGCTATTGTTAAATCCTTCTCCGGCTTCACAAAGTGAGCAAGAGAGACTGCACAAAGCCCACTGGAAGAAATGACTACAGAAAATTATTAAATTAAAAAACAAAATGAAAATCAGAATGTGCAAAGGGGAATATGAAAGGGACATATATTTTGTACAGTATCTTTTTGAAAGCATTTGCTCCTCTACCACAAAACCATTCACCCAACAATTGAATTTTAGACCCAGAAGGAAATACTAGTACCTCGGCATTGCTTTGATTTAATAAATTACGTTTTAACACCTGAAGCAGACCTCAGTTGGATGGTCACCAACAGCATCTATAAGTTTACAAAATGATAATTTAAAAAAAGGAGAACATTCAACAATTAACGCCAAGTCAAAAAAGTTACGCATTGCCAATCATCTTAGAAAGGTTCTGTAGAAACACGCTTTTAAAGGCAAGGCAGTTCCAATTAAAACCATCACACTCTTAGCACAAGGTAAAGTCGAAGCTGCCTGGGACTGAGTGCCTGCAGGCTTTGTGGGGCCATTTGGAGCTCCACTCCACACACCTGCTGTGGGACAGAGCCTCTGTTCCCTCACACACCACACTGGGCAGCAGCTGGACTCCCCTTGCTGTGGTTCCCCTCACACAACTGCATCAATGGCAGTGACTGGACACGAAGAGAAGAGGTCCAGGCTAAAATTGAGTAGATCTGACCAGTGGCCACCAGAAGGGGCATTTCCATAGCTGTGAACACTCCTGCAGCTTCATGGGACTCCCCACCAGAATAACCTCGCGGCTGTTCTTCATTTCCTTCAGCTTTAAGAAAAGTTCCTACCCTTTCTCTTGTCCAACCCAATTCCCAGCAGTGAGAAGGGATTGAATAAATATGCAAGCTGTAGAACAAAAAGGGCTGATACAAAACCTTCCTTCAAATTAAAATTACTTCCCTTAACATAAGCCCCATCTCTTGCTTGTCCTGCTGGCCAGCACATCACACCATGACTAACAGAGAGCACATATCTCCTCCCTCCTAAGCCTCCTCTTCACCAGAGCCTGGACAGCTGGCTATTTTTGTCCCAGGGATAGCGTGTGAGCTCAGAGCTTATTACCCGGGGTTTCCCCCTGCACACAGGAGTAATGCCTGGGATTTTTTTTTTTCTTTTTTAATCGTGGCAATGGGCTCCAGATATTGCACAGCTTATAACATCTTACACTTTGTGAGAAATTTAAGTACATTTATGTACTTCCCTTAACTTGTATTTTAAGAATAGACTTTATTCCAGCATTTATAATCGGTTCATTTAATTCTTTAAGGTACTCAATATACTTACTTATATGAATGTATTAAACCAGTAAGTGCCTTTGATATTAAATATGGAAGAAAGCCACTTTTTGATGCTCGTTTGTCCTCCAGAAAAAAACCCCAAAACTCTGAAATCACACAAGTAAGTGGATCAACCTACAGCTTAGCACATAATGTTCAGGGACCAGGGAGATTCTGCCTCTCCACAATATCTTCCTCTAGCTTGACTAGCAAACCAGGGCACTCAGATGGATCCAACAGGACAACAGGGAACAAGCCAGCAGCATGGCCTTATTCCTTTTTACCTTGTGCTGCTGTGGCATGAAGAGGCAGAGGAATGCCCTTTTCCCAGTGCTTCCTCATTTGTTGGACTAACACAGACAGGTGTTACTATTCCAAAAATACAGAGCCAGCATCACCTTGAGAACAGGCACTGAAATGAAAATGCCTGCTACTTTTGCCCATCAGGGTCTCTGGGCTGTGTGGAATTAGCCCTTCCAAGTCAGTGGCTATTTGCTACTAAAATTCAAGATGCATATTTTTGTGGTTGTCCGCAAGAAAACCTGCAGCCTTCATTACTGTGTGGGTCAGAATATATTTCTTCTGACATCACACCGAATGAAAATAGCTTCATATAATACTGCTGGGAAAGATATTGCCACTTCTCCATTCCCACACATTCTGCTCAATGAGATGTCTAGATTACAATCCAATTTTCACAAAAGCATTGGTCTACACCTCACAGAAGTTTCACCCAGAAAGAATAAAGCCAACACTAAACAAAATTTTAAATATGGCCCAGTTCTGAAACTTCTTCAGAACAGACATTATTGAGATAAATCCACATGCCAGTAACAGCAGGTACAGAACTGAAGCAGCCAGTAAAACCCTGCTGCAGAAACAGAGAGAGTTTTGTTGTGGGTTTTTACCCACACACACTTCCCTTGGAGGAATTAAACTAACTTAGCAGTGCCAGGATGAAAGGCCTTTGCAGAAAAATGATTTTGGAGGAAATGAAGACTTTTTCCAATCACATAATTTTCTTGAAGTGTCAGAGCCCTCCAATTCTTCAAACTTCCACCTTACAAACGGAAATTAAAAGTATGGTCCCAGTTGTCAAAACACACATTCACCATAAATAAATCCATTACTCATTGCAAGGTTCTCTCTATAAGAATTATACTGTCTTATGAGCAATTTCAGCATGAGGCTACTGAACTGCAAAGGGGAGCTGTATGGATCTTCCCTGATACTTAAAAAACTAATGCAACATCCTTGCTACAACAAATTATATCCTCAGAGCAACGTGACATATTTGTTATTACAGAGAACTTGTGAAAGTATGTTTTCTTAATAAAAACTGAACCATCAGTGGACATCATCTATGCTGAACAAAACCAATCATACAGTGACTGCACTTAAATATACACACACTTATATGAAATGTAGTATAGGTTTACTCTGAGGAATTAGAAATATAGTATTTATGTGCTTTTATGGCAATTATACCATTCAGATAAATAACGATCACAAACAGCAAGAATTATGAAGATTTGTGTCTCTTCCCCTTGAAGGACTGACACAGGCCCCTGCAAAAAAAAAAAAAAAAAAAAGAAAAGGTCTGTTTTACCCTCATAAACCCTTTATCTTCTTCCTTTCAGTCAGAGCCCAGCCAACGCACATTAACCATCATTTGAAACCAGTATCTCTTAAACTGGTAAAAATATCTTGCATTTGACATAGGGCTTTTAATGTCTGTATTAGTTTTCAATAGCTTATAACTTGTAGATCCTTGGCTTTCAGGCATGGGGGGGTGTGGTGGGGCTGTTTCTGGCAGAGATGCAAAAATTTCCGAAAATTTCCCATACACAAATTGTTTTTCTTAACTGTGAGAAATGACATCTCTGGATTTCTAAATTCTAGAGTTTAGAAATAAAACCTATATATAGGGAATATTGAAGAACAGGGCCAGAAAGCGCTGACACATGACAGAAAAAAAGTTATGAATAAAATCATCTATATAAATGGCTCAACTATAAGCAATGAGTTGGGGATTTCTGGAGTTTCTTTTTTTACTCATGCAGTTTGCCAAAACTCAGTTAATTACAAGAATTAGTATAGTTCTTTATGCAAGTATTAGGTTCTGCCTGTCAGCAGTAACTTTCTAAGATATACCCCCAAATTTGCTCTAAATATCACTAATAAGGTTCAACTTCTGTCTCCACAGATATCTTTCACTTTGTTTCTTTTCTTACATGTTCTGTGTCTCAAAGATGAACTCAGTGAAGTTAAATGAGCCTTTAATACCTCATTATACAAACAATCTCTTCACAGCATAACAAAGAATAAGAGATTGATGTATATTGATATTTACAGAACAACAAAAGGAACAGAAGCAACACAAAAACACAGCTGTGAATAACAAGAGAGGGAAATAAGCACACTATTACTTAATATTACCAAAATACAGAGACCTTCCATTCAGTTCTACAATCCTAGGAGAAAGGGTCTCTTTCATGAGGTAGTCTACATACTAGGTGTGAAACTGGTTGGATTTTCCTGTGCTCTCACAACACCAATTGTCTGTATTAGTCTTTGTCTTTACCTCAAGGCCAAACTTCTTGTGATGAAGGCAAGTCCAATTACCTAAACTGAGTACAGATACTTCTTGGACAGGTAAAACATTGTGCTGAAAATATGACATATGTCCTTCTGCCAACTTCCTCAAATCAGAGGGCAACTCTATGACATAAAGATCCTTACTGAAATTTCAGTATTATGAGTGATAATTAATTGCGGAACACTGTCATCTCAGTGTTACGACTGAAACATGAAATATTGCAGATAAAAGTTCTGTCAACTTCACAATCAATTTAAGCCTGCAAGAGGCACACTTTTGGATCATACCAATCCTATTGTCTTAAGAACTCTTCAGAGTGCTTTGCATTCTTATAGAATTTTTTTTTTGCCTGAGACATTAATGGCCCAAGTAGGTCTGATGAAACTCTGCATTAATATTCAAGCTCACCTGTTCCAGAGGATGCAAATCACCCCAACAATCTAAAGCACCAACTACCCCCTTCACACACTAAGTCACAGATAGGATTGCTTGGCCAATAAGAGGACACAACTATGGCTTATTGCACTATCCAATCTGTAAATCTTCCAGAAACCCTGGCTGTTTGGTGGTGCAGTTTGACCTCAAGGGCAGAAGCTTATTCCCTCCCTTCCAAAAATATGAGACACTACTACCCAAGGGAAAGGAAATCTCCCAGAGCTGTTAAGTAACACAGGACCTTCAGTGCACTCCTCAGCATTTCTCTATCCATCAGAAAACAGGAACACAGCCAGCCACTAAACCACTGTGCCTAAACCACCTAAAATACTTTTTACTTGTTTCACTAGTTTGAGAAATATGCATTGCCTTCTACCTGCCACAGCAGTTGCTTTTTGTGAACAGATTTGTATTAGCAATGAATTCATACATAGAGGGGGAAAAAAGTATTGAAATGTATCGTGTTAGCAAAACAAAACTAATCCATCAGGAGAAAAATCCCATGCCACTTACTTAACCAACTTCAGAAATGTGTAAATAGGATTTACACATAAAGGACTTACAATACACACGTGTCCATTAGTAACATGGAAGAGGGTCACCTGGGCAATGGTTTTCACATGAACTGCTGCAGTCTGTTGGTGACTTGCAAGGAATATGAAACAGGTAAATAAGAAAAGCAAGTCTGCTGTCCAGGGGCTCACATTTGCTGAATGATTGCCATATATATTCATTATCTGTGTCACTAGCAAGTGTTCAGAATTCCTCAAATCTGACCAAAATATACAAACAAAAGTCACCACCTAGCTTAACAATTGTGCAGAAAATCCATTGGCATAACACACTATAATACTTTGATGGACATAAGGTCTGGAAACTCTAAACCAACTCATTTGCCTGATATTTGCAGCTAACCACGACTATGGCCCTGTTAAACACCCCAGCACCAAGCTCTGGCTGCCCAAGGTAGCAAAAGCTGAGTTCATTAGAGGTACCTATGCTCTCACTGACTAGCTGTGGACAGCTCTTTGTAAAGCCCAAGTACACAGCCAGAGGCAAAGTTCTGCTCTCCAGCCTGATTCAACAAACCCAACACCCTCTTATGTATTTCTGTCCTTCCATTACAGCTGATGTCTGCTTTGCTCTACTCTGTCTGGATTCCATCCATCTCCTGACCCACACTTTCTTCCTGTCCTTCAATCTGCTTCCTCAGGTCTCTGCCTTTCTGATGCAGCACCGTCTTGTTTCTCCTTCCAAACCACAAAACCAGCAAACCAAAACACCTCCAAGAATACCAAAGAGCAACTCACCCCACAAACCTCCCAACTAATCAAACCAAGGGCAAAAGGCAAGAAAAATATCCTACCCAAAGTGAATTATTGCAAAAAAAAATCTATCAATATCTATTATAAAATTAACATGGATCTTGTCCAGTAAAAAAAATATTATGTTTGCTATCACATTGATAGAAGTTTTACACAACTGTAGGCATTTAGTTTCCTCCCTCCACATGAAAGAAATCTAATCCTCAGCTTAAATACTGAATCTTAAAACATATAAGAACAATATATTTGTAAACAAAAAGCATCTCTGAATTATACAAAGTATTTTATGGGTCTGTTTATGCTACATTCCTTACAGAACCCTATGTATAGGACTCAATCATTGTTTTTCACTTACTGGCCTTGGTTATCAGTTATATTCCTGTATTTACAAATGTCTGAGAAGAGTCATATTGTAAAAGTGGGGGAAAAGTATGAGGTGAAGTACTTTGGTTAGAATTTGTTACTAATTCTACTGTTATTTGAGACAACCAGTACAATTTGCTCCTGCCATTACATTTATGGACAACCTAACCAGTCCAAATCTGTTCTGATAAACTCTTTATGTGACTTTATGAGAGATGTTCACCATGCGCTCACATCTGCAAGAGATAAGTCACAGATTTGGGAAGTAAATAATTTTTAAACCAGAAACAATGTCTTCTCCACTAGTGAAACTTGACATATGAAACTCACTGCATTAGAAATACCAATATTGCTAATACTGTTATCTACTTGTTGTGCTAACAGGTTGGATTCTAACAAGTGAGATAATTCTGAAATAAAACATCTGAGAAAGGAGAAAAAACATACAAAAAAAATTCCCCCCAAAAAGAAAAATCCAAAACAACAACAAAAAAAAATGCCAAACAAACAAGAAAATCCCACTGACCCTCCCCATCACTAACATATTTTAAAAATAATTAAATCACCTATGCTAATCAGCATTCCAAGTACAATTTAATAACTTACATCACCTTTACTAATTCTCATTTTACACAGGAAAGTTGGCAGAAGCTGCTCCATCTGTGATTTTTTCCCCCCCGGATTATTTGAATAACAATTATCATCATATTGCCCAGATATAGATTCAAAGAGAAGGAAAATAAAACTGTCCAAGTGTCTGTCTTGGACACAGTCCCTCATTTGAGTGTTACCTCAAGGCCCATATGCAAGTCAAGGCATCACACTCCATGAATGGTGATGACTATTTACATGGGCCTTTCCTAATTATTTAACCTGATTCACTGTTCTACGTGGAATTAAAATGAGCATAAACCTATTGAGTAGCCTGAAAAAAAGAAATGCAATTACCATACTGTAAAGATCAAGCAAAACCACATTCTTCCTTCTTTTATCATGAGAAACATAAAGTTTATTACTTTTCAGAAGGAAATTAGCAAACAAAAGAAACATTGCTTTTTTTTTGTTTCCCCTCACAGGAAGGACAGTGGTCATTTACCTGATAGAAGTCCACACTGTGGCCAGTATGATGTCTTCTTTGGACTATATTGGGGTGAAAAGATATTCTCCTCAGCATTCTTTACACTTTGGATCATCACCTCACCCTTAGGAGTAACTATATCACTATTCCTGAAGACACTTGCAATAATGCTCTGTCTGGTGTTCCATAACTGCTTAAGTATTTCACTCCCAAATTCACTACAGCAACGCACCACAACTACCAGGCTTTCAACTGGCAGCTAAGCAGAGAACCACCACAGGACAAGGGCATAGGGGAGGGCAGAGCTTCTTTCACAACTTTGCTGACATAGAATCATTTAGCTAGAAAAGACCCTTAGGGTCATCAAGTCCAAATGTTGACCCAGAACTGCCAAATCCACCACTAAACCATGTCCTTAAGTACCACATCTCCATGTCTGCTAAATACCTCAAGGGATGGCAATTCCAACACTTCCCTGGGCAGAATTGTAAAGGACAGCACCTGCAAAATTCCAGGAGATATTTTGAATCGTTGATCACTTTGATTATAAGAGCTACTGCAGTTTAAAGCAAACTACATGGGATCTTCTGCCTCTCCTTTCCTTTAGTCCCTCTTCCCTAGTACCACACCACGTACCTTCACCTTTCACCAAGAAATAAACATTGTTTTTCTCCTGGGCAGCTAATTTTCCTCCTATGTTAGTACCACAGACAGACTCATAGGCACCAGCGTAGGTCTAGGACTGCAGCATGGAGACCACCCCATTTAATGGCAACAAACCCTTCACTTGCCTCAGCTGCCACATCTCATTAACCCTAAGGCAGTAACAGGTGAAGAGATCCTAAAGTAGTTAACTAGTAGGTTTTACAGAGACAGCAATGGTTTTCAGAACCTGCATAATACAGTTTTTGTGTTGTATGCAGTGTGCCGTGAAAATGCCGATGTTTTGTTTGGATAAACTTAAAAGACAGGTAAACATAATGTGTTCTTACCAATAGCTTTAAACAGCATGAAATAAGTCAAAAGAGAATAAGAGACAAAATTGCCATCCCTGAGGTATCACTTTTTCAAGGTGCTTTCTATTCTGACCGAAAATTAAAACCACAAATTACTGTGTTTCTTGTATTCAAATATCTATAGCAACTATAAAGAAATATAGTGTATGCCAACTTCTCAGAACCCCTCTCTGGCTGTAACTAGACTGCCACACACTTTACCACAGTGATAGGTGAAGAAGAGGTGAAACTTTCAATGTCACCAGTCAAAATCAATTTTGGGTTTTTTTTATTCTACATGCACAGTTCTCCATTATCCCTTCTCACTGCTGGCATTTTCCACAACAAAAATGTTACTGAGAAGGGTGGTAAACCTTAGTGTGACCATAAAGTTTTTTGGTTTGTTTTGTTGTAAATGAAATGGAGGAGAGAAAATAAATGGGGGGGAGGGGGTGTTTAATTGTTTTTCATGATGCAGAAAGTATAATAAAATGGGTTAGAAAAAATAAGCCCCAGTCAAATCCCATGGGGTGAAAAAAAACGTAAAGCCAAATTCTCTCAGGTGAATTTTCAAAACTGCAGCAATCCAGCCTTTAAATCTTTCAGTCTGCAAACTACCTAGCACAAATTAGAAGAAAAGAAAAAAAGATAGCACTGCAACCTCAGCATGGTATCTCTGCTTTTACTAGAATGCAAAGACTGCAAGCTCAGCCCAGAGATGTGCAGTAATAGTAGGACCTACAGATTATTTTGAACCAATACTTCATATCCAGCCATGCCCGAGTGCCTCAGCCAGTTTGGAGCTCAAACAATGTGGCCACCATTCAGTTCCAGAAGTTTACAGTCTTCTGCATGAGTCCACTAAAGCCTTCAAAGCTCCATTACCTGCTTCGATGACAACTAAAAACATGTCTAACGAATAGCAAAGCTGCTTACAAAAAGCATCATTAAAAATCTGTTATTTAATGTCAGTAGCAGTTTTCCCTATGCTGCCTCAGTTACGCACTGGAATGCAATCCAGGGAAATCAGAACAACAGCCACCAGCTTCAGAGACAAAAAGGAATAGCAGCAAAGATCACAGCTGACTATCACGTAACTATGTCTTTAGCAGTCTAAAGGCACCTGGTGCCAGCTAAGGCAACCGTATTTAAAGTCATTTTTGAAAATATTAGACTCTGAAACACAATATTTGGCACAAACAGAAGTGGTAGGAAGTGCAAGGGTTTCTCTTTTGGTATAGCACTGGTCTATTCTCCTCAATTTAAGGAATTATCTTTAATTATTAAAAAACTCCCATACTTTCCAGAACTCTTCCAGGATCTCATTTGCCATAGACACCTCCCTTCCTCCTGTAGATTAAACACAATGCAGAAGTGCCAAAACATCGTGGAAGATTAGATATGAGCTAAAGGAAAGAGAAAGAGGAGGAAAATATAGAAAATGGGTGTGTATCAGTGGTTCTCAAACTTATTGAACTACGACATCCCCTTTCACCATCAAAACTGATCATGAATTCTTTCACCTTGTCTTGGACAGCAGTTTAAAAACCAGTGTATAAGTATATGTATGGTTTATACAAACACATATACATAGGCATATTGGCTTCTTGTTGTGACACTGCCCAGGATCAGAGCAAGGTTAAGAACCAATTCTCTGCTCTCTTCCCAGGTGCACAATATCCAAGGACTTTCTGAATTGGCCTGAAATTTTCACAAGCATCATGAAGATGATGCAGAAAAGCTACACCTTCACTACAGCACAGAACAGCTGTTCCTCTGAATCTGAAGACCAGAGGAAAGTGAAGTTGTTTTATTAAACCTGAAATGCTCCTGTATGGCACATAGTGAAATTAATGTGGGGAGAAGACTGAAGTGTGAGGAAGGGGGGAGGGGAAGAGGCACAGCCCAGCAGCACCACCTTCCATCAGTGAAAACACAACTCCACCAAGGCTTCAGTTGATGAGAGCTGAGAACTTATAGAACACTACAGAGCCCTATATAAAAACTCCACAGAAAGTGATAAAAAGCAAGAAAAGGAAAAAAAAAAAAAAGAAAATCCTTGAGCTTGTGATCTTTCTGTTTATTAGCTTAGCTATTCTGAAAGTCATAAATTCAAACCTCCTTCCTACTTTGTGTATGCTGTGGTTGTGCAGAACTGACAGCAAGCAAACAGCAATAGATCATCTGTGCTACCAACAGCACTGCAGCACCAGCTTCAGCAGCTTCACAGACATATAAAATGCAAAGTTCCTATGGGTGGACACACTTCTCTCTTCTCTCAGGTCGACTAAAGTGTTCTTATCTCCTCGCCAATTTTAACGGTATGTGGTGGCAAACAAAATCAATATGAAAGAGGGAAGTCTTGAAAGAAGGCAGTTCAACCCCTTCCTGTAAGCACAGAATTTCAGCAGCTGCAATCTTATTAACTACTGCAAGTTTAAAAAGACATTTTCTCTTAATCCCTATGAAACTGGGTTTCAAGTATTCAAAAAGCAAACACGAGCCTTTGGTGGTGACTTTTGAGCTACAAACATTGTGAAACTAAAGTGTGTGAGGGGGAAGCAAAAGAGCAATCAAAGTTATATGATTTTGTGATTCATCAGCTCAGACGAACTAGGAAAATAAATATTTCAAACTCTTAAGGGTCCCAAATTCTCACTGAATGTACAAGTATGTTGCTTATCTGAACAGCCTGTGAGATCCCAGGCTGGAAAACTGACTACAGGTCCATAACTTCAGTCAGACATTGTACCTCACATTTCAACTCACAAAACAACACACTTGAAGGATTCCAGTCAGCAGTTACTGGCTGTCAGACCTGTCCTTAAACCTCTGCTAATCCAAGCACATCTCACATGAATTATACATATGCAACCAAATGTCATATACGAGCAAGTGTTTAAGTAAAAATGAACTCTGTATCCTTTGCTACACACAGCCTTCCCTGTTTCAGTGTCTGTGCTCAGCAACAGAATCATGTACACCAGGTGTAACTTAGCTGAGGTTCAATGTAGGCTACCAGGTGAGCATGTTTGAACTAATAGGTCCCAGACGTTTATCCTGGGATAAGGGTGAAGTTTCACAAGAGGATTTAGATGTTGTAAGACTGTGCTGCCCACGGGAGGGACAGTCAAACAAATGATGGATCTGATCCAGCCAAAAACTAACCCAGAAGAAAAGGAAGTAGTGTGTCTGCCCTTCCTACCTGCTTGGAGAACCAGCTGACAGTGGGGGTACATGAGCAAGGGCCACCCTTAGCAAAGGCAGGCAGAAAACCTGACCCCTGACAGGAACATGAAAAACAAGACTTCCTCAGTGGTGCAGCTCAGGTTTACACCAGCTGGAGCCACTTGTGAAGCCTTAAGCTTTAGGTCAAGTTACTGTAAATTGAGGTTAATCCAAATGCAACCAATTGTCCTAACACAATCGCATATTAATATTTTTGGCTCTGCATTAGCAGAATGATTTTTGGGTGTATTCCAGCAAAAGTTGTTCTTCCTGAACTTGACACTGCCTAGAACTTCACTGCAGTGAAGCAAATAGATGCTATTTGGTCAATGTAAACCTTAGATTTCACTATGACTGGCTACCCTATGTCAAAACATAACTTGCCCTGCTCCAGCTACAGCTCATAATAACACAACCCACTATCTTTTAAAGGGACACACTTTCTATCAGAGCATATAAAGGTCATCAGAGGCTAGCAGTGCTTGAAGTGAAGACTCTTCATTCCTTTCAGTTTGCTAAACTGAAACCTATTGTGCTGACTAGCTGCAAAAGGAGGTCAGCACAAAAACTCCTTGTCCTAAAGGACAGTAATCACACAGGAGCATCAAGCGTGAGTTGGTATGAAAAGGAGAAGAAAAATGGGAGAGGCTGTGGAGTAAGAAAGACATAGAGATCCACCCTTATAGGAAGAGGAAAATAAAAAGGGTTACACAATGATTCCTTCTATGATGCTTATGAAAGAGAAGGAGCATTGCTGGCCTGGGATTTAATTCTGGTATCATCCCAGTTCTGCATTTACTACTGACTTTACCTCAGTGTGAGCAAGATCAGACATAGCTTATTAACTAAAGAGATGCTTAATCCTACTTAGTCATCAGGCGTGAGTAAGGGCTACAGTATTTGACCTCTTGTGGAAAATAAAACAAAACATCTAAAAAAATCATCTTTATTTTTCATTTTTGCAATGCCAGAGAAATAAACTATATACACCATAGTGTAACTGATGAACTCCTAAGCACCTATAAAGTAAGTTAAATAGCAATATTACATGAGAAAGAACACAATAAATGTGCACAGGTTTATGAACATACACACAAGCACATATTAAATACAGCAGGTGTAAACTTTAAAAAACTACGCACAAGCCTGACAGCATTCTTCAGCACTCGATTTCATTACAGACATTATCCATGAATCACTAAGACAAATGAAAATGGTACACTTTTCACTCTGGACACCTTTTTCAACAAAAAGGGCAAAAAGGAGAGACTGAGGGGGAGGGAGGAACTACTTTTCTGTGGTGGAATATTTGCCAACAAGGAAGACGTATAACCAGATTTCTATAATTCTGGATATGTCATCCTGCCCTTGCACGGAGAAAGCTGAAAGGAGTGGCCTGCCCATCTCCCTCCCCTCAGGTAGAAGGGCAATGTGATCATTAACTTCCAGGAGGCAGAGCATTAGCCCAGAATGGGTAAAGAGCAGTACTGGAAAATACCGTACTTTCCAGCCATGTTTTCTGTAACTTTAAACTAATTCCGAACTGGCATAGTAGCTGGGAGCAGAAAAGATGATCTAATAGGTCATTTGACTTCTGTCACTAATTTCTCTGCTCTAAATAACATTTTACGCTTATGGTATTTAAAACTCAGTTTCCTGAGGACTGGTTTTAGGTTTAGAAATGGTCACTGTGACAGTAGCTATCAAACCTATAATGATGCTAAATAAAGCCTTTAAGGGCCTTAAAACAGGAAGAAGCAGCTCCAGCCCCTTTATACTTCATAAGAAAGCTCAGGAGCAAACAAATATGCATTAGAAGGTCAACGTGGTAATTATACGTGTAGTGTTTCACTGGACAAAAAATGCACAGTAAAAACAACAGTCACGGGGATAAGAAACAGAGGTGATATAACTTGCAATGTTTATCATACATTTGGCTACTGTATACTAAATATACATTATTTATTATTTATTCTAAATATAATGTATGTGTATACACACAGAATCTCTGAACTCCACACAATAGCACAGATACAGAATCAGAAGACTCTTGCACTGAAAGGAGGAAACAAGAAAGCAGATTAGCTCACAAAGAACCAAAGAATTGAAATGACGTGTTGATATTTCCTGGAACCAGTCTGAAGATGAGCAGCAGAGTTTTGGATGGACTGAAGATTTTCCCAATACTTCCTTTGAAAACCAGGCTGCTACAGCATTTTAATAATTCAACTGAAAAGCACAGAAAACAACTTTGGTTTTTGCCAGGTTGAACTGGGGTAGAAGGAAAGGTCCTCACAGACATTTATAAACAATTTTAATTCTTGTGCATGCCCCAATCAATGCATGGGAGCAAACTAGTTCTGCAACCCACTGTTCTCCTCAAGTAGAAAAGGCTGAAATAGTTATAAATCCAGCTGTATAAAAATTCAGCAAGTGAAAACTTGGTCTATAACAAGACACAAATTCAGGGTAGAACAGCAATTTATGAAATATATCCAAGCCTATGCTCCTACACCCCATGTTGAAAAAGACTTCCATTGACAACTGCCTGTTAGTTGACAGAGTGCTAAACAGTGGGAACTGCATAATCCCTTTCACGAACTCAGGGAGTGAGGGTGCAAACTGAGGGGGTGGCAGCAAGAAGCACTGTACAAACTGGATCACTTGTACTCCATCCAATGAAGAAAATCAGAGTGCATGCCTTTAAATAATCATCTTCTAGAGATGTTTTTTTTACCCAGCTTGCTGAAGGGCACTCAGCACGTGTGTCAGCTCCAGCTTCTGGGAGGGTTTGCTGGGTGACTGGCTGCCTGGATCCAGCACACATCTCCCCTCCCTTCTCAGCACCTCTCAGTTTGGAGAGGGAAGGACACACACAGACACACACACACAACTTCCTTTTGATTTTCCTTGATTAAAAAAAAAAAAAAGAATTAGGAAAAGTATTCCTTGCTATCCTCATTGCATTTGTTGTCATTTAATCCTGATAGCTTCATTTCCAAACCGTGTAGTTTATTAATTTGAGGGAAGAATTTAATAATGATTTTGCATTAAGAGTAAAGCAGTAGCAGATGCATATGACTGTTCCAGTTTACAGTTATCACTGTAAACCTCTCAACTGGAATTTACCAGAGAATAAAGACAGGGAGAAAATCCTGAAGTATAGTTTACTGTTTTCTCATGTGGGGGAGGAAAAAAAAAGTTAAATAAAGTCGAACTGTTTGTCAATAAAAATTATGATGCACAGAAAGAGTGAAACTCACCACGCTGTTATGATTGCTAGAAATTAATAAGTTTGGGGGTTTTCTTTTGATTTTACTATAAAAAAGCATAAATGCCTCAAAGAAACTACTTTTCAACTGGTTTAAGAGGAGCAATTTCTCAGGTTTAAAGCATTACTTTCTTGTGCCCATGGATGTTCCCCAATGCTCTTAGACATTAGTAAAAAATCATCATTAACCCTTTACAAGTGCAACAAAGCAGATGATGTTTTTAATTTTTTTTGGCAACATCTACCTTCTTAAAAAAAAATGGAAATAGATCTTTTTGTTTAATAAGGCAGCAGAATGTATCTTTTTAGGCATAGTGCACATCTAGTACATTTAAATAACATGAAGATCACAGCACAGGAATTCAGTTACCATGAATTTCATGGCAAACTACCCTTTAATAAGGCTACTCTTAGCTCTTCAAGTGTCCCAACCTCAGACAATCTAGCAACAGTGAGAGCCGAAACTGCATTTCCTCCTTTTGTTACTTTGTTTCCACAACTTTCACGTTGTAGCTTGGCTTTGTGTCTGTCCCACACCTTCAAGGGAAGGCCAGCAAACGAGCTGCCTGACTAAAAATCCTGACTCTAATGCTCCAGGGGTTTGTAAAGAAGGGGAAAGGACAACGCACCACTAGCTAGGGCCCAGAAGCTGCTCTGGAGCTGGATTGGGACACAGCGCACCACAACGCTGCCCTGCAGAGAAGTCATTCTGCGAATGTCTCCTGAGCCTCCAGCCTCTTTCCTGTATCTTGTGGAAATGAGATGGGATGGGAAAAGGCATTTGAGGACAGTTTGGCTGATGAAAAGACAGTCCCTGTTCGTGGGGTTTGGTGAGTGACTCGGTTACAGCCCCGGGAGTAAGTGCACGCCAAGGCGAAGAACCGTGGTGCGGCAGCACCGCGTTCGGGGTGTATTTAAAACCCTCGGTCCTGTGGAAAGGCGCCAGGAGGAAGAGAAACATGGTTGTGCCTCGCTGGCTAACATCAGGAAAGCAACAAGATGTCAGTGAGGTTGTTCTGCTTCCTGTTTGCGAAGCGCACACACAACACACACACACACACACACACATTCCGCCACCCCCGCCGCTTTGTGCGGCCCCTGCCCGCGCTCCCTCCCCCCCGCGCCCCGGTCCCGCTCCCTCCCTGTCCCGCTCCCCGCCTCGCCGGGAAGATGCGCCGGGCGGCGGGGGCTGCGCTCCCGAGGAGGCCGGGAGGGGAGGCGGGGGCAGCGCTCAGCGATGAGCTTTTGTTTGCCGCTGGCGAAGCGATCCCCACCTCCTGTATCCCCCCCCTCCGTAAGGAAGCCAGGCTGGGGGCAGGCAGAGCGCCCAGCAGGACGGCGCGGGGCAGCGGGAAGGGAGCTGCTCGCCGGGCGTCCCGCAGGGGAGGAGCTGCCCGGCGCTGCGGCCGGGGCTGGGCGGGCTCGGCGCGGCCCCGGAGAAACACTCGGCTCCCTCCTCTCGCATACGGGGCGGGAGGGGGGGGGCGAGAGGAAGGGCCGCCGCCGAGCCGGCCGCCTCCCCGCCGCTTTGTCCCTGAGACCCCCCCGGCGGAGGCCGGCGGCAGCTGCCGCCCCGCCGGACCCTCCTGCACGGCCGCGCCTCCCCGCGCAGCGGGGGAAGGCGAGAGGGAGGGACGTGCGAGGCTTGTAAACCACACGCTGCCATCGCACCTCCCTTCCTCCTCCCTCCCTCCCTCCCTCCTTTCCTCCCCGCCGCTCTCCGCCACCCATTGTGCGCCCGGCAGACGGCGGGGACCCAGCTGCCCCGTGCCCGCCCCCGAGCGCAGGGCACCCCCGCCCCGGCGCGGGGACACGTCAGGACACACACGCGTGTCCCCCGCAAGGCACAGCCGCCCGCCTGCCCCCGCCGGCCGGGACGAACACCACCAGCCCCCCACTTCCCCCCGCACCAGAACGACTGGCGGCCGCGACCTGCTATAAATAAGGCTCTGCCGGAGCGCGGGGCCCGGCTCCCCCCGCACCTCCTCTTATTATTCATCATCAGTGCAGCCTGGGAGTGGGAAACTCCGCTTCCTACTTGCCGCTACGCTCCTACCGGCTCAGCCCCCCCCCCCCTTCCCCCCCCCCACACGCCCCCGCCTCCGCTGCTTGCTAAGCTCCTTAAAACCCAAGGAAACTTTGGGAAGCGATTCAGCTCGCGTGGGGAGCCGGGTTGCTGCACGCCGGGGCAGCCCAGGCGAGAAACCTGCCCAACTTTTCCTCCTGCCGCCAGCCCAGCCCGCGGAGCCAACCTTCTGCCTTCCTCCGCGGCGGGATTTAAAAGGCGACCAGCCCCACGCGCGGAAAAGCTGTGGCGAAACACGCACGCACACATACACAAAACCCTCCCCCGGCTCTGGGCAGCCCGCGGCGCACGCCCGGCACTGCTCCTTCCCCCTTAAACCCAGGGTAGCTCCACCGTTCAGAAAGAGACGGGGGAAAAAGTTTGTCCGCTCCCCCCGCCCCAGCCCGTGCGAAGTTGCGAAGCGCTCCGAAAGCCCCCCGTCCCACCAGCGACCCTGTCACCGCCAAAGTTGAGCCGAGCCCCGTCCCCCTCTGAAAAGCCACGGGGGCGACCTCCAGCTCATCCCGGCGAGCGACGCGGAGCGGACAGCCACCCCTCCGCCCCCCCGGCCCGCATCCCCTTACCATGATCAGCGTGTGGTTCCTCTGCTCCGCCGTGGCGGACTCGGCATCTTGCTGCTGTTTGCTCTGGTGCTGCTGCTTGCTGCCGCCGCCGGTGCCCGTTTTCTTGGCCCTCTGCTCCAGGGTCCGCTGGTAGAGGCTCACCGTGTCCCTGCGCTCCAGCTCCAGCTGCTCCGCCTGGGCTTGCTGGTACCTGCTCTCGCAGTTGACATGGTGCCGCCGGCAGCCCTCGATGCGCTGCCTCAGCCGCTCCACCACCGTGCTGTGCTTGGGAATGCCGCTGCTATTAGCGTTATTGTTACCGGGAGCGGCGGCAGGAGGGCCGTGGGGAGTGCTCTTAACCCCGATGCCGGCCCCGCCGAGGCTGCTGTTCAGGTTATTGTTGATGCAGATACTGCTGCCATTCGCGGCGGCAGCGGGGGCTGCAAAATCCCCCATCCTCTTCCCCGTGCACACTATTTTGGAAGAACTTTTTATCCTACACTTCACACACGCACAGTCTCCTCTGGGGTCCTGATGGGATACTTTTTAGAGAACCGGGGAGGGGGGGGAAGGGGGCACCATCATGTATCAGGGAAACAGCGATCCCAAGCAAATGTTTCTCTTTCCCCCCAGCCAATCCCTCTCGAGAAGCTCCAAAACATTAAAAAGAGAGAGGGAAGGGGGCAGGGAAATAAAGAGAGAAGGTGCTAAAAGGTTATCACCAGCAACACAACCCACAAACACACACACACACACACAAAAAGCACAACAAACTAAGCAGCAGCAATTCGGGTTAGCAAACTCCAGGAGATATCAGACCATTTCCTTTCCTCCTCTTTCTTTTTTATAATCCATTATTTCAAAACAGATTCCGTGAGATTTCCGGAGATTTTGCCAAAAGCCTTCTCTCCCCATGTATAAGGAGAAACACACGCGCCCCTCCACATGCACACACATACACATGCACACCCGTTCACACGCACGTTCGCACACACACATCCAAGCACAGGCACACGCTGGGCACACACGGCACACTCACTCGCACTCCCCGGCATCAAAAGACAGGCACAGCCGCTTGCTTATTGTATTTTCCTTCTAGAAAAAAGTTTTGGTGTTTATGCCGCACCGTGTTCGCAAAGTACTTTGGCTGCTGAGTTGCATTTCAACAGGAACCTAAATAGCAAATCCTCGGGCTGGGGGAAGTAAGCACATGAACAATCCGGGCCGAGCTGGAGAGAGGAAAAAAAAAAAAAAAA